>NC_081833.1:13812651-14115681 GCF_030867095.1 Alligator mississippiensis | reverse complement strand
AAGTCAGCAATACAGGTGACAGACTTTTTTTTTGAGGGAGCCATTACTTATTTTGGTATCACAACCCTGACCTGAGTAGTTAAAAAGTCCCAAATACAATCTCCCCCCCATGCCTTTAAAACCGTTTAGCAGCATACAGGACACCCGGCATTTTAGAACAGGAAGCAAATACAATTATCGTCAACTACAATTTCTAGATATCAAACAGGAAATCCTATTTGACAAATTGGCAAATGATATATATACTAGCAAATTGCCTGTCAAGAATGATTTGGGGGGGGGGAGGAAGGGGCAGGTGGGGACAGAGCACCACCCTGCATCACTGCCACCTTCTCCCAGGAGCAGGGGGAGGGAGGGAGCTTGCCCCGCTGTCCCCTCCATCAGCACCCCGCGTCGCCACTTCCAGCGCCACTGGCCTCACCCCCCACCCTCCCCGGCCCTGCTCCTCGGAGGCAGCGGAGCACCACCACGACAGCAGGGATGGAGCGAGGGGGGGTGAGGGCAAGGCCAGTGCCGTCCCCTCCATCATGGCGGCATTCCGCACTCTGATTGGTTGTTTCACTAACCAATCAGAGCGCTCCAAGAACATTACAGCCAGACAGACGGACTAAGCCCTTTATTATATAAGAATTTTAGCCAAGCAGATAAACTGCATGAATAAAGGTATTAAAATTCCCCGTAAGAAATAGATATCTTGAATTTATGTAGCAAAATAGGACTCTGTTCCATCCATCACATTTTATATATTCTATGTTTTAATATTATTCATAAAGTCCTAGTATTTTGCTACGAGGTGTCAGCAAAAATTAAATAACCAAATGTTTACTCTAAATTCAGGATACAACTAGTTAACTCTAGCAACTGAGTTCTAGCTAACTCTACAAGCTGACTTTTTTCAATCAGCATTGTAATTGGCACATCTGCAGACAGGAAATCCTCAGCACCACTAAGTTTCCCAGTCTATTATCTGAGACACCTGGTGTGGGTGTGTTGATACATAGAAAAACAATGAATCATACCGACTACACACCAGTTAACCAGCTTTAACTGTTAATGTGTTTAATCCTTAAAAGGCAGATTGCAAACATGAACACTAAGGGGGGAAAAATGACTAGTTTTCAGTTTCCAGAATATACAGCATAGTTATTCTAAATCTCTCACATGTGACTACTGTTTAACACTTAAGTCTTGCTTTGAACCCAAGATGTGAATTACATTTACACTGCAAATGACTTGCAGTAATAGAATAGTCAGCTCTAAAATTATAGTTAGAGTTAAAGCAAGATTTCTTATATCATCTGAATTTTTAACAGTGCTAAAAATAAGTAAATCCACCTGGAATTTCACAGGTGTGACCATACTCAAGGGAGGACTTTCCAGTAAAGTGAGGAAATCAGATAAGGTATTTGGGAAACACATGGTTTTGAAAAATGGAATGATCTCATTTCTTGAATATTTTCCTGAAGGTTTTAGGCTTGTCACAACTGTCAAATGGCACAACCTTTTTGGTCTTGGCAAATACCGGCACCTTTGATGAGTATCACGCAACAGGAATTACTTATTGTGTGCAGTTTTCTAGGAATGTTAAAGGAACCCATTAGACTCCTGGAAGGAGTGTAAAATTGTAAACTGAACAAAAAACTGGCCATGATATATATGGAATAAACCATTTTTTTTGCCTTCTGTTCCAGGGATCTAAAAGGATCTAAAATGTTGATTTAACCCAGGAGAAAGAACCACATGGGTGTCACAGCTTTGGTCTCCTCAGCAGCACAAAGTACAGCAAATCAGGAGACCCAGTTCCTATTTCCATTCTTGCCACTGATGTACTTGATGACCTTCAGCAAGTCACTTAATCTCTATTCCTCATTTTTACTCCCATAGAAAACTTATCTTTATGACACAATATCTAAGAAAAAAAGAGGGTAAGGAATTAAACACAGTGCTCTGGTCTGCAAAACGTCCTATGTTAGTCAGCTGTTCATTCCTGGCTTTAGCCATTTTTTATTTATATACAGCCATATATTGGCAAAGCCCTTACTAAAACAGAAGATCATACATCTCTGTTCTGATGAGCCAAAAATCTAAATAAAGCGATGCAGCAAGTGAAGACAAACTGACAACAGGGGTGGTTGTACAGATGAGGGAAGTAACATAAAAAGAATTTTTTCCCATTCCGTGTGCTGGAAACCTTGTAGTACCGACGTTACTCAATAGTTTAGGCCCAGAAAAAAA
The DNA here is from genome assembly GCF_030867095.1 of Alligator mississippiensis. Taxonomy (NCBI): domain Eukaryota; kingdom Metazoa; phylum Chordata; order Crocodylia; family Alligatoridae; genus Alligator; species Alligator mississippiensis. The sequence continues at coordinate 14,113,446 of NC_081833.1, read as the reverse complement.
GTAATATTTATCCTAGTAGAGGTGGAAAAGATGCTTCATTTAATTCTTGATTAAATTTCCAGTAGGTAGTCTCGGGGCTGAGAGACCACAAAGTGCTTCTGTGCAGAAAGCAGTATCAGGCATCTTACACCCTCAAACAAGCTAAGTGATGAATGTGAAGGACAGCTAGTTGAACTCTCCACTGGGAGAATTTGCATGGACGGAAGCACAATTTACTGCAGGGTAAAAGGGAGTAGCAGCTACCCTGCAGTAACTGCCTGTGTACACACTCTCACCCTATAGTGAAATGGAAGTAAGACTGTGGTAGTTAAATCTTCTTTCATAGAAGGCTAAGATCCACAAGCACCTTTAGCTACCAGATTCCACATAAGACATTTGGGTTCTCAGAGAACAATGTTTTCTCTATCACCTCCTTAGATGATGAGCACTGCAGCAGCGATAATGTATTGGACAGAAAATGAGAAAGCAGAGTAAACAGGTACCTAAAGCAAATGGCACTTCTCTTGAAGAACAAGAGAAAAGTGAAATTTTAGGTTGTATCTGATCAAGTAAAGCGTAAGAGTGAGAATTAATAGTCAGGCACTTAAATCATGAAAGGTGCAGGTTGTTCATCTTCACACAACACAAAGGACAGTAACACTGCATTTTACAAACAGAAAATAAAATGATCTAATTTACCTACTGCCCATATCACTGTGTCAAAAGAATCTGTTTCTTCTTTGCCCACATCAGCATTTTTCCAGGACACTTGAAGTTTGCCACTGTCCAATTCTTCAACTTTAGTTGGGATGCATTTCTTTAAGAATCTTGTACCATGGGATTCCATGTAATCAGCTACTAAGGAGGACATTTGCTATGAAATGAAAAAAAAAAAAAAACTTAAATGATATTATATTTAAGAACAAGGCATGTTTGAATCTTCAAAAATCCATAATTCTGTTATGTTCATAAAAACCCAATAGAGAGATCCAAAGCTTCATATGGATTTTATTTCACAAACCGATGTGGTCTTGTAAAGAAAAATCTGATCATATGATCTAAACACATGTCCTCTTGGGATCTTTTCCTCTTTTTTGCCTGCTGTTCCAAGGGAATATATCACTTGTATATTAGCAATCAAATTGCAAAGAAAGACTGAAGTACTAAGATACTAAGAATTCTTGGATAAAAATCATACCATTTTAAAGGGGAGGGGAGGACATTTGCAGGCAAAATAGATGACCCATGGTAACTGGTTCATCTGTGTGCTCCTATCCAGCAGTAACTGAAGCTAAACCAAAGCTAACAGAGGGGTGAGCTGCCTAATTAAGTATCATTTACCATGAAATAGGTGTACAATGACAAAACTGCTACAGCAGATTCAGTAGAATCCAATAAATATAGCCTTCCCTTTAAAATAATATAATTGTTTGATCCTCCATGCCCTGTGGCTCCAGAGTTTACCAGCTAGGTGGGAAATATTGCAATCATTACTGATAAGTATTTAAATACCAATACCAGTATTAGTCTTACACATGTTCCCAAACTCCAATGTAATTTAAGAAATGGACTCTTTATCTTAACCTGGATACAATTTGTAGTTGAGAACACAAATAGGCTGAATTATATTGGTTCCAACTTTCTGATCCACAGCATGAAGGGCATGCATGTACTAGTGAGTTGCCATTTACAACCAGCTACTGTAAATAACCAAACTGACACTTAAAATGTATCCAGAATGTTCTGCAAAGACGTGAACAGGTCTCCAGCACCTGACATGAATCAAAGTTTCCATCAAACCCAAAATGTCTAGTGCAAGTGCAAGTGTCTACTGCATAGCTTTAGGAGAGTCACTTAACCTCTCTGTCTAGTTTCATCGTCTACAAGGGAATGATACTGATCTCAGGAATCATGCGTAGAGTAAGGTGACTTTTGAAAGCATAAAGTAAAAAGGGAGTGTTTGCCTGTTTTGTTTTTAATAACTGGCTACTTATTAATATAACATCCAGATCACCCAATACATACAACCAATATCATCAGAATTTCATGTTTTCCTGGTAATCAGTTGAGACTTGGAAACCTTGTTCTCACCCAATTAGAGTACAGCTTTCCAGTGCCACTGAACCTGTAACATGTCTGCAATCAAGGTGAATCATTAAGAGGTTTACTGTAGAAGGAAATGCTGCCTCTTCAATAGACATCTTTGATAAATGTATCTGAATTAACGCCACACTGCTGTCAAGTAGTAAACTATCCCACTGACAGGCTTATTCAAAGATGTCATGGCTCTTCATTGTAATAAGGCAAGTTGCAGTTTATCAAAGGATGTATTTATAACTTAGAGAGGATATTTTCACTAAATCACCCACACAGAACTAAGTGCTCATTCTGGGCTTATACCTAGCATTTTATTTCCAATTCAGAATAATTCCAATAAAGCAAAAGTCCATGCTCCACTGACCAAGTTCAATGTAGCTATGTGACAATGCCTACTTTGTCTCCACTTCTCCCTGAACTTGATCCCATTTATTATTTCCATCCACATAAGGCATACTTCCATGAGGAAAGGACTGTCTCCATGAATACCCTGGTCACTAAGATCTCACAGATCTTCAGTGTAGAGCTTTTCATATAAAGATAAGAAAGGTCCAAAGATACATCCTTCTCTGTACTAGCTAATACCTTGTGCCTCAAGATATGAAAGTTATTGAGATAGAGCCATATTTTGAACTGATTTACTCCAGCTGCTCCGCAAAGTAGTCTGCAAAACATTATTTAAAAAACATCTGTCCATGCTTGTTAAAAACCCAAATCATCTTTAACATGCCAATATTATGCATATCTACAGTATCATTATAATGGGAATGACTGCTATAAATAGTATGGTGTACTGATTTCCATTCCAAGCCCCTTGTTTTCAAATGATTAACTTTCCAATAGCTTCACTCTTCAGGGTGAAATTTTCCAGTTTTGTTATCTGTCCAAGAAGGAACTTCTTCTAAAGTTTAAACAAATATAATTCATCCATTACAGAAGTAAAAAAAAAACCCCAAACCTTAACTTTTTATTTAAAAAAAATGCTGAAACTTTTAGTTTTAAATCAGCTTTGGAATCAAACAGAGATAGGACAGGAAAATGAAAATTTGGCAAGGAAACAGCTATCACTGATGATTCATATAATTTAAGGTTAGAAGGGATCATCAGTTCATGTAGCTTGATTTTCTATATCTTCCAGGCAACTCTCTTTCATCTGATTACCCATGTACTGAGCCTAATAACTTATGTTAGTCTAAAGCATATCCACCAGAAAAGCACCCAGCTATGATCTGAAGACACCAAGAGATGGGAATCCACAGCTGCCAGGGTAGTGTTCCAATGGTTAAAGATCCACTGTTGGAATTTTGTGCCTTATTTCATTTTGAAATAATCTGAAAAACACTTACCTGATCAAATCCTCGGAGTGGGATACTTCTTACCATGACTGTGGTATCCAGCCCAATGCCTGTGAGAAAACCAGCACACTCAAGAGAAACATCTGGTGACGTACCAATTAAAGGACCATAGGTTACATAATTTCTGCTAAACACAACTAAAATAAAGATATTTTCAAACCTAGCATTAGATTGCTCTTATCAGTAAGGTATCACTGGCAACATTTTTAGCTTGCTTCGGCTCTCCCTCTGCACAACCAGAACGTTTGTATTACAGGGAACATTTACTTCCTCACAAGGATGTTCTTAAGGCCCTTATAACATATCATGACCTGATCTGTATTCTTGTGATGATACTGCTCAATGCACCTCTCGAATTCTTGGGAGACTACAGCTCAAAATGGTATTGAAGTACCTTAACCACTAATGCAAGTAAACAGTGCAAGAACAGTAGAATTTAGAAAATTGAGCTTTCACAGAAAAAGACAACTGTCACTTGTAACCATAAATTATTACAGCTTTTACAAAGGATACAGCTGGCTCCAACCACCAACCTGTTAAGCAAAGGAAAGAATAAAGCAATGGATTGAGTTTGTGCATTTTTTCATGCAACTGACAAATGATTTTTTGGAGTGTTGTGCGATTACATGGGTGCGATTACAGGGTTGCGCAGTGCAGCTGATATTTTTAGATAGGGAGAGAAAGAATGCAGCTTGCAATTTCTGATATAAAGACGATACCTTACTTGGTTTCAGGTTTCGTTTGAACTTATTTTATTAATAAAAACGCATTAATAAAAGAGACAGCCAAATAGTCTGAAAGACAGAATCCATATCCCCAGCCACACACACACCTTCCTGACCCAAACGTAAGGGCTTGTCTACGTTACAATGTTCTGCCTGTGGACCTACTTTGTGTTAGGGGTGTGGAAAGATCACTCTCCATAGCTGATGTTGCGTTGCTGGCAAAACTCCTGGTACGGACGCAGCATGGATGGCTGAAGAAGGTTTATGTAGGCAAAGCTTCTGTCTCTTGGGGGAGTTGGTATAATTCTGGGGTCAGCAAAACCTCTGCCAATACAGCTGTGTCTACACCAGTTAATTAAACATGCAGCAGTCCCACCGTATAGACTAAGGCCAAGAGTAATTCAGGGTTAAAAGGAATGACTAAAATCATTGCTAAGTTTGCAAATTTAAACCCAACTGTATCAGGTAAATACATCCTTGATTAGGTTCCAAGACATGCTTCCAGGTTTGATTAGTTGTGAGCTTCTGAGGTAGAGACTGTCACAACGTATTTGTACAGCACCTAATACCATGGATTCCTGATCCTTTGTCGGGCCGCTGGGTGCTACCGCGCTACTGATAAACAGTCACAAAGTGAGACCGCAAGAAAAGTAGAGGCTTTGAGGCTTTTCTAGGCAGAGACTGTTCTTTGCAGTGCTTATAAAGGACCTCGCTCACAGGAACCCTAATCTTGTCTGGGATTTAAAAGGACTGAGGTTGTGTCCATTTCCCCTCTCCCCTGTGAACATCCAGTGGGTGGCATCTGATACCTAAAACTGAGATTTTACAATAGCAGGCAGGTAGATTCCACTATTTTAAGGGGGAAGAAAGCCCAGCCAAGTATTTTAGGCTACATGGTGAACACAGACTGAAAAAAACCTGTTTGACAAGCATACTATGCCCTTTGCAGTATTTCACCATCCTTAAGTTATGAAAGTGCTGTTTTAAAACGATTTGGGGAGAACAAACAGCTCTGAATTAAACCCCTCTGCTACCAGGCCAGTAGCAAAACAATATGAATTCAAGCACACCTAAACTTTTTAAGAGAGACCAAGCAATTTAAATCTTCTCAAATACTACTAATACTACTGCTATTAGCCACCTGCCAAATATCAGGCAAATATTATACAATAAAAGACAAGCCCTAGACAGAGAAAACCAAGATGTGGGTGGCCCAGCAAAAATACCTCTTGAGTTCTTCAGAAGAGTTAAGGTGATGCTAGAATGGATAATTCTAATGACAATGTTAATCCCTACAGGTACTAATAACGTAATTCCATTTCAAAAAGTGGCTTCTCTCAGAATAATGCAGAGGGGTGCCACGTGGAAAACAACCATTCAGCTCCATCATGAGAGCTGGGTGACAGGAATGTGCCTGGAGTTATTATCTGAAGCTACACTGATAAATCTTGTGAAGACAGTTAGAGCTTGCAACTGTCCAGTTAACATAAAGTATTACTTAGCTTTTATAATAGGTGGGCTCAGGGGATCAGACCAAGACTTGGCTAACTTAAAAAAATGGTAGATACTTAGGGCAGGGACTTGAAGAGCATTACACTTTCTTTGGTCACCCATGTGGTACAGCATTGGGCATTTCCGCACCCCATTATCAAGTATGAATAATCCTAGCAACAAGTTGTTTAAACTGTCTATAAGAAAATGATTGACATTCTAATCTCCTTTGAAAACCTGCATTAGTTACACAATCTGGAATTTAAAATTCAGGCCATTATTCAAGAACAAAGGCTAAAACTGCAGAACAAGCAGAAATAAATTAAGTTTGGGTTTGTGGGGGAGGGAGGGGGAAATGTTTAAAATGTCCTTAACACTTGCATTCAGACTGTAGACAGGATATAAACCCTTAGATAAAATATTAGTATTGCTGAGCTTAAGAATTTAACTAAAATGATCTATAGGTAGTTTGATTACTGGAGACAGGATTTTAATTTTTAAGGACAGTTAATCAACTTCGAAAACTGACAAAATGTAACAATGAGAAGTTAATCTCATAAATTCTTCTTAATCTTATGCCAACAGGATCACAGTCCCACAAATGTTATAGGATAATTTGGCTTTTTCATTGCTGTCATTTTGATTTACATTGATCTATGCTTTTGCCATCTTATTTAGGCAACAGTATTCTTATGTGTGAAAACTGTCTATATAATAAGATAAAGCAAGAATACCTAAGGACTTGGATAATCATGTCTTCATTCAGACCACTGGCTATTTAACTATATCCTTTTTTAGAGCTCAGGATTAAAATTTGACACTCTGTTACGCGCATGTGCGCACACGCACACCCCTCCCCCCCGGCAATTCAATCAATATGATACTTGTACAAATTTAGAAATAACTATTTAAACAATACTATTGCTCCTTTAATTAACTAATGGTGAAAAATTCATAGGATAGGGTTGGAAGGGACCTCAGGAGGTCATCTAGTCAACTTCTTGCTCGAGACAGAATAGACAAATGTTCAAATAAAGTAGTTGTCTAATTTTCGCATATAAACTTCTAATAATGGAAACTTCTAAATACTTAACATGTCATGATCTGAAGTCTAGAAAACATGTTTGTTGCTCTTCTCTGGACTTTTTCAAACTTTTCTATGTATTTGTAGAAGTAAGGCACTCCAAACTACACTCAGTACTCTAGCTGGGACCTCACCAGAGCTGAATGAAATGGAAAAAATCACTTGCTGTGACTCGCATGTGACACTGCAGGATTTATTTATTTTTTTTTGCAACAAGGACACACTTTTCACACATTCAGGGTCCTGGCAGACATATTTTTTGTAGTGCTATTGAGCTGATGCTAAACCCACAAGAGAGCATATACCTGGTATCACCTCCCACTAATTAAAGCATACCATCCCCAAGGTAAATTTTCCCAATGCTTGGACGCGGATCTCTGAATAGAAAATGCTTCCCTCCTCTGACAGCAAGCCAACATACCCTTCGGTTATTGGCAAATGCTGAACACCACAGTGTCTGTAAAGAAACATCTTCAGGGTATTCACAGGGAGAAGAATAAGGATTTATACAAATGCAGGTAAATGTTTCCTCCCCTCCTACATTAGTTGAAGAGTAAACCTTGAGTCAATGCCCAGATATAACATGAGCAGTTAATCTGACTTACTAGCCTTCTTCCACACCAAAAGGTTTCTAGGCACTTTCAGTATCAACAAAACAGGATTAGAAACCAGGACACACCCTTGACACCTATCAAATCTCACTCAGAAGGAAACACCTCTGTTCTGAAATATACTGGAAGGCAGTATTGCCAATTCTTACTATGGAAGTGAAGGATTTTAGTGTGTTTAAATAACAAGGGACTTTTAATGACACCTGGGTTAGTAATAGGGTTTTTGCTTTTGTTTTAAGCCTCCCTTATTGAAACAATTGCTGACCATCAATTCTGTACTTCTCTAGGTGTGCAGTTTATACATGAGATAGGCACGTTTAGCAAAAATATCAGACTAAGCAGAGCCCAGATCAGTACAATAACAAAAGGTGTTAAACTGAACCTTGGCAATATTTACAAGGGAAACAAACCCAACAGAAACAAACCCTCCTGAATGTGAACGGCTCCCTCCTTCATCAGCTGCAACACAGGCTGATAAAGTACAGAAATGCTACTGTAGCCCCTCAAGGCTTATTTTGACTAAAGCTTAGGAATGCAACATATAAACACTAGACTCCCACATTACACTGTTACGACTTGCATTAACAGCGACTGGACAAAAGCCACATTTTCATAGAAACATCTTTTAGCTTTTAAAAAAAAAAAAACACAACAAAAAACCAATTTCCTAACATAAATCATGCTCTCAAAATTCAAGAGGTGACTGATATATTGCAAACAACTACAGATTTAGTTTCCTTTCAAAATGTACTAAGGAGACCTGTTTATCTATTTGATGTTTAAATGAGCACACATTTTCTATGTTCAAAGAAGCCACAACTTCGATTGGCAGCTCTATTTTGTTTCGAAATACCAATTTTAGGTTGGCTACAAGTACCTTTTTCTAGCAGTAACTGGTTTGCCTGTCCTGGGAGAAATTTGAAGTAAAATCATTGGCAATTGGCTAGAGTGCTGGTGATCAATCGCACTTTATATTTCTGTTCATTGTATTGTGACACTTCCTTAGAGCTGCGGCTACTCCACAGGATGCCACAGTGTTTGGTGTTATACAAACTGAACACCAAATACAGTTCCTCCCCCAAAGGGCTTACATTTTAATAGAGCAGAATCTTCTTCCACTACTTACTTCACTCAAACATTGCTATGAGATGTCCACTATGAGCAACAGGTTGTTATATTAAAAAAACTTTAGTTGCTTCACCAAATTATTATTATTTCTTGCTTGAAAGAAACAGAAAGAATAAATGAAGAGAATGGTCCCCATAGCAACTTGAGCCATTCCCCATTTCTTGACTTGTTATCAAATAGTGGTGCCATTTAACATAAAAAAAATCCCCAACCAGCTAAACCTGGACTAGTTTCTCCAAGTTCAAATCTTATTATAAATATACACACAAGACTCACAGCAGAGTAGTGATTAAACTCTAAGCGCTTGCTGCCCTCTTGTGGCTTCTAGTTGTAATTACTTTATGTTGAACATCGATTTAGGCATAGAAGTCCTCCCCCACTCCTTTCCCACCCCCAAGATATATCTGCAGTAGGCAGAGAAATAAAACAAGACTGTATTACAAAATTAGGTATAGCAATGATCATGTGTATAGCAAAAAATACATCAAAGAGGAGAAACAGAGAAGAGAGAAAACTAGAATGTAATAGAAGTAATTTCTTAAGGGAATGCAGCAAACAGCAGGACTCTGATATAGGGTTAGTTTGGCAGCTTACGTTTTTCCAGGAGACTTTTTCAACCAGAATAGATCATCACTTGTAATCCCATACTGCAGGGCACCTGCAACCTTATGAAGAAAATATAGATGTACTGTATTATGAACATCATACAACAGCCTGAAAATGAATTTATATGTTAAAGAAAACCTGATCTTAAATGTAAGGGACTATTTTTCCACTAGTACAGTTCTGATTTTCTACAAAATAAAAGGAATGCCAGTTGGACACTTTAAAGCTTCACCACAAGGTTGCAGCGGACATTTAAAAAACAAACAAACCTTTATTATATTTGACAATTTGTCCAATGGCTGACAAAAATCAAATACTAACCTACCAAATGTTGAATAATTCACAAACATTCCAGGAAGATAAAGCACCAAGTTATCATCCCGTTTAGGAAGGACAAGACCCTAATCTTGAGTTATCCCCACAACACAAGGTGCAATGAGATCTTGGGCAAAGCTTTTCAAGTTTAGTGTCTGAATGGCATTTATGCTACTCAGTCTGAAACTAAATTCCTTTATTTTCTACTTGAGTGGGGGGGGGGGGGGGGGATCCTGGAGTACTTACATGTTACATTAAAGACAATTTTTCACTCTCCTAGCCACAGAAGATTACCATGCCTTGCTTCATGAAGTCCACCAATCGGTGTACACTATAACACAGACAGTAAAGCTTTTGTAGACATCACAAGAGGGATATAACTTACATCTTTAGGATATTTTGGCCTCAATCCAGTGGCAATAACAATGTTTTCTGCAGTAAGAGTCATCTACAAACAAAGATATAAAGTCTAAGTCAAACAATCAACAAAGTTATTTTAATGAATATACTGGTTTATTCTGCTGGTTTATCATAACTTTTAATTATGTATGAATGAGTGATTACAGAGAAAGCTAGAATTAACATTGACTCTTTGTATAATATGGCTCGTGCTCTAACCAGCAATATTTAGATATCTGCAACATTTGTTAACCCAAATGCACATAGATAATTCCCCTACACTTGCCTCAGTACCTTGCCTTTACCTTGCCAGTACCTTGAAGGTTCAGTTTGGATGCAGTAGCTGTGTACCAATGGCACTGTACAGAATCAATATTATTAACTTAATTTAGCTCTAGAAATATAAGTACAGACAAACAAGACTTTCAAAAGCTGACTAGCAATGTTTGGGTGCCAAAAATCAAGGCATTTCAAATGAGGCCTGGTTTTCAGAAAAGGCTCCCTGAAAGTGTCTAGAGATGGACACAAAAAAAGCACTAGGCATTTTGGATAATCGCAATGCACTTATTTAATTTGAGATGGTCTTCTAATGGGGCAGAAGTGGCCATCAGCCTCTCTCTCTCAGGAACTTAAAGGCAAACTGCAATGTATTTAGAACGCTTGTTTCTTGTGCACACATTTGTATTACAAAAAGAAAGATAAATAGCTATTTTTTTCCAGTATTGCAAATGGAAGGAACCTAACAAGAGTCCATCTAATAGCTAGAGCACACTGGGTTGAGAAGGTCTGGGTCCTCTTTCTACATCTGCCACTGACCTGGAGCCTAACAGTGCGCACTTTGGCTCAAACACTTTGGCGACGTTTTGTAGTTTGGTTCTCATCTACAACGTAAGGATAATTCAAAGGTGGGAAGCTAGAGTTATGATGCTTGAGAGTCCATATAGTAAATGCTTGAGTCCTTTGAGAACATTGAATGGACTGTGTGTTAAAACTGAGAAGTGTTATTAATCTTCCTGCCCAAGAAGGTTTCTGGCTGATTGATGGAGCAACATTTGTTAAATAAAATCTAGCTGTCAGTGGATTTGTAACTCATGACAGATGTGGGCCTAGAGTTCCTTGCATCAAACCATGTGCTATAGTAACCAGCCAAGCAACTCACCTCTTTTCCTGCTTTGGTTAAACCACGGATTGTGTGCGCATCTGCAAAACTGCCTTTGAGGTTGAAATACTTCACTTTTCTGTTAAAAAAAATTACACAGCGAACAAACATAAAAGGGAGATTACATCCAATTGGGAAATTTTTATTTTAAGAACACCGCAACCAGCATAAAAAGAGACAGTAATTGGAGCAAAACGACCAAGCAAAAGGGAACAACATGCATGCCACAGGTTTATTTTTGGCTTCATCACTGACCTATTATGTGACCTTGGGCAATTCACTTAATTTTTGCATCGCAGTCACTCATTTACAGAGCAAGGATAATACTGAACTCAAATAGTGCTACAAAGTTTAATGCTTGTTAAACTTCGACCTCCTCAGATAACAGGTACAATATAATTCTAATATAATGATTTCATACTAAGGCATGCTTGAGGACTTGCACAGAAAATTAATTTTGTGATTCCTATGTTGATGGTTAGGCACCTCCTAAATTACCTATTAACTTCACTTCACTATATGGGAAATATTGCCAGGATCTAGCTAATCATGAAAAAAGCTTGAGGACTGAAAAGTTGCTGTCTGCTTCTTCTGCACTGAAAATCACATTAACCAGGCACTCAGCTTTTCTAGTACATCATTCTATATTGTTTACAGGCTCACCAGTGGGTGGACAAATCTGAAATTCTCTTAAAGCAACCCTAGATAAAATCTATCTAATACTAATGCGAAAGCAGACAAAGGATTCTCTGGTTACTCACTCCCACATCCCCTTAAATAACAAAGTTACTGCAACATGCCTTCCAAATATTATCAATGCTACACTGAGTTATCGCCTCAGCAGAAGGATTTCCCAATACAGTCCTAATTTAAGCACCGTGGCACTTCAAAATTTATTCTGAGACGCAGCTGCTCTGCAGTACAGCTTTTGTCTAGTTGCCACTCTCAGCCACCTTTGCAAAGAAAGGGAAAAGCAGAACACATTTTCACTTATTTAATGTTAACTTTGGTCTCAACTATCTTAGGAAGAGGAGTTTCAGTTTTTACAAAGATACTAAATTCTGCTAGTGACCCCAAAGATAAATTAACAGAGCTACAAAAAAAGGTAGAAAAGTTGCCTGATTACATGAAAAAAGGCTATGTTTAGAGGTTTATTTACTTGTCTTGTAGTTGCACTCTGTGTCCCCAGTTCAAAGATTTGACATAATTTTGAACAGCTTGAGCCATTGTAGACCTATTAAGAAACAACACATCAAGCATTAAATCATCATATTATCGATTCTGAAATCACCAATCCAGGACTCATACATAGGTTACTGATGGAAGCTAAGAGTGTTCCAATATCACTTATGTTATAAAATAAAGTACCAAATCAAAGCCACACACACAGTATATCCCCAGTTAGACTAGGAGGTCTGACTTTTCTAAAGAAGAGCCTAAGATCTGCCTGCATGAAATTCAGCTCTCTTGTTCTTCAGTTCATTGCAAAGTGAAGATCAATGGGACAACACTGGTACTTTTGTTCCACACAGTGACAGAACACAAAATGGATATGTAGAGTATTTTTTTACCAGTCATGGTGAATGGGTTGGGATATATTCCAGCCATAGTGCCGGGCATCCTTAAGAGCACTCCCAAGAAGTGCTGCTTGATGCATAAGCTTTTTGGGAATACAGCCAACATTGACACAAGTTCCACCAAGTCCCCATGACGTTCCTAGAAATATACCAAAAAACCCAAAATGTAGCAGATTTCCAGAACTAATTACATGAGTTCAAATCCCACACATCACTTCTACTTTAACAATCTGCAGTAGACCCATTTCTAACTCTGCCCACGTTATCCACTTTTCTTCTGAAAGAGCAAAAGTGAAAATATCTCAAGTCTTACATTTTCCTCAATGTACACAGGAGCTAGAGTATAGTAATACCAATTACATACAATCACACATTCAAATGTTAGCATTTCCAGCTTTTAATCTATCATACAATTTCAAGTGCTACATGATTTATACATAAAACAAACACAAGCTACATGATTACATATTAACTGAGCCCATCAATATTTTTATACTCTGAGGTCCAAAGTCTGCTTTTCCTCAAGTCAAAGGTTATCAACATTTATGGGCAAAGCTCCGACTGTTAAGAGTGTGTCAATAATGTTAAACACCATTTCTGAGAAGGTATAGCACTAGTTTGTTTGGATACAGAATTTTTTAAAAATACTACTGCAATAAAAAAAACCCCAAGCTTGTCTGATGTTCATACCTTTAGGAGAAGGCTCCACGTAGTCTAAAACAGCCACCTTCTTTCCAAACTGGGCAGCTGCAAAACAAAAATGCACACAGGATGAGGAATTTTTAGGGAAGGGAGAAACACATGACAATAATTATCAGCTGGTGCTGTAGCACTGGGGAAAAATACCAGGCTGTCCATCTCAAATATAGTTATCAAGAAGGGTATTCCCTGATACTTCCAGAGGTTGTTTGGTTTGTTTTTTTAATCTCAATAACCTTTGCTTTAGTGTGTAAACAACCAAAGGGCATAATCAAAATTAAAGAAAAAGATATCTGCTGAAGTGTATGGCATAAATTCTTACTTCACTGCTGTTGTAGTTTAAAATCTCAGATAACCTTGAAGCAAGAAAATAAAGAAGGATAAGGCGAGGGTGGGGGAGAGGGAGGGAAGTGAATGTGCCCACTTTTTTTCTCCCATCTGTGAGCAGGTTTTTAGGAAATGAATTAATGATTTACCTGTGGGAAGTGAAGTTCATTAGTACACTTCATTACCTACACCCTGAAGGAAGCCAGCAGAGGTAATACTGAGATCACTAAGCTTATCCTTTAAAATTAAAGATATTAAATTCTGTAAAATTAAGTATCTCTTTACAGATACCAACCTTCTTTTGCACAGGCAAGACCGCCAGAACCACCACCAATCACCAGGAGATCATACTCGTTCTTGCCTAGGAAAGGAACACGGATCAAAGGAGAAGAAACAAGAAGAATGGAAGAGGTACATTAAGTGATGACTTTTTGTTTGCTTGTTTGACTACACTACTGTGTTCTATAGGATAATATCCTATAGTTAGCCAGGACTTGAATCTCCCACATGGTAGGCAGAAACACTGCCACACAGCCACCAGTGCTGACAATATACTGACCACCAGACCAAAAACATGCTAGTGTATGAAAACTATCAAGCGAAACAAGCCAAACGAAGCCTGTTTTCAGGAATGAATTACAGGCAATAAGCAAGGAAGATAAAGCCTGAAAAAAGGTAGACTTTACACTGAGAATGCCCCATCTCAGGATAAATCTCAGAGCTTAACAAAAACAGGTATATTTTATCGACAGAAGCATCATAGTTCTTTTATTACAATTTCCAGAGATATATTTTTCAGTGAAAATGGCCCTGCCTAAGCCTTTGGTTGACCAACATTGTTGCAAAGATACAGGGGGCACTTTTCAATTAAAAATATTAATTTTTTGGTTGGAAGCAAGCAAAGGGAGCAGTTTACTTCATGTCCTCCCGTATGTTCACAAAACAGGTTTAAAATTAGATAAATTCACAAAGGCAGAAACAACAGATTTCTACTGCACCCACAGATGCATCATGAGCAGGGCCAAGGAGGCGATCCTCCCCCTCTATGTGACACTGGTCAGGCCACAGTTGGAGTACTGTGTCCAGTTCTGGGCGCCGCACTTCAGGAGGGATGTGGACAGCACTGAGAGGGTCCAGAGGAGGGCCACTTGCATGATCAGGGGGCAGCAGGGCAGGCCCTACGAGGAGAGGCTACAGGACCTGAACCTGTTCAGCCTCCACAAGAGAGGGCTGAGAGGGGATCTGGTGGCTGTCTAAACTGGCCAAGGGAGACCAGCAGGCAGTGGGAGAGTCCCTGTTCCCCCGAGCACTACTGAGAGTAACAAGGAATAACGGCCATAAGCTGACTGAGAGTAGATTCAGGCTAGACATCAGGAGGCGCTACTTCACTGTCAGGGCAGCTATGATCTGGAACCAACTTCCAAGGGAAGTGGTGCTCGCTCCTACCCTGAGGATCTTCAAGAGGAGGCTGGATAATCACCTAGCCGGGGTTGTTTGACCCCAGCATCCTTTCCTGCCCATGGCAGGGGGTCGGACTTGGCGATCTGCTTAGGTCCCTTCCGACCACACCAACCATGAAACTATGATAGTCGCCAACAGATTTCCCCAGAGTCTCATCTTTCAAAGCAGCGACTGCCATCAGTCCACACTCAACTCCACAAGCATCGACAGCAACATGAAGAACACACGAAACCTGCTCCCAGGCTCTCGTCCTATTACACATCTCAGTCCTGAGAGTTTTCTTGGTAGGCAGGTAGACTTAGGGTTTACGCGGACACGTGGATCTCGCCCGATGGTAAATGAGGGCTTACACGGACACGTGGATCTCGCCCTGCCACATAGCGGCCATGCTTCAGAAGGCGTTAATTATGCTACAGAGTCTTATTGTGGCCTCTGCTGTGTTCCTTAGGCAGGTGCACAAGGAAGCACGGGGACGACCCCAAATACAGATTTCTTCCTAGTCTGGGTGTCCAGACTGTGGAATAAACTCCCCCCCACGATGGTGCGATCGCCTACCCTCGAAATCTTCAAGAGGGGCCTGGACGGTCACCTCGCTGGGGTCACCCGACCCCCGCTTATCTGCCCTGCTTGGTGCAGGGGCCGGACCCAACAACTTCCCCTCCGGCCTCTTAATCTACGAAACGCCCCGAACGGCTTAAAGCAGCACCGGACGGCTTTGGGTTGGTTTTTGGTCTGTTTTGTTTCTCCCCCAAGGACACCAGAGGGCCAAAGCCCTCCTGAACACATCGGCCGCTATCAGGTGAGCAAAGCCCTACGCGGGGCGTTTCTTGGGGACCTTCCCAAATTCACCCCGAGGGGCTCGGTGAAACTGGCTCTGCCACGGAAGAGGCGATAAGAGCAGAGCCATCTTTCCACGCGCATTTCGACGGGCAAGCGGAGGGGGAGTCAACCCAGGTCTGTCTGAGCCTCAGTTGCTCGCCTGAGAAATGGGTACAAGAGCCCAGCGCAGCATGTTCAGAGCCAGCCCACGCACTGAACTATGGCAAGCCACCGAGATCTTCCCTCCTCACTGCAAACATGACCGGGCAGCAGGTCCGAGCGCCAAGCACAGGCACAGGGACAAGCTTGCCCCGCAGGAGCCCCGGAGCAGGCGGGTGCGAGGCACCCCGTACCTGACAGGGCCCGCGCCGTACGGCGGAGCCCGGCCACCTGCAGGAGCCGCTTCCGCCCCCGCCAGAGCGCCGCCATGTTGTACGGCACAGGGGCTCCGCCGGGCCGAGGACCCCAGCTCCCCGGGCTGCCTTGCGCAGTGCCTGAGCGGGAATGCACTCCGAGGAGGCAGCTGTGAGGCACCACTTCCAAACCCTCCCCTCCAGGCCGGGAGGAGGTGGCGGCGGCTGCGCGCACAGGTCGCACTAGGTCAGGGGGCGGGGACCGCGGGGTCACGTGGGAGGGGCGGGAGGGGTGAGGAGCTGCGGGTTCGATTCCCGGCTGCCCGCGTGAGTGCAGCTGGGTCTGCCTGGGCCTCAGTTGCTCACCTTTAAAATGGGTACACGAGCCCTGCAGGGACGAGTGCTTTACGGAGACTGTGAGGGAGCAGAGGCTGCCCAGTGGCTTACAGCCCTTCTCAGGCTTGGGTAGGGGAGCTGCTGCAGCCTGGCGCATTGGGCAAGGGCATCTCCTAGGCCCATCCCACCCCTCTCCTCCCTGCAGCACCTAATAGTTTCCTCCCTGCAGCACCCATCAAAGTTTCCTGGGGGGGAAGGGGGTTCATTTACATGTTGCATTGGGAGCTTCCCCCTGGAAACTAGCTTGCGGCCCCCCCATGCCATAAAATGGGGCTTCGCTCGGGGTCCCCAGACGCTCCCCTCGCAGCTGTCCCGTGTCGCACGCTCGCGGTGAGGCGGCGGCGGCTTTTTCTCTTGCAAAACAGTCCCTTTGGTGCTGTCGGGATTTTCCCGAGGCAGTAACTCATGGCCACCACGAGCTTGAGGGAGGCCGAGGAAATGCTCAACCCCGCTTCCTCTCCTGAGTCGCGCTCCTTGGCCCAGAGAGCACAGCACCAGCTATGTGAATTTGCACTGAGCTGAGGGCGGGAGTTTGCCCTAAAGGTACTTCTGCTCCAACTCACGGCAGCGTAATGGGGACACACCTGAGCTAGCTGCACAAGAGAGCTGGAAGCAGGCTCGCTGCAGGTGTGCACATCCCCACGCAGCAATTTACCCTTCTGAGCAGCAGCGATCTACCAGGGGCGTGAACAGGATCTCATCTGACCTTGCTGCTTTCTCCTGTGCAAACTTGGATGACACTTCATTTGTCTGTGCCTCATGTTACCTACCTGAAAACAGATTTCATTAGGGCTGGAAGGGACCTCGGAAGATCATCGAGTCCAGCCCCCTGCCCAAAGGGGCAGGAAGTCAGCTGGGGTCAAAAGATCCCAGCAAGATAAATGTTCAAATGTCTCGTAAAGGAGTGCGGAGTAGGTGCTTGCACCACGTCTGGCGGCAGTCTGTTCCAGGCCTTTAGGGCTCGGACAGTAAAGAAGTTCTTCCTTATGTCCAGCCTGAAATGAGGAAAAACAGCACCGATTTCTCTCACAAAGGTATAATGAGATTTAATTAATATTTGCAAAGTCTTTTGACCTCCCCTGGTGAAAGACTACAGAAAAACAAAGCAGTCATGAGTCCAAATAATGCCAAAGGCAACAAAAAACCCCATTTTGTTCATTCAAAAACTCTAGCTATCGGCCAGTTCAGTGGTGCAACCAGAGGCTACGTGGCAACAAAGACACTATAATAATTCAGAAGTTATGTATACTCAACCAAGGTAGATGGATCTGAGTCTGGGACCTCCAGCTCTAGCCTTTGCTCCTGTGAGAGCAATCTCAGAGAGTGAGAGCATGGGCGCATGTGTCCTTAGTCATCGTGTCTCCTTTGGTTGCCCTGAGCATCACTGATTAGTTCAAAAGGGGACAGCATCCATCCTGCTGGGCCTGAGCCATCTCAGGCTTGAGATGTGATCAGCCCCATGCAGCACCGAGGAGTTCTTGGGTTGGAGAATGAAGAGGGACAGAGGGGAATTAAAAAGAGGGAAAGGAAGTTGTGAGGGTCTGAGGACACCACCAGATGTGGATAGAAATGTTCAGTTGTGGATGAACCTTTTTTGCTCACTATTAATAACTGGTTTGAATACCCTGAATTGAAAACTGGAAACACTTGGAGAAATGATTGAGAAATCATGTGGCAACCCTACTATTAAGCCCGGTTTTGTAACATTGTCTCATTACTTCCTATAGCAATAGTTTGTAAGTCACAATAAATATCCTTGCCTGCTTCAGCAATAGCACACTTAGAGAAATATAATTTAAAAGAAAAATGAATTAAAAAGACAGCATCTGAACAGAAATGCCAAAATCTAGAACTCTTGGTTCAGAGATGGTACCTTTTATTAGACCACCTGTTGGTCTAATGAAAGGTATCATCTCTGAACCAAGAGTTCTAGATTTTTGCTCTTTTTTTTTACCAACACAGCTACCAAATACATCCCTGAAGCAATCCTGAACAGAGCATTTCTAGATGCAAAAGCTTGGGGGCATTCCAAAACTAATCATTTATGGTCCGTAGGCAGGGTGGCAGGGTAACGAACATGAATGAAAAGTTAAATGGACTTGAACTGAGCCGTCTTATATTCCTGCTGTGTCCATCTTTTCAGCAAATAGGTGATATGCCCAAAGCCCAAGGTCACGGCCAGTCTACCAGAAAGATGGAGCTACTTTTCCTGTGTGAGTTTATCTTAATTGTTGTTTTACAAGCCAAAATGGTACTGCACAGTTATGGTTTTTCAGTGCTGGCGAAATGTTTTAATAAGGGCACATAGTGGGAATCTTAAAAAGAGCATGTGCTGATCCTCAGTTTGTCAGAAATTCACTGTCATGCCTGTCAGTGTAAGCTCCAGGGGTGGTTGAGACTGGCAGAGGAGATCTTGCCTGCTGGCAGGCTTGGAAATGTGGAAAGTGGCATAACAGCATGTAACAGCACGTCAAATAACGTGGCTTAATGATGAGACGTGTTGAGAAGCAGGATCCCTCACCTTAGAGGGAAGGTGTAGTTTGCCAGCTGGCCATTGTGGTGATCATTGCTCTTCGAAGTTTCAGAATGAGCAGCCCGGTGTCTGCACAACACCTTGTTATAACTCCTGTTCGCTCTTTAACATTTCCCACTTGTATCAGCATGACCTCTCTTTATCTCAGTTGGTTCTGAGCTGGCTATTGCTCATCTAGGACGTGCTTTCCTCCCCCAGCTGTGAAGCAGCTAGGGAAACAGGATTATCCAGAGAGAAGTATGTGCCACTGGCATACTGCAAGATGTTGAAATGCTGCCAGTCTCTCAAGAGACAACCTACAGAAATCTGGTGAATGCATGTGGAAGCAGACAAGGTTCTTTGGATGAATCTGATATCTTTTATTAGACCAACGTAAATAGTTGGAAAAAAAAATGTAAGCAAGCTTTTGGGTTTAAAAACCTTTTGTCAGGCTGAGGAAGTTTCTGCAGTTGTTGTGTGCTCTTCCTGGATGGAATGACAAGTAAAGAAGCCAGGGGCTGGGCTGGTCTGCAGGCAAGACAGGCAGTCAGTGAAGATGTAGGTTGAGGAGTCAATGGGTGAGAGACAGGCCGGGTGGGGGGAGAGAAAGGAGATGAATAGTGGAGAGATACCTGGGGAGTCAGATGTCAGGCAGGTTATAATGTCATAAATCCAATGTCTAGGTTTAGTCCATGATTTTTAGTATCCAGGAGGCTGATGAAGTGGAGCTCCTAGGCTCATCTCTGGGAAGTGTTCTGAAAGTTTCCTTTGAGGATCAGGACTCAGAGATTGGAGAGAGAGTGGTTTTGTTGTGAGAAATGTGCCCCCACCGGTATTGGGTATTCCTGTCTTTGATGGATTTCCGGTGTGCATTCATTCTGGTGCGCAGTTGTTGTTTGGTCTCTCCTAGATATTTTCCATCAGGGCATTTGGTGCATTGGATGAGGTATATTACATTTCTGGAGGTGCAGCTGTAAGATCCAGGGATGCTGATGGCTGTGTTGTGGGGTGTGGTAATAGTGGGGGTGGTGGAGATGTGTTGGCAGGTTTTGCATTTCTTGTCATGACACGGTCTGGATCCTTTTGGTGTGTTCTGGGCTTGAGGAAGTTTGCTGCTGGTGATGAGGTTAGCGAGGTTTGGTGCTTGTTTGAAGGCTAGGATGGGTAGCTCTGGGAAGATCTCTTTAAGAATAGGGTCTCTTTCTAGTATGGGTTGCAGTTGTTTGAGGATTTGCCATAGGGGTCCGAGGGAGGGGTGATACGTCATAACCAGTGGTGTGCGATTTGTGGGGGGGTTTCTTCTGTACTGCAGCAATTCTTCATGTGGTATCCGGGTGGCTCTTTCAAACATGCGATCTACCTCTCTGGAGGAGTGTCCTTGTTGGGTGAAGGCAGACAAGGTTCCTTGGGTGAATTTGATATTTTTATTAGACCAACCCAAATGGTTGGAGAATAGTTATTAAGCAAGCTTTTGGGTTCAAAAACCCTTCATCAGGCTAAGGAAACTTCAGCAGTTGGTGTGTGCTCTTCCTGGATGGTGTGTGCTGCTGAAGCTTTCTTAGCCTGACGAAGGGTTTTTGAACCCAAAAGCTTGCTTAATAACTATTCTCCAACCATTTGGGTTGGTCTAATAAAAGAGATCAAATTCACCCAAGGAACCTTGTCTGCCTATGTCCTTAGACCAACACGGCTACAACCTAAACCCCTTGTTGGGTGAAAGCCTTTTTAAGATTGGTGAGGTGGTGATCCCGGGTGTTCTCTTCAGTGCAAGTTTGGTGGTATCTGAGGGCTTGGCTGCATATCACAGCTTTTTTTGTTGTGTTTAGGGTGATTCACACTGAAGAACTGGTCAAATTCAATGCTGAAGAACTGGTCAATTAAACTCTTCTTTTTAGACGTTGCTGCTGGAGCTCCTGAGCCTGTCTCCATAACAGCTTCTGTGTGATATGTATGTTGGTTGGTGGGTTTCTTGTGTAACGGGGTCTGTATTTTATCATTCTGGATACTGATCATTGTGTCAAAAAAGGAGATGTTGGTGCTGGAGTATTCAAGAGATAGTCAGATGGAGGGATGGTGATTGCTGAATTTCTGATGGAACTCAATCAGAGATTGCAGGTTTTGAGTCCAAATGATGAAGCAATGTAGTCCGCTGGGATGCCACAGGTGGGAGCTGGGACATGGCCCTTACCTGAGGGGAAAGCTTGAGGCCCGCTTAGCAACTTTCTTCCTGTTCTTTCTGGTTTCCACAAGCATAAACAGGATCCAAACGCCACTGCTGTGTTTCGTAACACAAGATCAAAGGGCGGATTCTGTCTCTGACCAAAAAACATCCACAAGAATAATCAGTACAGTCTATCCCAGATCCACATGCGAGGCCGAGGTGGAAAGGATCTGCATTAGTAGCAGAGAGGAGGTGTTGCTGCAGTTACCTTAATCTCCTGATTCAGAAACCAGTGGACACTGGACACTAGGTAGTGTAATTATTGGTATCGAAAGCTTTTGAGCTACTGGTTGGGCTACCTGTTTAAGATTGAACGTCAGCTTTCTCTCTCTCTCTCGCTCTCTTTTTTTTTTTACTTCGGCAATCCCTGACAGTTGAGGGTGATTGTCTTCCATGATTATTGTATTTGTGTGTCCTAAGATGGCTGGTGAGGCCTATTCAGGATCAGCAGACTACTGCAGTTCGGATATGTACATTTTTTCACTTACCAGCGGGCTGATTAGACATCCACATGATTTTTATGAAAGTTTAACAAGTATTAGAAAAAAACACTACTATCTAATGAAGAAGGGCAGCATGTGTAACGACACCCTAAGATACCACCCTGCCCTGCCTTCTTCCTGACATCAGACTAACATGGCTAACCACCTTTTGAAAACCCTTGCCGAGCCACGCTCAGAAATGTCTTGTGCCGACAGGTTGCACTGACTTCACATTCGCTGTCCCTTGGAGCTGTCTGCTTGTTATGAAAGAAGACTTTCTTTTAGAAATCTGAGCTGCAAAAAACTTCTTAAAAGACAAGCTATTGGATTCAGCTGTATCTGTTCTGGGTTTTGCCAGTTGTAGCCAGACATTTTTTTTTTTTAAATTTTGGCCTTCATTTTCAATTTTAGTTGTCACTACATGTATTTGCAAGGAAGATGTTTTTTCAACATATTGTAAATAATACAGTTTGATAACACAAAGGGGCCTGACAATGTAATGTGGCTATGATTTTTTTTTAAATAAACTCAACACGTATCTGACACGCGTACTTAAAATCTCTGTGTTTTCTGAGCCAAAAACAATGCTGCCAAGAGGCAGGCTCTCTTATTTTTGGATTAATCTTAAAGACAATTTTTAAGTTGCTGCCTCTTTGTCATGAAGGATTTTGTTGTGTGCGAGTGAAACAGTTACAGTTGTCACACAGGGAGTCAGTTTGAGACATCCTGCATATAATTAGTTTGCAACAGTTTGATCGTTAACACAAACTGTTTTGTCTTTCCAATTTTTTTTTGGCTCTGTTCCCCTTATACTTACATAGCATTTCCTATCTCCACTTGCTGCAAAGAAAAGAGGAGGAATCCAATACTTCTGGGGTGTGAGGAAGGTAGTGTCTGTCCTTTAAACTCATCCCATTATCATTGTTTGGCAGGCGTGGGAGGCGAATTATAGAAGTCCTGTCTTACTCTACAGCCTACGCAGAGAGGTGAAACCGGTTTGTGGGTTGAGCTAAACATTCCTCCACAGAGAGGAAAGATGTCACAATTGTTTTCAGCCTCATTTGTGGTCCCATACATGTCCTTTTTCTGTGTTGACCTCCATTGTGGAGCCTGATCTACTCTGTGGAGGTGCAGGAGAAAGGGAATCCCCTGAGAATTGCATGAAAGGTGCAGGAATTGCGTAAGTGAAAGGAACGGGATTGTCTGTGTGGGTGTGATAGTCGGAGAGGGAGCAGAAAGTCAGAGCGGCAGTGTGACGGGCTGGCGACAGCAGGATTGAAGTGACTGGCTCTTTAGCCATCAGTAGACGACATGGATCATAGTCAAACCAGCAGGGCTAGGGCTGGACACAGGCTTGGGCAAACTGGGTGGCCTCCTGGGGCCTGGATGGAAAGGGGCCCAAAAATGGTGAAAATAATTATTATTATTATCGTTACCTCTGGTGAAGGGGGGCCCGATACTAAAAGTTCACCCAGGGCCACCAAGAGTCTAGGTACAGTGCTGCAAACCAGATAAGCGTACGGGAAGCACCCTAGTCTGAGAGGTTTCCTGTTACATAAAGGATATCTACTCACTCCACATAGAGACACAGGTATGGAAAAAACAGTCAAAATGGCTTGTGGTTGTCTGCACGAGGAATTTCAGTTGTGGATTAAGAATCCTTGAGTTCTGGTTCTTTTGCTTTGTGGTTTACAGAAATTGTAAATTATATGCAGTTTTTATAGTTGTCCTGCTGTGACATTGGCATGGAAAAATATCTTTAGTTGAAGCTTGCAGGTTGAAAGAATGGTGCAGTACGTCAATGTTTGTGAGAGCTTAGTATGTCTAAGTGGTTAAAATTCAGAATCGTTGTATAAAAATATCAGAGACAGTGATTGATATTCAAAGACCATGATGTAAAGACTCCATAGGCCCCACTGTTTTGTTAAAATCTGGGGAAATTCCCACATTGAAAATTTGGGGTCATATATGTAAAATATGAAGATGCATCTGAAAGGAACTAAATTGCATTTCCAAAACTAAGCTAAGTCATAATGTAATTTCACTCTTATTTGTATTAATTTCAAAGGAAAGTCAGTGACACTATATTGTTTAAAATACCTCATCAAAACACATCATAATTTTCTTTAAAAATAGTTTTCTTCTACTTTGAAATAGTTGCTGACAGTGAAAATTAAAGGAGTTCTATTTAGAAACTTTCCAGCATATTTTATATTTTTTTCAATACTTCAGGTTCCTTAATTTAATAACAAAAACTTTTGCTGGAAATAGGCTCTTTCTGTTGTTTAGAAGATCAGCATCTTATTCTCTTTATTCCTTCCTGAACTGAATTTTAATTTTTTTGTTTGTGGCACCTCCTCAATAGCTAATTGATTTCAAGTGAGGAAGAAACAGCAGGAGAAAATGAAATCTAAAGCAAAAAAAAACCAACTTCATTTTATGCAAATGAGTCAAGTTGCATAAGAAAGGGGGGGGGTAGAGAAATGTGATGATCTTAAATTGTCTTCATCCAATCTTTTTCACAAGAAGCCAGCAAGTCTTGAAAGCAAGAGGATTTTCACTCTAAAAAATAACATTTTAGATGCTGCACAAAAGACAAATTCAATTCTGGGCTGCATCAACAGGAGCATTAGATATAAAGCACAGGAAGTGATAGTGCCTCTTTACTTGACACTGATTAGGCCTCATCTGGAGTATTGCATGCAGTTTTGGACTCCACATTTTAAAAATGATGTGGAGAAGTTAGAAGGGGTTCAGAGGTGGATGACAAAAAATGATAAAGGGCTTGGAAGACAAAAGGCAGGGTAGATTTGCACCTTGTAGACTAACTAAAGCAGGGGTATATAGCATAGCACTTCAGACTCACATGGTAAGTATGTCTCTGCTCTTGGAAAGCAAGTAATGTGAGGAGAGAAGGAAATAGATATGTTCAGATGGTGGAAAAGGCAATTAAGAAGGAACATGCTAGCAGTCTTCAAATATCTGTAGGGATGCCATAAAGATGAGGGAGTATACCTTTTCACTTGCTGTATAGAGCAGGACAAGAACCAGTGGCTTAAAGTTTTAGCAAAGTCGGTTTAGACTGGTTATCAAGAAAAAACTTCACTGTTAGAAGTAAGGCAGTGGAATAGATGGCCTAGGAAGTTGCAGAGTCTCCGTCACTGGAGGTATTTAAGAGGAGGATTGGGCAGGGATGATTTAGGCATAGCTATGCCTATGCTATGGGTATATGGGTATTTCCCAAACTTCTGAGCTTTACTAGTTGCTGCATGGGGCTGGGAAGGAATTTTTTTTCTTCCTTCGGTTGCTACACGCTAGGGGTGTTTTTTCACCTTCTTCAAAAGCACTGGGTGTTGGCTGCAGTTAAGGCCGGAGATTTTGACTGGGGTTTGCCAGCGCTCTTTGCCAGTGCTCCTGCTAGGACTAAAACTGGGAGGTTTCTGGCCAGAAGGTCTTGCCCCTCTGCTCAGGATCAGACTGATTGCTACATTTGGGGTCAGTAAGGAATTTTACCCATGGGATCAGATTGGTATGGACTATGGGGGGGGGGGGGGGGTGTTTGCCTTTCTCTGTAGCAGAGAGTGCGGTCCTCTTTCTTGGATCTCTAGAGCATATTTAAAAAAACCCTTGTAGCAGCAGGACACTAACAGCCCCCTGCTTTACCTTGGGTAGGTTATGATGCTATGCCTTGTAGTTGTGCATGAGAGTTGATTGTAGGGTGGCCACCTTTTCCAAATTGGAAGGCGGGACATATGCCCACCTCTCCCCTCTGCAACCCTCTCCCTGAAGCAGAGCTGAGCAGAGCAGAGCCCATGGGAGGCAGGAGGGGACGCGGGCTGCCTGCTCCAGGCTCGGGGCTCTCCACCCCGCTGCCCTCCCCAAGGAGCCCCACGCTGGCCGCAGCATCATGGCAAGGTGCCCCCTGCCCACCCAGCAGGAGCAGGGGGAACAATTCCACGTCACAGCCATCACTACTGCCAGGTGGGCAGGGGTCGCCTTGCCATGGCTGCGTAGCTGACATGGGGCTTGCAGGGCCAAGACATCATGGCAGGAAATGCCAAGCCCACATCTTCTCGCGCCCCACACACAAATCTGGGGGGGGGGAAGTTCCCCCATGGCTCCCTCCCTGGGAATGTGCGCAGCAGCGGGGAGCAGGCTCCATCCTGCTCCCCAGCCAGACCCTGCAGCCACACATTCCTCCCCTGGGCCCCATGCAGTGCCCTGGCTGGGCAATGCCACCAACCCTGCCCCACTCCTTCCTTCACCATGGGGGTCTCCATCTGTCCCCCTCCCTGCCATCAGACTTGCCTGCAGGTCTGTGTGTGCATGCACACATGCACATGGCACCCTCTGCATCCCACTCTCTCCAGCCCCAAGCGGCCCCTTGCAGACTGGAACTGTGCCAACCTGCAAGGGGAAACCTTTGGTTTTCAGAAAACCCAGATCACTGTACCGTGGGGAATCTGGTACAAATGCTGTCCCGGAGTCATTCAGCCCGGGACAGGGACTTGTTCTTTACATTTCAGGGCTGTTCCACCCAGTTAGGCATGGGTGGTCACCCTAGTGAGTGCGTAGTTTTAGGAATGGGCTAGGTAAGGATTTGTGTGGGATGGTTTGGATGGGGATGTTCCTGCCTCCGGCAGAGGGTTGGATGAGACTTTCCAGAGGTCTCGTCCAGCCGTACTTCTCTGTGATTCGGGCTCTGGTTGGCACGGCAAGCACTGAACAGCCTCACTAACTAGTCTGTGCTGCTTCTCAGAGGTGTAACTGGGCAGCTGCGCAGTGCCCAGGGTGGTGCCAGCTGCTACGGTGCCAATTGCAGTGGCATGTTCAGCTGCCACTGTGGTTGCAGCTATTTTTGTGTCCTTTCACAAAGACAGAGCCTGGGGTGGCTATCCCATTTGCCCTTCCTTCCTCCCCCTCTGGCCCTTGAGTTACACTACTGTTGCTTCTCTTGTTCTGTTAAACTTTAGAGTGCAATATTGCTGGGCACCTTTCTTGTCTGTTAACTCTTCCCATCAGATATCATCCACACAGTGTCCTAGTTTGTATATGAGCTATGGTTTTTTTCAAAATTCTTTATCACATCTTTCTCAGTAAAGGAAATTAATTTGAGTTTGGAAAATAGCAAACACATATACAGAACAAAATCACCTAATATTCTGAAAGTAGAAGGCTCAAAAGGAGGAGGGAAGTGCTTCACTTGAGCTGTAGGTGTCTGGTTGTCATTTCTCTCCGTATTTGCTTTGTTTAGGCTTTAAAAATCAGGCTTTAATCTGTTGTGTTCACTGTTAACTGCCTAACTCATTTTCCAAGTCCAAATCTAAACTCAGAAGTTGTACCTCTTTAAGGTTATCCCCAACCTCCTTATTGAGAGACAGTTACAGTGATATAAAGATTTTTCTGTAGGTTTCTGGGAAAAAAGTGAATTTTGCTCTAGAAGGATAGGTCAGCTTTATATATCAGTCTAGCTTCATGCATCCATGCTAGATACTATATCAATATAACTACTGGTAAAATGTACCCCTAAGTATACATCAATACAAAAATATTACGTAGAACAGATCTAAAAGTATAATCATTTCCCAAAACTAAAGAAAATTTTTTAAATTCAAAAGGATGAAAATAAGTATCAAAGATTTGCATGGGCGGCAAGAGCACCCTTTACTCTACTGGGTTAATTAAACAATTTACAGTGTGTGTAGGAGGGCATTTTGCTGTTGTGGCAGTCCCTAACATGAAAGGAGACAGTATTCAACATGCCTGTATAAGCTTTTCTCACAGTAAACAGGCACTGACATATGTTCTCAGTCATGATTAACTGCAGTGGCACAGCTGATCCTCCTTCAGGCACTGACCATCATGCCTCCAGAAAGATCTTAAGCCAGCTTTCATTTAGATGTATTGCTGCTGTAAACAATTTTTACTTTCTGATGCAATCAAGCAATTACTTCAAGTCAAACAGCAGGACATCACAGCTTTTTCATCAGTCTAATATTTGGATTATAGGAGATTCCTTGAGCTGATGCTCTGTTGTATGAGCAAGGGGTATTTGAAAGTTAGTCATAGCAACATAACATACCATTATGTAATCTGCTACCCACCAGAGTCTTATTTCCTTTTTTTTGTTTAAAGAGGCAGAGAACCTTATGTCACTTGTAGTTGTGGCCTCCCCAAATTCTGTATTCATTAATAACCCACTTCAAAATAACTTTCTTTTTCCATCCCTTGCATATTAGCACCAGTGTATGACAAAGAACTGCATTCCCTGGTCTGTTCTCTATCATCACAAGTCACTTGTTACCTCCTCCATGTCATCTGATCAACATTGGTGCAAGAGCTTTCATCTGTGCAGTCCCTCTTTAGATCAGCTCCTGGGACAGCTCTATAGAAAATGTGCTGCCTTCCAGACGTGCTAAGATTCCCAGAGACAATAAAGAGGGGGAGGCAATTCAGTCAGATCCCAGCTGTATCAGAAATGGCTTTTCATTCCTTTCTCCTGCTTTTTAGGTGAGTTGCTATTCAACTGTCCTGCCATAAAGGGAAGAGACTTGATACCCTGGTGTAATATCACACCTGGAGAAACTCAATCTGCAGAATAGTTTTCAAAGTTCAACCTATAAATGTAGTATTTAATACTCTGTAATGCATGGGTAGGTGATGGGCAAGTGGGTCAGATTTATCCAGCCTGTGAAGGTAGCAGTGGTGGCTGTGTTGGAGTAGAAGTGGTGACCTACTTCAGACTGAGCTATGTTATTTCAGCCTGCTGCTCCCTGTTATAATGCATGGATCACTTTCTATTCCTTGTCTAGTTCATACTCTTAAGCAATTGGATTAAATAAGAGGTCTCTGGCAGCACTACAGTATATCGACATTCAAGGTTCTTGTCGCTACCATTTGTGCATTGACTACGGTGTGATAAGCCTGGACTGAAAAAGAGAATTAATTCCTTTGGGCCAAATTCAACCCTGGTGTCACTCCATTGAGTACAATGGCTTTAAACTGAGGATGAATTTGGCTCATACCTGACTTTGGCAGCATTCACTGTGCAGCAGCCAATTAACAAGAACAGTGTCACCAGAGGATAGAGCCAAGATAAATAGTGTCCTCTGAGGTCACTCTAGGGCTGAGCACCTTTAAGAAATGGCTGCTGTAATCTGTGTAATGAAAAGTTGGGGAAAAGGATACTGCTCCTTTTAGAATCTGTGTAAGAGAACCCATAAGCTATTCCCGTGATGTGATCAAATGTGACTGAGACGACTGCAGGCTCCTGGACTCTTATTCTATAAAATCTACATCAGAGCAGCACAGGAAAAGATCAGAGGGAACAGCTTCTGCTATATTCAGAAAGGTACATATTTATATTTTCCTATGTCTCGGATCTGACATGCTTTGTTATCATAGGGTAAGCCACTCTTTCAGATGGTACCGGGCAGAAAAAAGCAGTTTTTGCCTTGTTTTTGACTGGCCCTCACTGTCGTGAAGCTAGTCCGTGGGCAGCTACAGCCTTCATAGAAGAAGAAAAGGACATATTTATGTGTAATGCATTTGTAGCATGCTGTAAACCCAGACAGGTGAAGAAAGCGAGATACAATAGCCCAAAGTTGAACATGTAATTTATGGCTAGCTATGGTAGAATTGAGTACTCATTCAAATTACTTTTCAAGGAAAAGCCGAGCACGAGTCAAGGTTATGTGCAATTATATTTATGATTGTGAGGGGGAGTTTAGTAAATGTGCCCCTGTTGTCATCTTTTCTGCTTGTTTCCATTCGGAGTAGGGAGCTACAGTACAAAGTCCCCATCTTCCCTCTGAACAGGGAGAGCAGCGAGCCAGTACTTTGGCAGCCGGCACTGTTGCTGCTTATGGGATATCTCCCTGGTGCCTCAGCCCCTTAAAGGCACATTTAAAAAACAACCCTATACTTCCTTGGCGGTGTTACCAGCAACATCTCACCGCATGAAATCTAAAACAAGCTTTAAAACTCCAATTCAAGGTTTCTATATTTGTGGTTTCTTTTCTGCACCGGCTCGGCTAGAGATCACAATAATAGGCTGCTAAGCTCCAGTTTTGGGCTCTCATGCATTAGCTCAATGTTGTATTGTTTACAACATACAACAGAAAAATCATCTGGTGCGTGAATTCAGTTTGCATCCCCAAAAATGTGCTGTCATATTTGGCACAAATGCTACAAGCTGCACGTGTGAACCGTTCTATATTTTTTATTTCATTTTTCTTCATCAGCCTGATGCTGCAGTTCTAGTTTTACTTGTTTAGCACTGCTCTAGCAGTATTTGTTACTGCCTACTGTCTACTGCTGTTTGCTAATCTTCCAGCAGTATCTGTGGAATTAGA
Organism: Alligator mississippiensis; assembly: GCF_030867095.1. Taxonomy (NCBI): domain Eukaryota; kingdom Metazoa; phylum Chordata; order Crocodylia; family Alligatoridae; genus Alligator; species Alligator mississippiensis. Next base: position 14,083,296 of record NC_081833.1, on the reverse strand, counting down.
GCTGGCTGGGAATTTTCTTACAAAACTTCCTTTTGGACAGAACATGCCAATTCATCAAAAATGATCTTTGTTTAGTGGGACCACATCAGTTACAGGGGAAAAAAAATCCCAAAACTTTCTTCAGAAAAGATTCCTCAGGTGTAAAATGTCTAGCTCAGTGATCGCCAACCAGTGGATCTTGATCCATCTGTAGACCTCAGAGCCTCTTGGAGTCGATCCGAGGTTGGGGTGGGGGCTGAGTGCCCGTGTGCATGCATGCACGCACCCCAGCCCAGCAGGTCAGCCCATGGGGGAGGGAAAGGGCAGGAGCTAGATCAAGGCCCCCGCAGTGAGGGATAGTGCCGCAGAGGCAGGAGCAAGGGTAAGTTGAGTGGGGCCCCGGCCGGGTGGTACTTACCTGCTGGGGAGGTGCACCCCTAAATAATTTTTTCTCCTTGTGCCTGAATTTGCCTCCACTTCCCTCCCCACAGACTTACCTGCTGGGCTGGTGGTGGCACACGATAGATCGTGGGTTACTTCTAAATGCCAAAGATGATCTCCTTAAAAAGGTTGGAGACCACTGGTCTAGCTGAAGCAAGAGTTGACTCTCCACCCAAGAATAACCAAGGGGTTAGGACACTCCCCTGGAATCATTTCAAATCCCTGCTCTGCTTCAGTCACACTACACTCCCTTTTCCCAACTGAGGGCTCTAGCCACCCTAATGACCAGCAGGCACAGGGCTGGGAAGGAAGCAGCTGCCTAGGGCAGGGGACAGTTTCCCAGCCCCCCGCCCCAGCCGATCGGGGTGCAGGGCTGAGAGGCAGCTGCCCTGGAAGTGGGACAGCTTCTCCTACCCTATAAAGCCCAGGCCTGACCCCAGTGCCTCCTTCCAGCCTGGAGCTGCCCCCAGGGGAGCCTGGAGCTGGTCCTGGGTGCCGTAGGGGGCAGAGCAGGGCAGGAATAGCACTACAGTGAACTGCTCGCATTGGGAACAAATTTGCTCCAGATGGGCGCACATGTAGATGTGCTCGGGGGGGGAGCTTACTGCACTTTATTTTACTGTGCAGTAAGCTTAAACTGCCTTAACAGGACATGTAGACACACCCAGAGGCTACTTTATCTCTCTGGCCTAATGAATATTTATTTATACAAAGCAAAAGAGCTCTGACAGGAGAGACTGAGAGAGATCCCTCAACCCCAGCATAGCCAACAGCCTAGTGGTTAGGGAACCCTCCTAGCGCCTGGAAGATTGAGGTTTAAGCGTGGTCTGAATGTGGTAAAGCAGGGACTTGCAGGTGGGACACCACACCCCAGGACAGCAGCCCGAGCACACACAAATGGGTATTTTGGGGCTGGGCGAGATGCAGCGATCAGGTTTTTCACAAACACGTCCAAATGGAATGAGAAGAATCTTGAAGTCAAGCAAACTGTTTCCTGCTCAGCTCACAAAGGCGGGTGAAGGCATGCATGGGGGGCTGGACTAGTATTGCCCAGCAGAGACTGGGCCTATGGATGGTTCAAAACAACTGTGGAAAAGAGTGAATAAGTAGGAAATAGAAATAAGTTTCTCTAGAAAATGTTTTTCCCATGGACCTATTAGCTACAGAATAGTAGGGCATTTTTATATGTGCTCCAGGAGGCACTTTAATTAGTGAGCTGCACGAATTAAAAGCACCGAAGCATCAGGTGTATCAATGTCCCCCATACCGAAGAATGGCAGAGGTGTGCTTTGATCTAAAGCTCATCAACCAAGCTTTAGTTCAAAGCACCCTGCCAGCATTTTTCAGCACAGACATGCTGATACATGTGATGCTAGCATTTGCTGGAGCACATTAATTCCTGTGCTCCATTAGACTTGATTAATTGAGTCTGATCCAACACACTGGATTTCCAGCAAGTCAGAACTGGCTCCCTGCATGTGTATAGGACCCCATAGATTTCTTCCCAAATTATAGTTCTAATCCTGCAATGGGATCATGGAACAGGTTGGCAGACTGAGGAGAGGCCTCCTTTCTATGGGGATCACTTTCTCCACCACTGAAAAGTGGAATCCATTTTAAATAACACATGATCACTCCATCCCATTTCTAGGATAGTCAGTGCAGAAGGATGCTGTTTAGCCAATAGAAAAAACAGAGGGAGTTTGAAATGGTCAGAATGTCATTATCCTAATTGGAATCTCTCCAGGGCAATGCAGTTAAACACCCCTATAAAGGCTAATTGATGGGAGTTCCCGATACACAATAGGCACTTCTTTTTGTTCTTCCCCTGTCATCCAATGAGAAGAAGCCTATATTTGTATTATTTCAATCTGGAAAGACAAAAATAAAAGGCAAAAGGACTAGAACAAAAATAAAATCAGCAGAAGTTTGCGCTTATGGAAGTTTGACATTTCTGTAGCCATGGTAATGAAGCTGAATTATAATACTGAAGTGTAGAGGGAGAGAGAAGATTTACATTTAGTGTGAAGAATTCTCGATGGAAAAAGAAGGTAAAAGTGAATCTAGCTTGATTTCAAGATGGTGATGGAATATGAAATTACATTGTACTGTACAATAGCAGATAGGGCCAGGCAAGGTTTCCTTTGATGCACAGTTTATTTCCATTTGGCTGTATGTTGATTTCTGCACATGAAGGAACGTAAACCTCATTTCAATTTTAGTTGTATTTCTGCATTTGTCAGAAAATGAAGGAGAAAAAATATGCTCCATATTTTTAAATATTTTTTAAATATTCAGTTAAATATTCCCCCCCTTTTAAAGCACACCTATAAATTTGCAGTTGCTACAGTCACACCTAATGCTTGGCAGAGGTTAATGAAAACCTTTTTGTCAAGTCAGTCTGCTAGCCTTCTTTCATGGAAAGATTGAGAAAGCATCGTCTGAATGCTATAGTAAGAGAGATGGTCTTAATTACGCACAGTGTGGGAAACTCAGAAATTAAAATTCTAATCATGGTTTTGACACAGATTCCCCTGGTCTCTGGCATAGTAACACAGATTTTACAAGTATATGCAAAATCATGCAAGCAGCTTTGCACATACCTAAACGCATACATAATTAGTGTAGGCATACAAAACAGGCTTGCAAACACATGCAAATCTTGATTTTTCACAAGCGTGTCAGGTGTTCTAATGCAGTTTGGGCTCAAGCTTTGCAAAACTTGGATATTAACCTCTTGAACCTCAGTTTTACCATCTGAGAAATGGAGCTAAAATCTACCTCCCACAAGTGATATTAGAGTTAAATAGTTAATTTGAATGGCCTCTGAAGAAGAATGTTCCATAATTGCTTATTATTACATTTTGCTCTGTGGACACTGGCTACTAGCCACCATGTTTTTGAAATGAGTTCAGACCCCGTTGTCCCCAGGCACTCTTCTATTGTAGTCAGCTTCTATTACCATCAATACCATCAGGCCAATGGAGAGATTCTTTTGTAAAGGAAGGGTGAATGGTATAAATTTACCAAGCACTCCCCATTCACCAGGTTATGTGAGCTAATAAAAGCTAGATTGGATTATAAACCCTCTTGTATCAAAACAGTACAGTACTGACTGGCTGCTTAGAGACTCATAATAAACTCCGAACAACCAACCAGGCACTTGGCAGTTATATTAAATGCATGAAAAATGATAGCAGAATTAGATGTAATATCATCTTTCCACACAGGGATGATTTATCAGTGGGACAAAATCGATTAAGGAAAGTGTTTAAAGTACTGTTTGTTCCCACATTTTCACCAGTTATTCATAATGTCAAGAATATTAATGTCACTTGCTGTTTGGTATCTGTGTATCCTCAAATGGATGTCTTTAGTAAATATAGATAAGAACAGTTTGTCCTTGTCAAGTGCCATGCATCCAAACATATTGGTATGCCTTTCAGACAGAAATTAATTTAATTCAATAACATCCCACTAATTACAAAAAGTAATATTAATTATCATTTACTGGAAGGATCATTGAGGCATAGAGGTTAGGTCACTTTCCCAAGGTCATATAGGACATCTGTTGCTAAGGGGAAGATAAAAACTAGATGCCTTGACACAAAGCTGCAAAATTTTCTCATCCTTGTGACAGAAAATAGATATTCCAGTATACACCATGCTGTTATATGTTACTGCAAATTTTGTGATTATTTTCAGACTATGGTTACACAACTAGGGAGCAAAGCTGTGAGATTGAATCTTGGATATACTGATAAACAAGATATATTATCATTTGATTTGCTTAGCTTGTTTGGATTTATGTTTATGGGCATTAATTGAGAAATTAATGTTAATTATAGAAATTAGACTTTCTAATAATCAAGTAATCATTTTAATATGGATTTAAATCATTCCATTTCTTAATGTCTCATTTTTAAGCATCATTAAATCCAGACTTTCTTATACCAAAGCAACTAAGACACACACTCCTTTTTAGCCGCCAGATAATGTTTTTAAACAGCTTGTTGACTTACCTCCTTCAAGCATTTCACTTTGTTAGCAAATGGACACTTTTCCATGTGAATAGAAAAAAAACAGATTATTACTAGCATTCATCACTTCGTATCAAATCCCTCCAGACTGTCCTATGATACGAATATGGGGAGTGTATACATTTATTATGAAGCACTGAAATGGTGACAGATTAAAAAAAAATGAGTCTCCTCACTGGGAATTACCTTAAAATGGATGAGCCCCATTGGTAAAATCAATTAGTTTTGAACCCCAGGGAACTCTAGGTACAAGACAGGTTTAAACCGCGTTCACTAGTCTGACTGGAGAAATATCTGTAAGTGACTGGTAAATTAGATTAGTAACAAAATGCTTCACTCTGTTAAAATAATAGAGGAGTCCGCTGTACAGGAATAAGACCGATAGTTATGATAGTTTGTTCTGATTGTTTTAACTTTACATGCCACTATCTCCCTGTTTAAACATATACAGGGCTTTTTTGCATTGTTTTAAGAAAAGCGCATCTCAGGTGGTCTTTTAGTAGATGCCTTGCCCTCCCTCCCTCCCTCCCCCCCCTTCTTTTTGCCAGTTACTTTTCTTTAAAAATCTGGCTAGTTAAAACCCAAACAGAAAATGACTCTCCCTTTAAAAATATAATTGTTTTATTGGATTTCGATTGGTTAACAGCCCAATAAAGGTACAGATGAAATTCGAGTTGTATTTGAAAGTCATGATTTGATCATTAGTTCTGACAAACAGAATGGGGTTTAATCAGTGGTTCTCATCCTTTTTTTAGTCTCAAGGTACCCCTTGCTAGACTCAAGGCAACCCTTGGTAAATGACAGCTCTTCATTTGCACTTGATTTTTGACTACAGAACAATAGAGCAATTCTTCTGTTGCAGAAAGACCACAACGCTTAACATTTTTTAAAACTATGGATTTCTGTTTGAAATATCGGGGCTTATCTTGTGAATAATGTTTGCACACCTGGCTGCTGCAGCACCCTTGTTGACTGGGTTAGATGCTTAAGAGCCGCCCAAGCGCCACAAAAAGTGTCACTGATGATTCAGTGTTTGCATTCACCTGTATCTGCTTAACAAACACTGAACTAACACATTGCCACTTCCCTACCTACACTTTTATTATTCTCAAATCAGAGCATTCATTTCCTGTGCTAAAGTATTATGTAGTGCTGATGAGCAGTATTAAATATATTCCCTCTTTTACACTAGCAGTGGCTAAACTTCACTGAGTGAAGTTTACTTTTTTTTTTTTTAGTTTAGACTCCATTGCTCAAGTCTGTGAAGTGCCACAGGACTACAGGATCATAATAAAGAGAAAGTTCATCAGCTCTATTGCTACTTGGTTTTAGTTTCGCGTTCTCTCTTGTCTCAACACCTGCTTCTTCTATTGCCAGATTGTCAAATGTCATGGCGTAACAGATTGGAAAATTTTGCCTGAAGTAACCGGTGTGGCAAGAAAGAGTTGATCCATCACAGAAAGGTTAAATGTTTTCTACTAACTCACCTGTGTGCATGAGAGAGGATCTCAGGTGTGGGTTGAATAGTTTTGAGAGAAGAAGTCCAGGTGTAGTTAAGCCTGGGGAGATGGGATAAAGATGAGCTAAACCTAACTGCTCTTTCAAAAGCCCAACCCAGAGATAGAGATAGTTCAGCTTTTATATACTGAGCAAACTCTGTAAAGAGACTTTTAGAAAATACCTTTCCAATTTCACCCACATTATAAGCATTTCCTAGACTCTTCTAAACTCTTGCTTATTTGGGAGCAAAATGTACTACACTGCAAAACTTGATGAGACACCAAAGACATGTTTGTACCATCAGATTTATTTAAACTGGACATGGAAACTGAGGATGCACCAAATAGGGTATATGACTAGAAAGCTATCATATATGAGTAAAAGCACTAGTTATTTGTATAGTCCCATCTAAAAAAGCAAGGTCCTACATCTATAAGATATATAAAAAGGGTTATCAGTGCTTCAACAAGTTAGGACATGACATTTTAATAGATGGTTTCTGTGAAGATCTTTTTGATGATTTACATTTATTCATTATTTTACACATTTTCCCACTAGAGCTGTTTGGGAGCTTTTTGTTTATTTTTTTGTTTTTACTTTTTATTTTTTTTAATCCTTTTGCCAATATTTTACTGTTTGCTTATTACTTCGATTCTCTGTTTAGCTTTTACATTCATAGATAGATTCATAGATTGAAGAGTCGGAAGGGACCACAATGGATCATCGTATCCGACCCCCTGCCCCTGGCAGGAAAGAGGACTGAGGTCAGATGACCCCAGCCAGGTGACTGTCTAGCCTCCTCTTGAAGACCTCCAAGCTAGGTGATAGCAGCACCTCTCTTGGAAGTCCATTCCAGATCCTGGCCACCCTTACTGTGAAAAATTTCTTCCTAATATCTAACCTAAATCCACTCTCAACTCTTTAAGGCAGGGACCATATTTTCAAATGTGTTTCTAACCCATAGAGGTTTTGATGTAGACTGGGGCCTTTGAACCTATGTCAGTACAAGTCTTAATTTAAAACTGTCTTGTGTTATTCACTTATGGGAGGCTTACCCATGTTTGATTTATATTCTGCTGTGTATTTAATATAGTCTGTGAATCCACATTAAGTGTGGCATTCTAGTTGAATTTCTAAAGCTGCTGTAATGAACCCAGGAATAAGTACCTTGTTGTGCACTAATGCAGTAATGTTGGTTGAATTACATTTTTTAATTTTCATATGGTATTTAAAACCAGAGTTCAATTTTTGGTACATGCTCCCTTTCCCCTCCCTCTTCCTCCCATTTAGGTACACACTTAATATCTACACAGTGAAATATTGACAATAAGATGCTTTTATGGCTGATCTGTTCTGCAAACCTTTTTTCTTCCACATTTTTGAAGCAGATGCATTACCTGTTTTCTGAGTAGAGAAGAGACTAGGGTGGAAAAAAATAAAACAGTTTTCTTTTTACTGAAAATGTGAAGCTAGAGAACAGTGACTTGCTTCTTATTAAATCCACCTCCTCTTGAAAGCATGTTTCGGGATAATAGTCTCTCAAAAGAACTCTTAATAACAACATGATATTGCTAAGATGCTTGGGTATTAGATAACATTAAAGACACCAAGTATTTTTTTTTAAATAAACTCTCCTTAGAAAAATAACCCATATTGCAAATAGCAAGTGTGCTAAGCCAAGGAAAGGATAAAAAGAGCATATTCTTTGGAGGCCCTAGCTAGCAATCTGGAAACAGACAGATGTAGCTGTTAAAACAGCCTTTACTGTTTTAACCCTCAGCTCTGGGATTTAGATGCAGGTATCCACTGAAACACCACATGGGACTGAGCCTTTAATACCCTTCAGGATTTAAATCATATGGGTAGTCAAAACTAATTACTTGATTGAGAGTTTTTCTGAGGAGGGGCTCTACAACCCATCCCCAAAAGATAAGCAATTTGAATTACTAGTTTATAGGGTGGATAAAAAACAATGATTTTTTAAAAATTGGATTTTTTATTTAAATCAGATTTTTTGCTTTTGTAAAACATGAAACATATAAAGATAGTTTTTATTTAAGATATGTTAAAGCTCAAATAATTTCATCATGAATACGCATTATAACTTCTAATTATATGCTATTTGAGACAATATATTCATGTAACTTTTTTAGAAGTTTTATAAATAGGTCACAACAGGCAATGGACTATATTAGGGGCCCAATCTTATGGGATTCTCAGGGGCTTTTTATGGATTAGCAAAATTAAAGAAAACCACTTGACCCAATGGGACTTAGTGCTCAGTCCAGAAGATCCCACTAAGCATCTCTGTAATGCTTTGTTTCAGTTCTCAAACTATGGATTTGTGTCTCCTGAAATCATAGACACTATTCTTTGGGTAGCTAGATATCTTTTATTGGATCAACTAAATAGTTGGAAAAATTGTTCTTTGTAAGCTTTCCAGCAAAAACACCCTTCTTCAGGCATAGGGAGAGTTTGTTGTCTCCAGAGATAACATCCTTGTTAACAGCAGTATATGGAGATGAGAGATAACAGACCTGATTACCTATCATCAGCCCTACCGTCTCTCTGCAAGTTTGTGTACACACAGTCAAGCCCTTACCTCTCTCTAAAGGCGCAAAGTTTCAGAAGCACATGCATAAAGGATATCAAACAACAAGAATGCACTTTTTGTAGAAGATAACAATTAAATTGAGGCTTCCTGAACAGCGATTTAAATCAATTTGATTTAAATCAAACCCACCCTGCTTGTTTAAAATGTTCCTGTTGCTCAAATCTCTGTTGATCAAGACATAAAAAATGACTAAGATTAAAAATAGCTCCTTTACCCTAGTGCCATTATGGTAATGCAGGAAAATCTAGTTTAAATTTTAGTTTCCAACAACATGGGTTCATAGCTGAATGTGGAAGCAGAACAGAAAGCTGCTCATTCCTTGAGAAAAGGGAAGTTGCTTTCCCAACTGGTTCAGAAGAGCTGGCCTACATTAACCTTCAGGGCAAATGGGGTGGCAGCTGTATGTCTAGTCACATAGTTTCTGGGGTAGCTGGAGGGGATTTGAGGTTGGGACTTTTTGTAGTTTAGAGATTTTTTTCCCCCCAAACTCTGTCTTTTGTCAGGCAAGGTTTATTTTCATATCTGAGATTTTAAAATTGATATTATGCATCACCACAGCAACAGCGGGCCAGTAGAGGTCAAAGCGAAACACCGACCTTTGAAACAAAAATGTTCTCTTGGGGGCTGGGGGGGGGATGAGAGCTCCCAGAGGGGTTTCGTATCGCACAACCCACCAGCTCAAAGCCACGGTCACCAGTCAAGCCAAGTCATGGAGGTTGTTGATATCCAAACAGAAATAACCATCCACATCAGGATCAAAGTGAAAGCACACCCAGACCGAGCCTCTGTGTTTAAACATTAAACAATAGCTCCCAAACAGCAGAGCTAATCTCAAATAAATCTGTCACTTGACAGGTAAAAGGTGTGGCGATAGTATGTGGACTGTAACATGATATCATCCATTAAGCAGTAGTTTTGTGGAGAAACACTGCTGGAAGACCCACCTGAAAGGTCTCAACGGTGTGGTGTGTTTTGCCAGGTTTTGTGAAATTAAGGTTAACTGCACAGGGAAACCACACTCTGAACAACACTACTTAGCATCAGGCTCTTTCCGTGGGAAGCCGCACGTTGAACAAGCAGCGAGAGGGACACTAAAGTTCTTACTTTTCCTTTCCACTTCCAAATAAGTCTTATTTTTCCCTTTTTTTTTCTGATGTGAAATCTGTTGGCAATTGCTTCAGGGCCAAGCAATAGGATTCAGGAGCAATAAGTTATGCAATAGTCATGCATCATCAGCAGGGAGCTGCTGTTTCACCTTATATTTACAAAAAGGACTTCTCCACGGGATAGCACTTTGCAACAAAGACGAGCTGTCCCTTCAAGTGATGCAAACTAACTTACCCCTGAACTGTTGTGCATCATCCTAATTTGCAAGCATGGCAAGGACCATTAAAGGTGGTCCCAGGTATATCAGCAACATCCCTTAGTTGCCAATGCAGTAGCCCACAGTAATATCTTATTGGAGGATGCTGAAAGATCCAGTGTAATAATAATTTAAAAAAAAAAACCTCTCCAGCAATGGCACACAATTCAGACCCCAACAAATGCCCTCTCCAGTTTAAGACATGTCTGAATGCAGGCAGGATGCCATCCAAAATGCCACTGCTATCCAGGCAGACGGGGACCATCTTCACTAGTAACAGGAAAGGTTAAGCACTCAGTGGTAATTAGCAGGCTGTCTGGTTTCTTGGGAAGAAGCTGCATACCCACATACATTCAAGAATTGTTAACACATCTCCAACATGTTCATAGTGCTGGTCCGCCAATGGCATTCGAATAAGTAGGGAGGTCCACTGGAAAGAGGATTTTGTCAACCTCAGAGGCCAAGCCAAGCCCCACTTTTGGGAAGATTGAGACTTCTGCATTTCGAAGGATTGGGAACACCAGCCCTGAAGAGCTGAGTCTTTTCCACAAAGAAAGTGGGAAACTTGCTACAGCGGTCCATAGGATGACTACTGTGGGAGGGAACAGGGTAGCCGTGCCAACCCTGTGATCTTGCTGATGGGTGAGAGGAGCTTCTTGCTACCTTGGACATGCAAAAGCCAAGAAACAGGATTTTCCTTTGAAAAATGACGGAGCTGAGAAACTAAAAAGAGGCAGTTCAGGGCAGTTCTCTGCAAAGGAAGTGTAGAAGATAAACATCAACCCGGCCAACTAATCGAGGGCCAAAGAAACAGACTGAAAGTGCTCTGAACAAATCGCCCTCTCTGAGCCGCTAAGATAAGTGGAGGAGGGAACAAACAATAACTGTACTGTGAGTTGAGCATATCCCCATGGCAACCTAACCATCATCTGACCTCCAAACGAGCTGTATTTGGTGATCCAAAGTTTAAAGCAAAGGGGTGGGTTTTTCACAGAGAAGGATCTTGGTGCAGACCCCACCGAAGAGGCACAGAGGAGCGGGTGCGACTGTGATGGAGTGGCAAGCACAAGCAGTACTGTTGGTCTTTGATAGGAAAGAGTTTGATGGCGGGACCCAGAGGCCTTTGAGGTTGAGTCATGTGTCCTTCCCAAACTTGTGTGTCCAGTAGTTTTACAAGATGTTGAGTGATGTCAAACTTCATGGAAGTGGGAATTGGGGAGATGCAGCATCTTGCAGGACTAGACTATTTGAAGGGAGTTTGTTGGGTAGAAAGAGTTAACTCATAAATAACAAGAGACGCACAGGGGAGGGGAAATAGCCTCCAAATTCCTAAGACCCATGTTTGATTGCAAATAAAAGCGACTCAAGCATTCACTCAGCCTTGTGCTAATCCGGCCACATTCCAGCCCCTCTCCCTCCCCACCCCTTGTCGGCCCTTACCAGAGGAAAATGCCAGAGCGGGAGAGAAGAGGAGACAAGGCCGGGGGGGGGATCATCAGAAGCGATGCTCATTGTCTTAGCTGTATGAGAGCAGTGTACCCAAAGCCGCATGCAAATCATCTGTGCACTTGCAGAAAGACTAAATCAGTTCTTTAAAGGCACAGTCCGGGTTGAAACTTCTATGCGTCACAAAATACAAGCCATGGAATCACTCATTACAATAATAAATGCATCTTCCTGCATGGTGCTAAGTAAGTGGCTTTGAAGGGATTTAGGGTATGAGCTGAGCAGGATGACGTGAATCCCATCTGGTGAGGTTCATGTTCTAATGCCCTGAAGTCACCCCCCCGGACTGCGGACACACAACCGCCATCAGCAGAGAAAACAAGTTTCAGGGGAAACAATAGGCACAGCCTCATTAGAGGATTCTAGCTGGCTGCAGCAACGAGCCAGTCAGCAAAATACAATGCACCCTTTTGTTACATCTCCTGAATTTCCTGTGCCTGGATTCCTCTCTACTGGTAGAGGGATTCAGCTTAGCAGCTTTATAACTGGCATAAGAGAGGCAGAAATCAGTGGTTTAAAAGAAATCATTAAGGGCGCTGACACAAGTGAAGGCTATTGCTGCGTTTCTGAGAAGCACTGCACTGGGAGCTCAGATCCCTGAGGCTGTATCAGCAGGGACACTGAGTGGGGCCGCAGTTTTCTTGCCCCACTCCCCATCAAGCACCCACATTGCAAGCTCTGGATGAGAGAGGGTAACTCAGTCTCCAAGCCACGTGAGCCCTTTGCTGGAGCGCTCTGCAGAAGGGCTATGTGGTGTTTCCTGTGATGTCACTGCTTGCAACCTGCACCTACCTTTCACATGGGATTTTGCCTAATTATGTCTGATCTCCGCTGACCTGTGCTCAGAATCAAAGGGTGAAAAATTTAATATTTTGTTGCTTACCTATTATTCTGCACCCCTTCCACATTGCCCAAATTACCCCCTACATCCACGTCTTTAGGATCTTACATACTTTTCCATGTATAGGAGAGCTTTGTAAAGGCCCTTTGAGCATGGACCCAGTCTCTAAGCAACTGTGCATTGGAAGTTGCAGCGAAGTGGCTGTTGGGGGAAGGAAGCAGGACATTAAGACAGACACTTGTTGATTGCTTCTGAAATTTGCTTCTAAAGGAAGTTTCCAAAGAAATGTCCATCTCTGTATAAAACAAAGGTATTTCCCCCTCTACTATACAGCACAATAATTAATCTCCATACCTTCCTATTCAGGGCAGTGGCCACAATGTTTCTGAGCCTAATGCTTACACAGTGAATGGTCTTTTTCTGGGCCACCTTAACAAGAAGCCAATTTTGTCTCTCTTGTTGCAGATGCTGGAGAGCTCGCCTGTCCTTTTGTTCACTGTCATCAGCCTGCTTCTCATTTTGCTGCTCCTTGTACTGCTCATTAGAAACAACGGCATCGCAGCCCTTATCTGGAATGAAATCATCCTGGAGAAAATAACCAATTTCATCATGGATCAGAGCAAAGAACAGAGGATTTTAAACTTTGTGCTGCAGAACGCTGTCAGAGGGGACCCCCAGAGCGTGGTGGACACCATCGATAAGTACTGCGCCCAGAAAGAGTGGGCCATGAATGTGGGGGATGAAAAAGGTAATCATAGCAGCAATAAGCTTTTCAAGGCCACTATGAGTTTGAGATGAGGATAATACAAGATGTATTATTCCAGTCCTTTGGCCCCTGCTGTTATATGAGAAACGCAGCAACCACATAGTCAGAAAAATATTTATATAACAATTACACTGATCTCTTTGGGAGGAGTTAGCGCATTGCACTATGGAGTTGTAGGGACGAGATTTGATTTTTGTTGTGCTGTGCAAACTGTTAAATAAGGGCATAGAGTGGTTAGAGCAGGGAGCTGAGAAGAAGAAGAGTCTTTTCAGTTGTATTCCTGAATCTTCAAGCTTTCTTTGTGTAGCCTTAGAAAAGTTACCACTTTACCTGTCTGAGTGGATAGTATGGAATTTGTCTGCCAGGCAAGGCATAATTCACTGATGTTTGTAAAGCTCTCCAAGACCCTGCACTGGAAGAAAAGCACACACCCTTAAAATAATATGATTTTTGCATACACATATTTTAGTTACAGGCAATGTATTGTTAAGGGAGGAGAAATCATATACATGTAAAACACATGAGAAACAGTCCAAAAATGAATGGGAGAATTAAATATTAGCACCAATCCAGAAGTAAATCAAACTTCTCTTAGCTAATCTGGCTCTTACAAGAAACTAAAGAGACAATCCATGCCCTGCCAGACACACATTCATTGCATGCATTTAGATGCAAAGCAGTGAAACAATCTATTTACACCACTGTAGTGGCAGAATTTTAATATATGCTTCCTGTAAATTCCAGGGCTGAGCGTCTCTCTGAGAACATGACCTCTCACTTTTGGAGGCTGTGCAAAGACTGTGGCTAAGTACAGACAGTTAAAAAGCCCAAGACTGAATCAATTCAGTCTTTGTGGCTAGGGACAGACATTCAAAAAGCCTGAGCCTGAATTAATTCAATATTTGTAGGTTAGTCTAACTTGGCTAGCCTAAATTGGTTTGTAACTGTACAGACATCCCCTCTGAACTGAAGAAATGCAGGCACATACCTGCAGTGGCTCAGACTAGAAGCCAGGGTGTGCTAGAGTAGCCCTCCTTCCCATCCACAGTGCTCAGCTGAGCAGGGCATGGCCAGACCCCAGCAGGATTCTTTGATTAGGGAGGTGTTTCCCCCCCACAAGCAGCCCAGCAGGGAGTTGATATAACGCAGTGTTTAGTACCCCATAACTCAGTGTTTATCAGTCCATTAAGAAAACAACAGCCTCTTTCCATTAGTTCATGCTCTTCTTAAACAGCTGTTTTCAAGGAAGGAAAGGAGGGAGGTTACCAGCTTCCTCTTGATTAGCTCCAAAAAGCCCTAAGCCAACAGAGTCCCGTCTTCCTTTGTCCTGTTTCCCACGCCGCAGACCATAGCCATCAAGGAGAAGCAAAATGAGAGGTATCTGTTTAAGGGAGAGGGGAGGGAGGGAATCCCTGCTTCAGCAAGGAGTGGTGATGGGGGAAGGGGAGAGCAGGAGTAAGCCATGCAGACCCTGCTGTGCCTACAAGTCTCTGCCAGAGCTGCAGCCAGGGAACAGAGGGGAGGGGCCAGCCCAGCTCTCTGGAGCAGAGACCCCCGTCCAGCCCAGAGTGCATGACGGGATGCTGTGAGAGTCTCATTTAACTCAAACCAGGGAGGGGTCTGGGACAGACATTGCATAAACCAGTTTGACCCAAATCAGTTAAGTCTGATACTACATTCAGCCAGGTTTATCTCAAACTTGTTTCACCCATTTTGAAACTGGTTTATGTGCACTGAACTTCTGTTCTGTTGCAGGTTTAAACCAGTTTCTGATCACTTAAACTGGTTTATGTGTAATGTCTGTCCCAAGCCTGTAGGTTAGTCTAAACTGCACAGATTAAATTGAAAAATAAGTGAACAGACATTTACCTTTGCTCTCTGGAGCAGACGGCACAGCCCAGCCTAGGGCTGAAAAGCATGCTGGGATGTTGGAGGACTGTGATTTAACTTGAACCAGGAAGGGGTCTGGGACAGAAGTTTCATAAACTAGTTTGACCCAGATCAATGAAGTCTGATACTACATTCAACCAGGTTTATCGTAAACCAATGTCAGCCATTTTGAAACTGGTTTATGTGCACTGAACTTCTGTTCCATTACAGATTTAAACCAGTTTCTGATCACTTAAATGGGTTTGTGTAACTTATGTCCCTGTCTGTGTGGTTAACTATAACCAAGCAACTGAATTTTCACAGTGGGCAAAGAAAACCTTTGTTTTATATCCAGTTCATGGAAACATTCTGGGGTTATACGAGCAGTGCATTTAGGGTAAAAATGGTAGCACCCAATAGCTAAAAACAAATTGTTAGAGTTCTGACCCTGGTAATTTGGGCCAGGTATTCAAAATCTTTTGTTCAAATGAGATGTCCTTTGCACTGAGTAAAAGTTTGCTGGAGTGAGAGTTAAGGACCTCGTGACTTGGCCCATTATTTATGGAATTGTATAATGACATTGTCTTACGTTATTTAGCTGCTTTCAAAACCTGAAAGAATGCCAAAGTCACGTCGCTCCTCAGTAAAGAGCAGTCACATCTGTGTCTTTAAATAGCACCTAGGTGCAAAGCAATTACTGAATATTCAAAATAAAAAGTTGGCTAGGAGAC
Organism: Alligator mississippiensis; assembly: GCF_030867095.1. Lineage (NCBI taxonomy): Eukaryota > Metazoa > Chordata > Crocodylia > Alligatoridae > Alligator > Alligator mississippiensis. The sequence continues at coordinate 14,067,646 of NC_081833.1, read as the reverse complement.
TGGGGTTGAAGGTGGGAGAAACTTAGCATGTGTTAAATAGGATCTTGACACCATGTGGTCAGAACTTCCATCTTGTATCTCATTTCAAACAACAGATTTAATCTTATGGAGCTAGAACAAGAATTTCAGACCTTCCAAAAAAGTACAGTGATACCTACTGGATCATCAGCATTTGTGCTGGCATTGCTGCTTTTTTTTTTTATTTTTTTATTTTTTTGAGATTTCATACAGCTATTCACCAGAACAGTGAACAGGAATTTCTAGTAGAAATGTTGACATGCCCTGCGCTCTGGCATGTGCCAGCAGGTACTTCTACAGTAAGTTAGGCCTGTTTTTGTAGGAACTGGCTGATGTGCAACCAACCAGGCAAAATGCCAAAGTTCTCTGTCTTGCTTCATTTTTTTGTTTCCGTTATTGGAGAAAAATTAGTTGATCTGACACTCAGATTCTGAAATCAGAAAAATATCTAAGTAAATACTATAGTCAGTGTATAGGAAGACATCCCTGCTCTACACTAAATCAGAACACTGTACCATGCTACATATACCCTAATGAAACAAATAATGCCATGAATAATCATGAAAACAAAGCTGCAAGAAGAGACTGCTTAGAGCCTGTTGCATAGATAATACAGGGCTGTGAGTTGTACCATTACAGGCAACAGTAAGTGTTCAAACACAATGGTATTTGAACAACATTGACAGAAGGGAGAACACCAATTATTACCATGGAAGTCACTGATCAATAATGCAAGAAAAGTACAGTTGCAGCACCTGTTTAGAAATGTGCTAATAACGCACAGTGAGAAGTGAAAGCTAAATTATACTTCTAATTAGGGCTAGTAGGCCAGTCGATTGTACCCTAGGAGACTTTCCATCACCATATATGAAAGTGGATGGAATATAGCAATTAAGACATTACTTAACAAATCAGGCAGCTTCACTTTTGCAATATTGTTGGAGTCAAAGGCATATTTCACTTGGATCAGCCCTTAAAATCTCTCTTGTATCTTCTTGCATCTTTGCCATCTTTGGGTGAGTCCTATTGTGCATTCTCCCTGGCTCTCTTCCCCATGCTCTCCTCTCTGATCTGTATTCTCTGTCTCTTGTTCTTTGCTCTATTTTCTCACTGGTTTTGCCTATCTGCTGTCTCCCCATTGTTCTTCTTTTGGCACCTTTCAAGCCCCCTCTCTATTGTTCACTTCCATAGACTGCTATGTTGCTTTGCAGGTTGAAACACTGCAGATTTGCTTTCTTATGCGTTTGTCTTCTGCAGCCTTCCCATAGCACTTGAGAATACCAAATGGAAACTGTCTGAAGGTTCCTTGAACAGGGAGTTTATGATGCAGTGAAAGTGGCTGGATGCTGCAGTGCCAGTCCGTTCTCTTCACACCAGTAAAACACTTGGGGCAGAAGCTGACTCTTTGAAGGCAGTTCACACTTGGCTTGCGATGAGAAAATGACCAGAATCAGATCACTCTGAACCCTTAGGCTTTGCAACTGGCTTTGACTAAATCCCCAAAGGGCTTTTTGGCAGACTTACGTAGAGGGGTGCCTGGCTCAGGCCCTTTCTGGCTGGGCACTTGACACACTTACAGAGTTGCAGAGTTCTTGCACTCGCTTCAGACAAGAAAGTAGTGTCCCTGGGAGTTCTGGATGGTGGTCACATGGAAAGGCACTGCAGAAGCGAGTGTAATGCAGGGAGATCAGAATGGCAGCGGTCCTTGCTGTGATGTGCAACCACCCAGGCAAAATGCTACTGTTCCCTCTTGCTTCTTTATTTAATTTAGTGGAGGGAAGTTAACTGATTTATTTGTTGACTAAACAAGCTCTTCTCGGTTACAAATGACAGTAGCCCAGGATGAGGTGTGTGCTTATATGGGGTAGATGCATACATCAGGGACATGACACAGCAGCCAATTAAAGATTAAATGCCTTCAGTTTTCCTTTTATATTCCTAACCGTTATAGGTCATGTATATGGAGCCTTTGACAGCTAGCTAGATCTTTCATTCATAATAACTATTTCTTTAGCTGAAAGTTTTACACTGCACGTGCCCTGTCTGCAAAAAGATTTGAACTCACAACATTCTCAAATTGTGCATTCCTCATGTATGGATAGGTTTTACAACAAGCAAGTGATCTTTGAAGATGCTGCATTTTCACCCATGATTATGCTGTTCTGTTGAACTAGGCCCATCAGAATCATTTTCTTTGGGCACAAAGAACCTACTTCCTATTTGGAAGGTTTAAAATCTGAAACATAGGTCAGCAATCATTTTTCATATCAAAACATGGGGACATTGAAATTGTCACCACACGGGAGGTCAGATCACAATGTTCCCTGCAGTCACCCCCATGTGTAAAAGAAGTTGTGAAAGTGTTCATGAGACCACGTTGAGTCCTCACATGCCGCTGGTGCAGTCTGCAGCATTTTTCACTTGATGTGCTTAATTGGGTTCTTACCAAGACTTCAGGACCTTTCCAGATCAACAATGATTTATGTAGGAGCCACTTTACAAAAGGATCCCTAGATAAACCTTGACATCAACGCCCACACATTTTGAACCCCCTGGTAACTTCATAAATGAACTTGTAAGTGTTTTTCTGGTAACTTCCTGCCTACACTTGATGCTGTTTAATTTGTCAGAAGCTCACCTGTTTCCCTTCTACTCAGGTTTGATTCTAGATAAGATACTGGAGGAGGCCAAGCCCTCAACCTCATTGGAGCTGGGAACATACTGTGGTTATTCAGCTGTGAGGATGGCTCGGCTGTTGAAGCCCAGCGCCCGCCTGCTTACCATTGAGTTCAACCCTGAGTTTGCTGCCATTGCCAAGCAGATAATTGAGTTTGCTGGAGTACAAGAGAAGGTACCTCTGATTTGTCTGTGGCTGTTGAAAAAAGGGCTAAATGGACATTATGACAGAAAAAATGGTAGGGAGGTATTTAAATTATAGCCTTTATGCTGAGATAAACATAGCTATTGCAACACCCTTGGCTGTTTCAGCAGTGAACAGAGATTGACAACAAGGCTCAACTCTATGATCAATGTATTAAGCTGAAGAGTGTCTAATGGGCACTGGGTCAGATCATTGCTCCTTTTCACATGCAAAATATTGAAGACAAATCATTGTTTAGTACAGATGCTCCAGTCAGCTGCTGTTCAGTCCTAAGCTGGGGTCACAAAACTGATGTGTGTCCAAAAATCAGAGCTAGAATTGGAATTTGGAAGTGCAGGTGACATGAACTAGTCTGACACTTGGGCCAGAGCAAGGCTTGAAAGGGACATGTGCAGAACCAGTGGCCTGAACCTGAAGTTTGAAAACATCTTGCGAGTTTGGCCCATTCCCTAATAATTAGTTATTGCTGTAGGCAGATGACCTGGAGATGGGCCATAGGAGCATGGAACTGGAAAGGGCTTCCTGCCTCACTGATTCGAGTCCCCTACTATCACACATAACTGTGTCATATCATCCTTCTCATTATCTCATCAAGCTTAGCCTTAAAACTAATTAGGTTTTCACCTCTCCTGCTCCAATTCGAATGTTGCTCCAGAACTTGGCTTTTCTGATGACTAGAAACTGTCTTGTAAATCTCCAGCCTGCCTCCACTCATGGCCAGCTAATCCCATTTGTTCTTGTGCCAGCAATGTCCTTCAGCGTAAGCAGTTCTCCTCTCTCTCTCAGGATTTATTTCCCTGATATGTATCTAGAGTAGTAATTCTTAACCAGGATACCTGGAGACCCTTTCAAGGGTGCTCACAAGGTTAGCACTCTTAGGTGTTCAAGCATGATTCGCAAGATAAACCCAGAGGTTTCACAGAGGAATCCGTAGTATTACACCTATTCTGACCTGCTGTGGTCTCTCTGACTTCTTTGCATCAGAGGAATTTCTCTGCTATTTTTCTGTAGTCAAAAAACAAATCAAAACTAAGATCTTACATTTTCTGAGGCATGCCTCAAGTCTTAAAGGTTGAGAACCACTGATCCAAAAAGCAATAGTCTCCCTTCTCATCCTTCATTTAGCAATTGTTGAACAAGTCATGATCTCTTTTTAATGCCCTCTCCATGACCCTGATCATCCCCAAAGCCCTTTTTTATGGCCATTCTGGTTTAAATCCATCTTTCTCAAGTGTGCAGGACCACAGTCTTCCAAATGAGGTGTCACCAGTACCTTGTACAACAGCATTAATACTTCCCTACTTGCACAGAAAACACCTTACTTTATCCATCCTAAAATTGCATTTGCTTTTTTTGCAACCGCATTGACAGGTCATAGACTTTTTTGTGATTAACAAATGCATCAGTTTCCTCCTCTTTTGTTTTCCCCTAATGAGCCCCTGTCTAGCAGCAGAAATTCTTGTTGTTAGCCCCAAGTACCTCACTTTTTGTGCCAAGGTCATTAATGATATATATTAAATAAGATCCCAGATCAATTCTTGAAGAATTCTGGCAAAATTGACAGTTCGGTTTCTCTAAGATCTGTTGTGGTCTCCCCATTAGCCAGTTCCTTGCCCCTCCTGCCCCATCAGGCTAGCAGCTTCCCACATGGTGCCACATCAAATGTCCAACTGATATTACCTTGAGGTTTCCTCATTGCATGGTTACCTTTCTGCCTGTCTGCATTCATTCTTGTCTTCTTAGATTGTCAGCTCCACGGGACCAGGAACATCTTTTTGTTGTGTGCGAGTCTGGCACCTAGGACAGTGGAGCCTGTGCATGAGTAGTGCCCCTAGGGGCTACAATAATGCAAGTAATAAATAGCAACAATCACACTGAGAATAGCTTGGGTTTTTGGCATCCAATCACAATTTTCTGATCCGTGATCGGTCATTAACTAGTGACCTCAAACAACACTGCTGAAAATGTCACTGTATTATCACAATAGTCTAAGCTAAAACATTGATTCCCTGATATAAACTAAAAGCTCCAAATCAATACTGAGGTTTCACTGATGAAGGATCTGGACTGTATCCTTCATGCTGCTGCAGTGTCAAAGGCAGCAACTTAAGTGTCCTTCCCAATCAACTCCAAACACTGTTCAGTCCTTTTCTTGAACAAAGGTTGAAATAACAGCTCTGCATAAAGTTGCATTTTCCAGCTCTGAGTGAATCTACTGATCAGTTATGATTCATAAACCAACAGTCAGACTTCTTTGACTTTTTTTTTATTCGCACCATATGGTACCTGCTTAACAGATACAGGTGCTTCAGTGTCGTTCAGCTTGTGCCAATAAACCTCTAATCAGGATGCGATGGCCCCTACCCTGCTTGTACTCTCTGCTGACTGTGAATTAGAACAGAGTGTTATTTTACCTCACACTGTGTACCAGCCTAAACAATCTCAGTCTTTTTAACCTCCCCTCTGTACAACCTGTTTCCTTTGGGCTGGAAGGCTTGACTGAGATGTGACTGAAATTCCAAGCTAAGTCAAACACTTTTCATCTGTGGATTCCCCTGTGGATAGCAGAGAGCCACATTACCCAACAGAGCCAAGGTCACAGAGTTCCTATAATTGCACAGAGAGAAAAAACATTTTGAAAAAAAAATAATTGAGTCAATTTATCAAAAAAGCCCATGTGGCCCAAACCCAGCCAGTGCAGTTCAGCTGAATTTATACACAAGGGCTATTAACACAATCACTGAAGTCTGACCACAACTTAAGAAGAGCTAGGGGCATTGTGCGTAAGAGAGAAAGATAACAAAAAGGTTCACAGATTAACCAGAGATGAATTTCCTTTTCAGGTCAAAATTCTAGAAGGCCCTTCAGAGGAAATTATCCCACAGCTGAAGAAAAAGCATGAAGTGGATACACTGGATTTTGTCTTTCTCGACCATTGGAAAGAAAGATACGCACCAGATACTATCCTGTTGCAAGTGAGTTGAGCCAACTTCAATCTTAACAGTCAAGTAGCAAATGTCTAGATTTTTACAAAATCCGTACCCCCCCATAATATTTGCCCCCCACTCCCCCATAATATTTGCCAAGTGCCTATTTCCTATAAAGGGGGAATATCACACCTCACTAGGTTTTGTAGCAAGTACCTGGAGATGTGACAAAAGGAAGCAGAGCCCCAGATTCACAGTGGTGCATAAGGCCCTCAACTTCCGTCCATGCTGGTGTCACTGGGAGCTGAGGATACACAGTATCTTCCAGGGGTTGCTCTACTATCTGCAGCCTCAGAGCCTTGGTTTCCTCTATGACAGACATGAAAGAGAAATCCCAACCAGAACTGCCCATCAAAGATGAAGTCCAGGTCTGGATCTGAACTTCTTTGCTTAAGCCTCTCTGAACCAGACTAACTTAGAGCACTTGACCCCAGATGTCTTGAAAAGTGGAGAAGTTCAGATGCCAAACTCTAACTTCAAAATTTGGACCCTCTTCTGATATCCTGATGGGAAACTCCCCTGGCTTTCACAGGGATGTGCTGCCACCAGCACCTCTTGATGGGATTCTCTCCTCGTAATGCCCTTTGTCCCATTTTCGACACATCACGTGGGTCTTCTTGTCACCCTTTGGCTATGGAGCAGCCCTTAGTGCCATGCAGAACTAAACCATCCTGGGCACTCATTGCAGTTCAGATTATTTTCCATCCACAACTTGGGGTGAGGAGTGTCAGCCAGAAAAGAAGGTGATAGTGTCACAGTTCTGTTGTTGCCATGATGGGATATGCAATAAGCAAGATTGGTTTGCTAATATCTTTTATAGGACCCACGGTGTAGTTGGGAGATATGTTAGATAAACTTTCAGACACAGTAAAAGAGAACAGTTACTGCGACTTCATTACAAAGCTAGGTGGCAACAGTAGCAACAGCAAATTGTGGGTTGTTTGACCAACCGGTAATGACAAACTAGAACTGTTAAGGATCTTGGGGGTAATTCCAAATAACCCAGCAATTAATCACAGCGTCTATATTTATAAAACGGCACATAAGCAGATATTATCCCAGAGAGCATCAGGAGTGCCATTAAACCTAGAGAGCTGGTGATTACCAAATAGCTAATTAGAAGGAAATGCCAGCTTCAGTTGCAGTTACATTCTCCACAAATATCTACCCGCTCTGTTTTATGGGACATGCTCTTACTTTCAGATCAGTCACTACTTCACTGAGCCTCACAGTACCCACATCCCCCCTTGGTCAAAGAGCATCAGCTTCAGTGCCCGCTAGAATACAACCACGGCTGTCTGGTAAACTCCCATCATTTCTCATGTTGCCCCTCTCCTTCTCGAGACAGCTGTTTAAATAGGGAAGGGTTTGCTTGGGAGAGGGTTTTTTTTTTTAAAGAAACTCACTACTGAATTTTCCTTTCAGTAACTGGAAGACAGTAACTGTTTTCCTTTCCTCTGAAATGTCTTTCCTCAGCACATATCTTCCCTTTTAAGCTTGCTGTAAAACTGCTTCCAAGCTCCCTGGTATTTGGAGGGCTAGAATGTCCTTTTTCAGCACCGAGCCTTCAGAAAACAGCCAAAGCAAAGCTTTGAGTCATTTAGCTCCATCCTCCTCAGCAGTTTCTGGTTGCAAACCACAGCACTGTTTTGCTTATTCTAACATATGAATTCAGTGCACCAGTGCTAGGGGATTTTAGCTGAGATCGCTGAAGTAAATACCCACGAGGTTTCCCCCAGGCAGAAAGAACATGTTTCTATGGCATTTCTAATGAGCATTTCAGATGGCCCATGCTGTTCCCCCTTTCCCACAGTGCTGGATAAAGGTCCTTGACACAGGGAGCATGCACCAGATTTCAGTGGCGTTGTGATGATACAGCAGCTCGGGGCGGGGAAATACAGCTGGAGAAATGCCGTGTCCACTCCCAGGTTTCTAATCCACTTAGTGAGAATTACAGACCAGGGGACACATAGTGCAGACCCATCGCTTCTGCTCTGCCTCATGCAACATTAAGGGCCCAGCATGGTGAGCTAGCAGCTTCTAGTCTATCCAGTCTGCTTAATACAGATGACCTCGTAGGGACCCATATCATCTATAGTGTCCTGAAGCTGTTAAGGAGCACCCTAAAGAGTGTCCAGCAGCTGCTTCTTGTCACTGTAGCCAGGAAATGCTGCTGGGGCTTTTATTGCTGGTAAGCTCAGGGAGGCGATTTCTGTTAATTTGTTAAGGAAAGATACAAGTACAAGTAAATACAGTTGGAGAACTGCTTCTGAATGTCACTGTGTGCTTCATGATGATAATAGTGCCCCAGGACTCCTTGGAGCTTGCTGGCCTGTCCCTTTGGGGCCCTGCCACCCAAGAAAACAACAGGGCAGCTGGGCCGAGGGTCAGCAAGCAGAGGAGCTCTCAGTCTTCAGTGCACTTTTTCTCACAGTAGTCTTGGTGCCTGACTGAGGCTGTCCACACCAGAAGGCTTCACGAACATGTGTGGGGGCTTTTAACATGCTTATGCTAAAATGCCTTTTACATGCATTCATGCCGAGACATGGGAGGAAAACCCTCCAAATGTTACCCAGCACAGTGCTGTCTTCTGAACTCCCCCCAGAGACATAGCCTTAAACCATGCCAGGCCCTTGGTCATTGCAACAGGCTGTTGAATGTGAACCCTAATGATGTCAGGCTCCCATGAGCACCATTAAGACTTTTACTGTTGATCATGTTAGAAGAAAGATCAGGCTTTTCAGATCTTTTTTGAAGAGCAGCCCCTCCCTCCCCTGTCAAGCTTATATTAGAACCTGTTACTTTAGGAGCATATTTGAGGATGAAATGTCTCTCATGAAAGCATATTGCACATGTTCTAAAAAATATCTTAGCCCCTTCTACAGCAAAGAAAATCACTTAGAACAAGTCTGTCTTCTTTCTAGGAATGTGGCTTGCTGAGGAAGGGCACGGTTATCCTGGCTGACAATGTAGTCTGTCCTGGGGCTCCTGAGTTCATTAACTACATCCGCAATAACAGTCATTTCGAGTGTACCAACTACCCGTCTCACCTGGAGTACATGAAGGTCAAAGATGCCATGGAGAAGGCCGTGTTTCTGGGATAAAATGAAGCCCTTGGTACCCAAGTGCTGTTTCAAAAATTGTAAATGCAACTGCACAGGTTAACTGTGTTCGTGCTTCAAGTTTAGCTTTCTGTATTTCAAGGCCTGTAATTAAAGCAAATGCTAACAAAGGGAGTTTAGAGGAGGGGGACCAAGATTTAGAGTGGGAGTATAGACAAGGTAACTAGCCGGAGATGAGATGGAGAAGGCTGCTTTTATCTTTTCACGTGGCCTCCCCCACCCCAGATAAAACTTCCCTTAAATTAATCTCTGTGTTGCCAAACAGCAAAAATAATCTTTTTATTTTGAGTTCAACCCCCTAAGAGCCAAGAGTGAAACAGAAAAATCACAGCAGCTGCTGCGAGCTTGTGTCCCACAGCCAAACAGACTAATCGCTGTTGAGAAAGAAACACCCCGTTGGCAGGGAAGGAGTACTTCAGCAGCATTGATTTTGCTGAATTACTGGCAAGGCGCTGCTGGGAAGAATCAACACAGATATTCAAGGGTGGCTACTGGTAAAACGACACTGTGGCCTGTGCTGGAGGAAAGGCAGACGGGGACTGCCTGCCAGCAGGGGCTGGCATTGGGAGGGAGAAAAGACCGCTGTGGGTGGTGAAACCCAACCGGACAGTGGACAACGCTGTAGGTAGCAAGGAGGGGAAGGCTATAAGAGCTAGATGGGCCAAAGGATACATTCGCAAAAGACAGGGAACTTCTTCTTCTAACAAAGTGCTCAAAATATGTAAACTGCCAAGACCTTGTTCAAACACCATTTTCCAATCCTTTGCGTAGTACCTACGAGAACTCACCTCCTTGGGGGCAGGGCCTGTTTCTTCCCCTGGGTCAAGTGCTGGGTAACCAGAAGGTGCTCTCTAATGGGACACAACAGTCTGTGCCTTTCTGTATATCCTGGGTAATATTAATGCTATAGTAAAGTGCTGTCAGTACCCAGTGTTAGCGTCATCAAGGTACGAGGCTGCACTCCAAGTAACTTTTCTCTCCTGAATGGTGCACTAATTCAATGGCACGTCTCAGAGTGCCCCTTGATGTGGTAGAATGATGCAATGTTCGCTTTTGTAAATAAAAATAAGGAGGAAAATGACTTGTGCCGTTACTGAGCAGGAGCATGAGGCACCATTTTTCTTCACATGGACTCTGGCCAGCTTCAGGCACTTTGATCCATGGTTCAGTGGCAGAAATGAACCCTAGTGTCAGCACTCTGGAGACATGCCACCCCCTTTCCTATTCTGGCATTGGACAAGCATATCTTTGGCGATCTCCTTTTGCGGGCTACTGCACTGAGGCATTGTTGATTCTGGAGAGTTATACCTCCAGCTCAGTGACAAACAGCTCAGTAAAGCCCTGTGGAACAGGTTGGGAGGTCAGACTGAAGGTGAACAGAGCAAACCATACTAACCCAATAAGCTTGCTTGCAAAGACCCATCATGAAGTAAAACCATGGGAGTAGCTAGTTATTATGGCTCAGAAAAGCCCATGGCTTCTCAAGCTGCAGGCCCACAGTCCAGATTGCCTCCAACCACACATACTACATAGGAGAAGATGAAAAACCTCAGCACCCAGAGCAACTGTTCAGTGCTGTAACCGTGCATGCGTGCATGTGCAATCCTTTTCTGAGCTTCCACCTCACACTCTGAGATTAGCATAAAGGACTTCTAGCAACGTGCATAGCTACACATGCAGTGAGTCATCATGGGAACAACGCACTATCATCAGCCCACAGTCTTTCAAATATAAATTGTTTGTAAAGCTGATTTTAAACAGTCTGCAAATATTTGCAAAGAAGAGAACATTTACAAGCCCATCTACATCCTTGGGCAACTGGCCAGGGTGCACGGAGGGGCTCGGGAATGCTCATAGGGACACAAAATATTTTTCTGTGTGTCTTATAGGTTGTAACTGTGGCAGTCCTCTTCTGTTTTCAGCCTACTTGCCTGTGATTAGATTTAAGCCATAGCAGGTGGCTGTCATGGCTTAAATGGGTTTGATGTCACCAATGACATCAAACCCATGTCCAGGGCCACGTGCCCCTTCTGCTCAGAACTTCCCTGTTGAGCTAGTGTTGCATGCAAGAGGTCTGAAGCCGAACAAAATACTGGGAGATCACGTTCAGGTCAAAAGACACAGCCCTTTTCTCTACCCACCTAGAAAGAACTAGGGAAAAGTGTTCCCATGTCTTAGCCAACAGAACTTTACACACTTGGATCTAAAATGAGTTGCTATGCAATGAGAATTTAAAAAAGCAGACAGGGGGTGGGGGAGAGAGAGAGAAGTGCAGACAAGCTCCTACTAGCCTGGTCTGGACATATCACAAGTTGAACTCCTTCACTTTGCATGGCAGTACAACTGGGAAAACTACCATGGGAGCAGTGTGTACCGTCAGAACCAAAGATTCTTCCTTTAGTGCCAAAAAATTGGACTTTTTTGTCTTGTTAGCACTAGCAGTCCAACATGGAAGAAGGGGGACTGTAGTTAACTTCTGTTTGTGAATCATTAGATTATTCTGTAAATTCTGAACGCAATGGAAAATATCGCCCTGCGTCATTTGTAGATTCACAGTTTGTAAGGCCGAAGGGACCTCGGAAGATCATTGGGTCCAGCCCCATGCACCAAGCAGGAAAGACAAATGGGGGTCAGGTAACCCCAGCACGGTGACTGTCTAGTCTCCTCTTGACTGCCTAATCTCCTCCATGCTTATGATACACCATTTTTCACATATGAAAAAGGATGAAAAGGCATTTGTGTTGACCAGCAATTAGGAAGACAAAGCCAACTGAACAACTATGAGCTACAATCATGAAGAAACAAATGGGGAACCCTGCTTGGCTAGTGCTGAGAGCTGCTTTTCAGAATAAAGAACAGTCTGGATTTTGGGGTCAGTCAAGGTTGTAGGGCTGCCACTTGTCCTCGCAGGGCAGGGGCTTCTCAGTGGGTGCTTACATAAGTTACATTTTCTGTGCGATTAGACCCCTGAAAGCGCTCTGCAGATGTGACATCACACACGTGCACGGCTGCAGGGTGCTTTTAAAATAACCGATTGCACAAAACATTAGCCCTGGTCAAATGAGGTATTAGATGAAGGCACTCTAAACCAGAGCGTCTTAGGGAACTTGTGCTCCCTCCAGAGTTAATTTTTCATGTTTTGCAGGGCTGTCAGTGACAGAGGAAGGGAAGGGGAAGGAGGGAAGGAGCAGCATGGAGCTACCAGGTGGGGGAAGGAGCTGGGGGTGCAGGGTGCAGTGGAAAGGAGCCCCCTCACCTAGCAAGCCTGGCCTGGCTCCCCCAAATACCCCAGCCAGGGATGCATGATAACTGCTTAGCTTAGTTTAACTCATAGTAACTTGTTCATGTGCCCATGCCCTCAGCCAAGTGAGTGACACTGGCAGGGTCTCCCTGGTCCCAGTTATATGTGCAATGCAGAAGAACAAGGCTAAGTTCCCACCACAGACACAGTCTGCAGCTAAGATACACTTGGAAATGTTAACCTTGCTTGTGTCCCTCTGACTTTTCATTTCCTGGTCAACCTGTACCACAACCTCGATTTGCCAACACTGCATGTTAACTACGAGCAAGGCTTTTACCGCAAGGAGCCAGAAATGCTGGCGACCACTGCTGCAACGATGAGCTCTTCACTCAAGTTTCTGTTGAGATATGAAACGGATGAGGGCTGTGATATTTCATGCTCATTGTTCCCAAGTTAACCTTTCACCTCTGGGCCTCGGCTCTTCAAATTTTCCCCAGCTGTGATGAGCTGGAAATGAAATTACTCTGACAGCCATAAAAGGTCACCTGTAGAAACAACATGTTTGTCTGGGCTCAATGTCTTACCTGCCGTACCTACTATTTATTGCTGCATTAATGCATCCAGAGAACAAACAAATCTCAGATTAATCACTGCAGTGGAAAGCTAGAGCTACCTCTGAAGAGTCAGTCTGAACTGAATCCTGCCCCTCACCACATGACTCGCAGAACCAGATGCTTCCTTCTGCGTAGACAAGAACAGTTGGTGATTTTACATAATTTTCGGGGATGCCTTCTGGACATCTGTGATCTAGACATTTGAAAATAAATTCCCCACTGCTGCTATTAGCAAACATCCACAGCTAAAGGCTTTTGGACCCTCAAGACAGTAACATGCGCAATGTACAATGAAGTTTGAACACGCATTAGATGTCTGGTCTCTGACAAGTAGTAATATTTAGTGTTTAACTCCTGGAGACAACTCCATCTCCACTCATTGCCAGAACCCTGCTGCGCGCTATTACTCTGACAGATTTTTGCTGGACTCTTGTTTTGCTTGAGTAGTGAAGGTCAGCAAGTGCAATGGCACATCAGTCTGCCTGTTGATCGTATCAACACTGATGAACTTGTTGGGGAGAGTCAGCCCCCAAGGGTGTTGCTCTGGATTGTCAGTGGTTGGCCATAATCTGTAGCATCCAATTTATCTTTTCAACATCTGGGCTAGATCAGCCTCCAACGCAGCAGCAAAGCAAAAGGGTAAATGAAGCTTTCACCAAAAGCTTGTGTCTCGCTCCAGCAAATTTATGAGACCTCAGTTATCTGTGTGTGCGCATGAGTGTGTGTGTGTAAATAAGTAAATAAACACTGTGCACACATTCATACACATTCACATGCATTTTACAGACATGTGAAGTATAAAGGTTGAGTCAGCATAAGCTGGGAAAGGTCCATTATCTCACGAATGGGAAAGCCATCAGGAAGTTAAATCCTTGCCAGTTCAAATGTGCAGTCCTTCAAACAGACCTTCCTTCCCATAGAAACAGCCTTGTATCTGCATGAAACCGTGAGCTACACTCAAGCCATTACATGCTTTTCTGCTGCAGCAGGTGGCCTCTGCCTCCCGGTTTGTAGCTGTAGCACATTAAAGCATGTACTGCAATTGTCTTCACTGCCACAGGCCTTTTCCTAACTCACTCAATGCTGGATTGAGCTAGGTTTCAAGAACCCCGTCTGGGGTAGATGCTGTTACAAGGCTGGGGAATATTTAGGACATCTGATGTAATAAACAAAAATAACCAGTGGCACATGTATTCTTTCCAGGCATGATTTATTGAAAACACACCAAATTGTTAGTTATCCTACACACCTGGTTGCTAACAAGCAGTCTACTTGTCTGTGTTACAGAAAGTTCCTATAATAATACATTCTGTCATGGTAACTTTTGTTCTATGAAAAGCATAATCCACCTTTTTTTTCCCTTCTTAACTCTTAAAATCAAACCATTCTACGTTTCAGTTTATAGTACAGTGTAAATACAATGCAAAAACCCACCAGTCTAAACTACAGAGATAATGTTGAGTAGTATTACAGAAAACACATTGGTGATTTGTTTTTTGTTGGTTTTTTTTAATTATTTTTTTCATTTTCCTACCATGAAAATTTTAAGGCACATGATAGTTACAAACACATTAGCTACTAATTACCAGTAAGCTTCTTAGTCTAGTTTTGTTGTTGTTTTTAACGATGATATCCTCTGCCAGGATGGCAGGCTTTGCAGTCGATGCTCCTTCCTCCTCATCACCGTGAGATCGCACTTCTGAACATCCTACCCCAATGGAAAATTTAAGATAGAAAAAAAAAAGGTTCATAATACCTTCCCTTAAATACACTAGATTAGTTACTGTACCGGTAATCAGAGACAACCTCTGTGAAAGGTAGGGAAACACCAGATTTTAGGAGCATCGAAGTGAAGAGACTTTGCCAGAAACTATACATATATAAACACCGTCAGGAGTATGTGAGAGAGACCCAACCCCCAATGCACAAAAAAGTATGGGCTCAAGATATTGGCACGTTATGGTTTTCACAGAAAGAGTGAGGACATGAGCAGTTTTACAGACAGAAGGTATTAGAACCAGCTCTCATTAGTACATCCACTGGCCCTGGAAGCTTTGCCTACTCTATCTAGGGTTTTATAATGCGCTCATCTTTCATTGGTAGCTGAGCCAAAACCACACAATAAGCTGCAAGTAACTAATGAAAGGGGCTAACTTCGTCCTAAAGCTCCAGGAGTTGCAGCAGGATGAAAAAGTACTTTGCATGCCACACTTCACCTTTCTCATCAGCACTGGCAGGAGCTGACTACATTGGTGGAAGCAAACGTGCACACCACGGCTTTCATGCGTCTCCCTGTCCTGGCGCCAAACCAGGCCCTTTCATGTTGCTTCAACAGCGCTAAGGAGACACACAGTTGCTTTGAGAAGCATTGGGGGGATCCATGGGTAGCCGAAAGACAGCGCAGCTAGGTCTATGCCACATGCTGGAAGCAGTATCCCTGGGTAGACGAAGCAGAGCTGGGGCAAGCAAGTGGTGTGTCTGCAACACAATGTGCTCCATGAACCTACAGCTGGAAAAGTTGCCCCAAGGGACTGTTCCAGCCAGTGTCAGCAACAGCAGTCCTGGAAATGATCCAAATCCTGGCAGCCAGGGCTGGACTCACACATGGCTAGCCGCTTCAGGAACAGCACACCAGAAAAACAGCTCAGAGCCTTGCCTTTGCCCACCCCTCCTGGATCCTGCACTGAGCACAGGCAGCCAGACCCGGGGACAGGAGCCTGTGAGTGCAGCAACCTTTTGGCTCCCTACAGCCACTGCTCAAACATGCAGCGGGCAAAACTACAACCCCAGGCCATGGCAGCTCCAGCAGTGCTCGGTGACCAACTCTGTGGTCTCTTGTCCCCTCCCCACCTTGGAGACTCAGGACATACCCCACATTATCACAGCCTTTGCTTGGGCAGAAGGGCTCCCTCCTGCTTTTGCTCAGCAAGAAACCTGCATCCAGTATTCTGCTTGCTGCTCCATACACACTCCCCGCTGTAACCTGTGGTGCCTTTTCAACCCCTCACACCTCTCTCTGGCCCGATGCCCTCCACGGGCCACGCTGCCGGAGGCTGGAATGGGTGGGAAGGCAGCGAGAGGCTGCGCACTCCATCACGAGCCCCGGAGGAACCAAATACCTACACCGGGGACACTAGATTTGCTTGACGTCAGGCCTGTTTCTTGCACATGCTGCTATGTAATCACATACCCTCCTTTCCATGCAAACCCAACTAAAACATCAACTGCTGTTTTCATCCGCATCCCATCACTTCTCAAGTGTGGCCCGTCCATACTTGGCGGGGAACAGCGAGAGTCATAAGGACACACGTTCTGACAGGGCCAGTACTGTAGGGACTTACTGGCCAGCCACAGCTGCCAAAAATCTAGCCTGCCCCAGTACATTTCTGTGAGTAAATGTCCCTGCGACCTGGCCTGGTGAGCCAGTCGCTGCAATGGGCATTGCCTGTTCTGTGCGGCCCTGGTCCAAGGTGATGACAGGGCAGAACAAGAGTCCCTCTGACTCGGCCTCTGGCTGGTGGGAGTGCATGCGATTCAGCCCTAGGACCTGCCTCCGCACTCAGTTGTCTAAGGAACGGCTTGGGGACAAAAATGCAATTTACACCGGTCAGTTCTTGTTATTGCTGCATGTCCCGAGTGAAGCTTTGCTATGCCAAGCGTGGACAAGCCACGTGACGCCCGTGAGCAGTCCTGCCACTCCCAGCTGACGTTTCCCCTTTGGGCAGCCGTGGCAGTGACTTTGGAAACAAACAGGAGACAAAAGGAAAGAGCAACCTGTGCTAATGGTTCTCAGAAGCTGGTCTCATCTCTTCTCATCTACGGGGGTGGGTCTGATGGCAACAGAAAGGACCTTTTGGGGGCTAACTCTGCTTCTCAAAGGCCCCGCAGTGGTTTTCATTTGGCCCATCATTGAGAGAAAAGGCCAGCTGCCCAACTTGGCTTCTGATCTCGAGGCTGAATGTCCCCGTAGCGTGTGGCTGTTTCACTTTGGGACTTGGTCTGGGTAGGAGTTCATGCGAGTTTAATGGCCTCTGGGTCCCTCCCCTGGCCCAGTCCCTGCAGCCGTGGCTCTCATGCCATATTCTCTGCTCCCCTCTTGCTGGCTCTTGGATTACGGTACGATTAGATGCTGTAAAGTCTTATCAGAAAAGCTTAAAAGAGTCAGCTTATGCTTTTCAATGATCTCCTGCTCAGACTCCTTTGGTAAATACCGTGATAGAAGCAACCTGGGACTTGCAGATCGCAGGGCCCCTCTGTCGACCCTCCCTTACGCAGCGCTAATAAGCTACAAAGCAGGTTCTGTTGCTAACTGCTGGAGAAAGTGTTTAAAAAAATCCTTTGATATACAAAAACAATACACCAAGTACATAAACAAAAGTGTAGAAAACTCTTCTGCCTAACAGCCGTGTTAAAAGAGTCTCCGCTTATCGGCAGGACAAGTATGAAAAGAGCACCATTGTTAGAATATACAGTAAAACTAGGTATCTGGTTTCACTCGCCACACTTTATGCCTCGGTGTGGAAAAATGAGTCCCCAGTTCCAATCCAAAGAGTTACAGATGACTCTCACTTTGCTTCCCCAGACCTGCTAAGCATCTTTGGCCCAACATGACTCTCATGAAGGTAAAAGTAACCAGTCACTGCAATCTGACTTTGCTCCCAGCAACTTCGCTGCCCTCAGGACCCAGGAGTCACCCTCCCATACGTAGGTTGACGATGGGGAGTCGGGGGAAAAATTCACGTACGGGTCATTTTAACTGCTGACAGCTTCTGGCATCGGTCTTTCCCTGAATCAACAGAAATGCTTCTTTCTCCTGCAAACTACTTTACATGGTTTTGGCAACCTATCCTCTGCACAACAATATATATATATTTATATATATTTATTTATTTATATATATGTATTCATGTCAAATTTTATTATACTCAAGAAGATACAAAGCTCTTGACGCTTGCTTTTTTTTCGTTTTTTAAATTTTTTTTTTTTTACAAAAAATTTAGACGCTTACTATTACAGTAATATTTTTAGGGTTTTATGTCTGGGGGGGGGTTGTTCTTTTTTTTTTTTTGGTTTGTTTTGTTTTTTTATTCTTTTTTCATTTTTAAATTACAAAGGAAACAGCAGGCACTGAAAACCCCAAATTAAGTTTGCTTGATTCAAAAATGTGCTTTCCAGTCACACTGGCTTTAGGAGCTTGTCAGAGTAAACGTAGCAACCGACCAACAACAGGAACTCAACAAACGAAGCAGAAAGCGCCCACCACTACTTGAAAGAGAGAGTAGATTCCCGTTGTCCTCTGTCACCCTCCCTGGATCAGCAACCCAAGGAGGCCAAAGATTTGCATTTAGCACACTGCATCACCAGATACCGAACATGCAAAATGAGTCCTTGTCGGGTGAACAGTCTCCCCAATGCAGACAGCCCACCGGCCTACTAGCTGCCTTGAAGCAGACTCTCTGCAGCCAGTTGAGTGTCACCCTGACCGACATGAGCACAACCTCAAAATGAAACAAATAGTACAAAACCATGATGGTGATGATTTTTTCTGGGAAAAAATACAGTTCCCTTTGTAGTACTCTTCAAGATCTACAGCCAAAACCAAACATGGACCCCATAGCAATCATGTCTGTTATTAAAATATAAAGGAAGAAACCATCTAAAGCTTCCAGCGTGTTCCCATTTCACCTCCCTAAATGAGGAAACAAGCTTCCGTTTCTCTCCCAAGTGTTTCCAGCTATGGCAAAGAAATGATATTAAGGATTCAATCACCGTTAACCCAACATTGATACACTTAAAAATAAAAACTCCTTACTGTGAACATCAGGAACAGAAAAGATAAACAGTCAGCCAGCTCCATTTCTTAGCATAGTTTTCTGAATTAGGGACAGTGAAAACTTCAATGAACTGTTTACATATGTGGAAGTAAAAACAGAGCCATTGCAGAGTTCAAAAGGCAGAAGTATTGTACACCAGATAATAATGACAATATAGCACAGTGTGATATCGCTTAGTCTAATAGCAGATTATACAGCTTGCATCATTTTCTCTCCAGTTCATTCAACCAGCATTTAATAGTTTCTGTTTTATTTTTCTCTTTCATTAAAATCCAACAAACCCAACTCCACATTCCTGTACTTCTTGTGGAAAAAACAAAAAAACAGAACACGACCTCAATATTAGTCAAAAACCCCTAAATAAAATTTTTAAAAATTTAAATTCACAGTTCAAAAACAAAAAACCCCAAAAGAAAAGTGCTATTGTCTTCACGGCTACACCTAAGAGAGATTTCAGATATTCTGCAGTTCCTCTTTCACTTGCAAAGTCATCCTTTTCCCCATCGCGTGACCTTCTCTTCTCATGCTCAGCACCACCATCAAGAGTCATCTGAGAACCTAACCAGTTAGACGTAAGCTTGGATTATTTGTCTGTCGTCTTCGAGGGGGCGGGAGGTGGGGGCAGGGGGCGGCTATGTCTGATGGGAATATAACTGAGTTTTAAAAGAGCAAATTGTCTTGCTGTAAGGCATGGTGCTCCAGGGTTGGCTGATGGCAGTCGGCTGCGTTTTCTCCCCACACCCTCCTAGAATCTGCAGAGTGTTCAATGGTGCAGCGCCCTCTGAATCTGAATGGCAGTGGTGATATATGAGATCCTCTGTGTTGGTTCAAATATTTTTCCCCTCGATTAAAAAAAAAAGGTTGTTGGACTCTAGCCCTGCAAAATAAAGGCAGAGCTGATTAATAGGTGAATTTAATACACCCGTGTCTGCAAGCTCCAGCACAGGAGTATGAACAAAGGCAACACAAGGCTTGGAAGCTACAAAGGCCCATCCAATGCCAGAGATCCTTAATGGGGAGGCACTGGGGAAAAAAGGAACATTTAATTAAAAACAGCCACCCCCCACACCAATACCTTCTCTCCTTTGCGGGAACACATGGAACTACTAGGCCTGGTCAAGGGCTTAAATCTCAGGCATTTGGAGCAAGAGATTGTGATTTCCTAGTACAACATGAAGCCCCGCAAGACAGCCTGGCTGGAGGACTACTGCGACAGAAATACTGAATATTCAACAGCAACACTAGTGCTCCCTGAGCTTCACTCACTCAGCAGCGAGGTGGGGTGGATTTTCAGTGCAGCGCACAAGATGCACAAACACCAGGAGCCGTGTGTCTTCCCTATGCAGGGGCGATTTTCACCTTTGCAACGGGAACTTCTTTTGCGTAAGGCCGGAGGATGCCTAATGTGCCATGTGGGGAAGTGCCACCATCCAAAACTGCTGGCCTCGGAGGACCCAAGGAGGTGGAGTGGTTTTATGCTCTGGCCTTTCACCTTGAGGGAGCTGGGCTCAAGTCAAGTGAGGAACCGCGATGGTCACAGTGCAGCTCCTTCTAGCATGGGCAAGGCTGGCCCACAGGAACGGTGTCACTCCTCAGGACCGGTGTAGCAGAGGCAAAGGGCTGGGAGCGGCTTTGGAGGATGCTGCAGCATTCGGTTCCCTGATGCCCATTTAACGGCAAGTCAGAGATTGCCTTTCCCCACCCGTTTCAGGTCTCAGAAGAGGAACAACGTGAGCCTAAATTTGAGGCTTCAAAGCTCCAGACTCCAAAGCTCCCTGCTAAAAGAGTCACCAGGAAGCTGTGACATGCAGAGGCGCACATTGTCACTGGGGGTTATTGGTGTTACCGAGTTGCTCTATCAGCTATGCTGGAGCTCCCTGCTACTGTGCGCACCCCTTGGGGAGGCATGAGGGGCACGTGCCCCCCTGGATTTGTGCGTGGGATGAAGGCGGGCTACCCGCTGTGGGCTCAGGGTCAGGGGCTCTGCCAGGCTCTTCCTGGCAGGGGGGCTGGACCAGGGCTGGGTTCGGGGTACACGATGGTGGTGCTGGGAGGGGTAGCTATGGGGGAGCTATGGGGAATTTTGGGTGGCTATAGCTCCCCAATCCCCCTGTAGAGAAGTGCCGCTAGCAAGAGCGGTGCTAGGGCAGCTGGGGGGGGGGGGTATTGCCACCCCAAAATTCCCTGTAGCCCCCGCATAGCCACCCCTCCCAGCACCTGCCCTGTACAGGTGAGTCCACTCTAAGCTCAGCCCTCCCACCAGGAAGAGGCCAGCGCAGCCCCTGGCCCTGAGCCCATAGCAGGCAGCCCACCCTCCCCCTGCCCACATATCTGTGGGGTCACATGCTCCCCCAGGGATGTGCACAGCAGTGGGAAGCCAACCTCCCTCCCAACCTGCCCTCTTCCATCCCACTTCCAGCCCTGGGGTCCCATGCACCACCCTGGCTGGGCAACACCTGCCCCTGCCCCACTCCCTCGCTTCCTCACCGTGGGGGCCTCTATTTCCCCCCACAGATTTACCGGCTAGATGCTGCTCTCCAAGCGCCCTGCCGTAGTTCTGGCTGCATGCACATGGCATTTATTGGTGACATTAATTGGCTACAGCTGCCAAAAATAGCCAATAGCCAATAATGTTAACTTTCCTTTTATTGGTGCCAATCCGATATGCAACTTTGGATCTGTCAGTGCTTCTCTAAAGGGGGCCCACAATTTTGTTTTTGCCTGGGGCCCCAATAATCTTAATCCGCCTCCTAATGCCTCTTTCTCTGGACTGGGGTTTCCTCCCTGCTGATGAATATAATTTCCAGGTGGAATAATGTCTGCAATGCTGGACCTGGGAAAGCAGGTGCTCAGCATGTCTGGAAATCAGGCCTTAACGGGCTGGGCTCTCCAGCATTTGATAGGAGAAGCACATGGTATATCCATCACAGTCCTTAAAGATCCTTCTTTCAGCACAGCCAGCAGCACTCTCTGCAGCTCTACATACAACGCTACATCTGACGGGTGACAGACTGGGTCCAGCACAGCAGCAGGAGGCATTAGCAGCAGCACAAGGGAGAAAGGTGGGCATGTTTTCAAGGAAGTTGACACAGGAAGAAGACAAACAAGGGGACAAAACAGCTTTCTTGAGCTGCGGAGGAAGAGGAGGAGCTGGAGGTGGGAAGTGTGGCTCTACTTTTAGTTGAGTGAATGAGGTCCTCCCCTTGGAGGAATTACTGCGTGCACAGCCACCGGCCTGCCTGCACACAGGCAGGGCCATGCAATTCCCAGGAGCCTCAGGGGAGAGCCAGAAATAGTCAGGATGTGCTTTGCCTTGGGTCTCAGGCTAAAAGCTCATGATGATTCACTGGGGGAGGGTGGAGGGGTACGCACGCGGGGAATGGAGGAGAAACAGTTGGAGACGTTTTAGATCATCCAGGAAAATGCTATTCAGCTTCATTCCCATGGCCTAATAGCACAGATCCTTCACATTTCAGATGACAGCCCATCGTTCAGGATATTAATTCGCTGTCTGGTTATTTGACAGGTTATTATTTAATCAAATGGCAGCATTTTATTGTGTTTCATTATAAGCACGCTGTGAAACAAACACCACCCTTATTCTAATGCATTTTCGTTTGCCTAAAAGGAACTAGTTAGCCGTTAGCCTTGGAGAGATTCCATAGCAATTCAGATCATGCACAATGAGACAAGTTAATCACTAGCACCAATTACCATTAAAAGGACCTACCATGCATGCAAATTAGACCCAGGAGTCAACAGGCTGGGGTTTAATGTCACGGGCATCCACCAGATTCACCGAAGCCCTGTTACTCCTGTTAATGTTTTTCCTATTTGTGTCATTCTGCAGCAAACAGGGTGAGGAGTTAAAGGCAAAACAGAGCGGATTAATCAATCAATCAAACAAACAAACAAACAAACCAACCAACCAATCAATCAGTCAGCTCAAAAGATCGCGAGGAAGAATTAGTGGACAGAGAAAGAAACAAATTCGGCCAAGGCGTGCTGCTCCACAGGCACTGACAGAAGCATTCGCTAGCTCCAGGACAGCCACGTGTCACACTTCATTGCCATCATTTTTCACACGTCTTAGCCAGTCTTGCAGCTCAGAGCCACGGTTCCTGGATGGTTCACAAGCTAGAAATCGGCACGCACATCTGACAGGACACTGCCTGCCTACACTTTGCCCAACACCAAGGGCTGCTTTGACAACATGCCAGAAGCCTCAGGGCAGCTCCTCAGGGGGCTAGAAAAGACTGAATTTGGCCTGTCCTCCCTCTTCAGTAGGGCGGAGGCATAGCCGGAGGAGAAGACAGGGCTTTCTGATCACGACGGAGCACGGCTTATTGGAATCGCTCGTCTCTGCGGGTTGCACTTCACTCTTTGAGAGACACGACGGCAGCCCTGGGCTGCACTGCACAACTCTGCGGGCTGAGTTTGGCTGCCTCTGTGTAGGATGAAGAAGTGATAACCATCTGTTAATTCTCTCCCCTCCTGGCTAGCCTAAGTGGCAGGTGGGTAATTAGTAATTACCCACCTGCCAACTTTCTTCAGAGAGAAGTGTTTTCTGTTAGCTCTGAGCAAAGAGCCCCCTACTCCCTGCAGCCACCTCCTTTAGGGAGCCTTGGCCACAGCGGATGGGTAGATTCAGAGAGGCGTATGCCATTATGTCAGGGTCAGGCATGGCCACCTCTCAACACCTCCAAACATGACTGGGGTGATTTGGGTTAGTTGCATGATATTTCCAAAGTGCAAAGTCACGATTAAAAGCCCAACTCCCATTAGTGACAGTCAGAGCTAACCAAGCACTTTAGAAATATAAGCCTTAAATTATATGAAATGAATTGCTCCTCAGCACTTAAGCTAAAAGTCTCCCAGTCTGATCAGGGCTGTGCAGGTCATCGGGAAGTACAGAGGTGAAAAACAACACAAAGGAGCACTGACCACATTCACGGGGAAAGGTGAGAGCAACCAGAGATTGTTTCCCCTCCATCTGTACTATGGCCTGTAAAAGCATTAATATAATTAGCATTTTACAGGGGCAGACCAAAAGGTGATTACTGTCAAATTCCATTATACATGGTACCACGGGGGCAGGGTTAGAAAACGAATCGTACACAGAGCTAGCTTCAAACAACAATGGCTGTTCTCTTGTGGTCCAGCTTTAAGGGTCGCCAAGGTCTCCTAATCCATCCACAGCCATAATCTTCACCCATTTGCAGTACCAGATAATGGAAGGTCACGTTGAAATAAGAGTGGAGGCTTGGCGCACACCCCAGGTAAAGAAGTCAGTGTTTTTCCTCCGTCACACTGCAGCCGTATGACTCAAGACTCTGATTCGCTCTGGGCCCGCTAATGAAACAGTAAGGAAGTCGGATTTGGCACTGTGGGGTTATCACACAAGAATGGATTATATTAATGAGGTTGCCAAATGAGAAGCTTCTGACAAGAGCCTTAATAGAGCCTTGAAACTGAAAAGCAGGAATAAGCAGTGTTAAAAAAAAGCCTACGGATTGCAGCCGTCATCCATTTTGAACAACCTGGGAAAAAGGCAGGGGTTGCTGGGAATTGTTTAATCCCGACTATTTGTGCTCAGACTCTAATACAGACAGGCCATGGGCAGAAGAATGTCCTATTGCCTCAATAGGATTTCTTTCTAAGTCTTATTTCTATGTGCCATTACTCTGCATCTCACTAATTGCAAAGAGCCTTTCCTTTTCAAGTGCCTGGCCACTGAACACAAATCATTTGAATTTTCAGTGCTGTCACAAAACACTTTGAGGTTTCCCTGTAGATGCTCCAGGCTCACCAGCATTGAGGGTACCAGTGTCAACTTACTGAAAGCCAACAACAAGGATCCTTGTCACAAACTCATTTCATCGTGTCTGGTTTTTCCTAGTGATGACAGACCCAGGAGAGAGTGCATGAGAGGTTGTTTTTTTCTTTTTGAGGGAGGGAAAAAGCAATGAGCCATTGTACTATTGGGAGCACAAAGCAGCTGCTTATCAAAACTTAGCTAAAACTATCCATGAATACAAGAAAAATTGCATGGAACAAATCAAACCAGACTTGTACACAGCTTGCTGTGCCCAACCTAATGCCTACGATGGAAAGAGAAGGGGGAGATCCATCAGATATGGTTTTTCAATCAGAAACAGGCTGGAAGGAGGAGTGTTGAAAATTTGATGAAAAGAAGCACACATGGATGTATGTGTGTGCACACATGTCCTTGGTCCATATCTACTGGATGACTATGGACTAAACAATGGGAAAATATATACTGTACGTCACAGGTTTTCCATAGACATGCAAGCTTTCATTTGCTTCTTGCCATGAAAAGCATAAAGGCGTGTAACTGCTTGAAGTCACTATTCTCAGAACAAAGTCTCCTGCGTCGCTGTATGTGTTAGGGCTGGGGACTGTGACTAGATGCAGGAACTGAAAGTGATAACGCAAATAATTCTGTTTCAAAACTGCATAAACCATTTGAGCACATATTTGTCTATAAAATCAACATCTGCAGTTGCTTCCTTATGGGAAAGGAACAGTTGTTTTTCATTGAAAGCTGGTTGGTGATGGGTTAGGAAATGGAGCTTTTACATCTTATAAAATCCTTTACAGCCCCTTGCTGAGCACTTGTAACATGCATTTTCTTTGCAGCATATGCTGGGCCTCCTAGCTTGTGGCACCAGCTGGCTTTGGGAATAAGCTGGCAGCTTACTTTTAAAGGTTCTTTCTCTGATGCGTCCCCAACATTATCACTGGTCTTGTACTTGCGCTCTTTGTCCCGGTGGTCGATGGTAGAGTAGCCATCTGGGGAGGAATGACATGGCAGTCAGACAACAGCAATCCCAACAGCAATAAACTTTGCAGATCAGAAACACAAGTCATCAAAACCAAAACATTGGAGGGGGGGGGTATTCAATGTGGGCTGTGGCCCTGAAACTTTATTTGTACCAGCTTCCCTGAAAAAAATAACTCCATTTTCTAATAGCACATCAATATCAAGGACTGGTCCTGCATTAACAAGAAGCACTGTTTTCATTCTGGTCTGCTGCAGTTCAGTAGTAGCCTGCCCAAGGAAAGGAACAAGCTATTTCACACCCTGTAGCTAACAAGTTCCAAATCCAGAGAAAAATCTTATGTTTTTAGCTTGGTGACTTGATTAATTGGCTGTGTTCATACGCTGGGGGGTGTGAAACACGTTCCCACTCTTTCTGAACTTGACTACAAGCAAGACATGACAATAATTTAGAAAAAGTCCCCTTTGGAGCTGTGAAGAAAAGGGGCTGGTAGAGCTGCGGATCTGGAAGCAAACCCTGCGGTGCTGGGCTTGCCTCTCATTACAAAGTGGCGCCTTCTGGTGATTTTTCTCCTTGGCAATTGAGCAGCAAGATGAATTCAGTATTTAAGACAGAAAGAGGGTTGGGGAGGGCTTTCCAAAGAAACATTTTAATTATTTCAGAACCTGCCTGACACCAAATAATCATCAGGGGTTGCAAATATTAATTTGTTTTCCTGATGCATCAAGTTTCTGTTGTTATCAGTGACAAATAGATCTTCCTTCCAACTTTGACAGCATTGTAATCTGGATCAAGCAGCAGTCATATTTATGGGCTATAGTAAAGCTTTTGTCTCTCTCCAGGTAATTAAGGTATCATTATTGGTTTTACTTCCTGTCAAACCATCTTCTCTGAACTCCACAAAAAAAGATTTTTTACAGAAAGCGCCAGAAGATCTCGTCTCTCAGCTTCTTGCCTCTATACAAGAAGTTCTCTAAAGATGGATCAGTCAGTAAAGCTTTCTTTTTGTGGCAATATAGAAAATGAGCCATTCTAAGCAAACAGCATGAAAAGCGAGACAAACCGAGTGACCTGTACCATGTATGTTCTGCACAGCGGTGGCCTTCAAAAAGGGTGGGAAGGGTGCAATCCAGTAAGTTCACAAGACAACCTAAGTCTTCATATTTGGCACAGTAGATCAAAACACGCCTGGGCCTGGCAAAAGGCTTTTGAGGTGGTCCATATAGTTATGAAGAGAATATAACATCAAGGAGAGAATCCGTAATGACGCTGATGAAAATGACTGAAATTGTGCATCACGGTTATGGATATAGTCGTAGCTTGAGACCTACTGCTATATACAGCTTAGCTTCTCTACTCCCAGCTATTTGTTGACAATGAAGATATCTAACATTCCTGACTGTCCCAGTAAGACCAAAAAATAAATTGCAGACACAGACTCTCCACCCAGTCAACATTTCTGATGGCGTGTACAATACATCTTTCACTTCCAAATTACACTCAAATATACTTGCTGGTAAATCATATGCTGACATTAAGACTTTATCATTCCTTTGGGACTCAAAGGCATGAACAGCTACGCAGTTAAATGATGATAAAAGCAGGCTGCCCGGCAAAAAGTCAAATCCCAATGTCAACTAAGCAACATCCATTTCCTTTTAAAAATGACTCATTTAATTTACATTTGCATAAAATAGTACATGCAGATTTGTGTATTGCCTTTCGCCAGGAATGATCCCAAAGCACTTTAGAAACAAACTAACACAGAAAGGGAAGCTTATGCCTGGCCCTGAAATGCAACCAGCATTGAAGAGCTGCGCGCCAACTCTTTAACGCTTCATAGCAGCACAGATCAGGAGGCAAAGAATATCACCGCAAGCAACTGGAGACACAGTGTTCATTTTAAATAGCCTTAACCACTGCTTACTCACCAACTCAGCAAACCTAACATTGAGCAAAGTTCCAGGAATCTTGAGTGATAAAAAACCCCAAGAACTTGGTTTTCATATCTAAGCCAGGAGGCATTTTGCAACTCCTACCGTCACCCTCAGCACGATGTGGTCTGCCTGCTAACGGTGCCACACACGTCGGTGTTATTGGATTGTGTGCTGCTAGTTACCTTACACTCTGCTGGGCTGGTATTAAGCAAGGGCAGACTGGGCTAGGAAGTTTGTGGCTTGAGTCACTAAAATAAAATAAATATTTTGCAGGAGGCTGTACCAGCAAAGTAAGACCTTACTGGGCAGAAGGCAATATGATGGAATTTGCAAATCTGGATCTCTCCCTGTTTCCCGTTTAATTCTAAAAATCCAACTTAATTCCTGAGAAGGAACCTGAAGTGTGTCTTAGGGCTTGTTTTTGCAAGCAAGGGAATTCAGATTAAGGCAGGATGTAAACTTAAAACCCAGTAACTATTCCTGAGTCACGCCCTAGGTGGGCCCTCTTATTTCAGAATAAAAGCATTTTATTCCAGACTAATTCAATCCACTTCGGAATACACGAGTCTTCTTGTTTCACTGCTAATCCAGCTTGCTTTATTTCTTTGCACCTTATTACTTCTTCCCTCATGACACATATAGCTTTCTTGAATGCTTCTCACCCTGTCTGTAGTGAGATTGCTTTACCTCCACATATTAAGCACCTGAGAGGCCCTCCACTATCACCTTGCATGTCCCCACTTCCCTTATCAAATTCAGCTTGTACACCAATTGCTCTCATCTTTTTCTTGGACATAAATTCTTTCCTTGAAGCAGGTCATTATCACATCCACACGCAATACGTTTATAGCCTTTAGCAGTCAACATTGACTCTACTTTTAATGGATGACAGCGCAGCCAACCTGGTTCCTGCCTAGACCCCCTGGTGAAATCTATGTAAAACTGGACATGCCCTTGTGAGAGAACCAGGCTCTGCACGTGGGCCAATATTACTCATTTGGCTTCCACATTCACATCCGAACTTTGCAATCAGCTTTCTCATTGTCAAAATGACACTATAACCCAGAACCTTGTCTATAATGCCATCTAACTGAGGATAAAGCTTGTCCTTCTTTCCCCATTTATTGATGGTCACAGTTATACAAGACTTCCTGTAGGCAGTAGTAAATCTTGCTGTGACAACCTGCCCAGACACTGTCTCACCGAGGTAAACTGTGTGCTTACTATAGCAATCCCATCCTTATGCTTCAGAGTAAAAAAAAAAAAAAAAAAAAAAGTATAATTTCCAACTATCACCTTTCTTGTGCACGGCGTACATGGACAGCAATGTGCAATTTCCTTGACTCCTTGGCTAACAGCTGAGTCTGGCCTGGAGCAAACAGAGTCCTAACACTCCAATTCACAATACATGTAATATGTTCAGCTGTTACCTGAAATCAGTGACCATTTCCATTTGTTGGGCTTGACAGGCCTGGATTGATATCTGATGAAATCAATGAAACAAGAGCATAACAGGAAGACTGTGAACAAGTCAACACTGCGGGCAAAGTGGATGAATTAGAGGCATTAAGCATAGCCATAAAGAAATTATGAAGATGGGATAAGCAAAAGCTTTGGAAGGTCAATTAAAGAATGCATCAAGAAAGCAACTTATGAAGACAATACACCAAAAGTGAAGTTGTCTGGAAACATGCTGTGGCCAAAAATACAAGCAGGAAAAAAAGGCTACAGGTAAACTGACAACAAATACTGAAGGAGTGGGGGAAACCTGTAAGGAGTACCGTATTTTCTTGCATATAACACATCCCCCAAATAGATGCACACCCTATTTTTGGAAGGTCCCAAAAGGAAGGGAGGGGTAGCAGTGTTCCAGAGCCACATTAATTAATACAGCCACTGCTCCCCCTTGAAAATTTCTGGACCTATGGGGAGCCCTTTTCTTCAGATATAATGCACATCCCTATTTTCTCCAGCTGGTTTTGGAGGGCAAAGATGTGAGTTATATGTGCGAAAACACGGTATTTTGACTGTGCATTAAACCCAAGGTGCCCTCCTGATTCAAGCATTTTTAACATGCAATATGTCAGGGGAGCTTGCAGGGTAGATTGATATCAGCACTGACTTAAAATCAGAAGAAAAAAATGGAAAGAGCAGGGAAGAAATTAAAAAGAGGAGAGCTGCAGGTATAGACTACACAGGGGATGAGTTGTTAAAAGTTGTCAGGAAAAGGGCCAACAAGACATCAGAAAAAAATATACAAGAGGGTATGGGGCATATGGGAAATACCACATGACCAGTCACAGACACCAGTGGTATTAACTTTCAGAAAAGGAAATCTTACCAATCAGAATAATTAGAGATACAAACTTACTTCAAGTATGGAGAAAAATCATGATAATGTTAACTGTCAATAGATTAAGCCATTTTTGTGGGAAGTAGTGAATAAGGAACAATGCTGGCTTCAAACCAGCCTGACACTGTATGGATCAGAGATCTAAGCTCCGGTGATTAATGAAAAAAATAAGAAAGGAGATTTAAAGATGTTTGGGGGTTTTTTTCCACTGACGTGACAGAGGCATTTGAATCAGCTTGAAGGGAAGCATTATGGAAGGTAGCAAAATGATATGACATTCAGCTAGGGTAATGGCATTTCTAAAAGTTATATACAAGGATTCTGACAATGCAGTAAAAGTTGATGGAAAATTAAGTAACAGGTTTGAGTTAAAGTTTGGTGTAAGGTAGGGGGTTCTAGAAGCACTGGTAATATTCATCATGTTCTGAAACAGGGTATTAAGAACACAATAGTTGGAGGGAGACATCCGATGATCTAGAGGTAAGCCCTTTAGCTTGTGCAGATGACATTGCACAACTGGCAGACATGTCTGAATGAATAATGATGCTCTTCCCTACCTTGCAAAACTAATACATTCAACTTGGCCTTACATTAAATGCCAAGGTGACAAAGCAGTTGCATCTTGAAAAAAACACAATAGATAAAGTGTGGGAAGGCAGCAATAGTGAAGCTGTAGAATAAGCTGGATACTTGGAAAACTTGATCAGGATGGTTCTATCAAATGATAAAGTTAAAAAAGAGATGAGCATTAGCCGATGAAATTACGTACTGATCAAAGCGTTATATTTAGTATCAAAGGGCAAATTTAACAAGCTCATCTATTAATAGTATTATTTATGGACTCAAAGCAGCATCATTACATGAAAGAGATATCAATAGCCCACAGGTAGCACAGGGGAGAGGTCTCTGAAAGACGATAGGTGTAAAGTGGAACAATTTTAAGACAAATGAATTTGAAAGGAGAAATCACATTTCAGGATTGGCTACAACTGAAAAGATCATGGTGAAGACACAGCAGATGACAAACACAACCAAGATCAGGCTGACCCAGAGACCAATTAGATGAATAAGCGTGGCATACACAGACATGATACAGCAGGGTATCATGGAGCTGGGTTTAATGGAGAAAACTCTGGAGAAGAATACACGATGGCTCTGAAACACTCCCGATGTCTGCCATGGTAGAAGGAGAATTAGAGGATAGAGTTAATCAAAATGGCTTTTCTTGAACAGGTCCCCCTGTAGAAAAGCCCTTAGGAATGTATAAACTATTAGGACTTTGGCTGGAAGAGCCTGAGGAAAGGCGAGTCCAACAGTCACTTGTTATGCCATTTTCATGGAGTGCAGCAGACCAAACCTGTTAGCGCGCTCCCTGTCAGTTGACCTTTTCAGGGTAGTCACGGGGAGATATAAGAATGCCTGAGCTGTTGGCCTTTGCTGATTTAAAAATATCCAAGAGCAGAAATCTGGAAAGCCTGTACCTGAGACCCTAGGGCCGCCTATACACGAGCAGTGAGGCTGTTCCGATGCATTGTAATTACAGCACGGCGGACCAGACTCAATTCATTAAGTCTGCTGGAGTGTGGTGATTACCGTGCTCCAGCTGACTCCAGTGTCTCATGTATTGATGGCCCCGCACTGAAAACTAGTGGCGGGGTGCTCTAACTAAAGCTCATTCGACAAGCTTTAGTTAAAGTGACCCCGCTGTCATTTTTCAGCGTGGGGGCGCTGATACACAAGATGCTCTGGGTGCTTTAATTAGATCGGCTCTTGGAGCTAATCTAGTTAAAGTGCCTTCCCCCCATTCCCGGAGCACATGTATAAATGCCCTAGTTTTCTATTGGTAGCGCAAAGATTTGAAAACAGAACCTGACAGGCAAGAAACACTTCTGACACTGCCCACCAACTTCCAGTTCGCCCTCCGCCATTCCAATAACCCCTAAAATACACTAAGCTGTGATTAATATTTTTCTCTGAACAGTTTATTACAATCCTGTGGCTACAGATCTGGGTTTCTCACTGCTAGACTAGTTAGTACATAGCTATCCTGTTGTGTGATGTTCTTTGATATTATTTTCTTCCATGGTGAAGACAAACATTTCTGTCTTCCCTTAAATAAGTACATACGGACAGTTTGTTCATGCCAGCTGAGATGTTGTCAGCAGAGGACATGAAAGGTGATATCTTTCTGTTATTCTAATGTTGTGGACAAGCTTGCTTTTCAGCAGGGGCTCAATCATATTGCCATTTTTGCAGGTACAATCACAGCTAGTAAGACATCAAATGCACAGATGTGTCAGTACAAAGATTTGCAGCTGGATAAATTGAAGCAGATCCTTCTTTTACTGGCAGAGTCTTTCACTTATCAATCTCAAAGCACTGCAAAGGAACAGGTACGTGTTAGTCCTAGTATACAGCTAGGAAATGGAGGTACAGATTGGTTAACAGTAATTCAATGGCAGAGCCAGGAATAAAACCCAGTCCTCCTGACTTCCAGCCCCATTTCCTTATATGCTAGCCCAACACAGCTTTCCATACAAGCACTGCAGCCTTCATCTTGAGGACTCTTGCCTCAGGTATGTATGTGAACAGAAAAACCTATAACTATTCTTGTTCCAGGGGAAGGTCAGGAGTCACAGGGTTTAAATCCCTGCTTTCTTTCAAATTCATGATGACAAGGAAGCACCTGAGGCTTTTAATTATTCTTCCTCTCCACCAGAGCCTTAGTACCTGAATCAAATCGTTCTGACATCCATGCCAGGAAGTCTATCATCATCTGGGGAGAGATCATGTCTCACAGATTCAGCTTTGCTTCTTTCCTAAATAACATGAGTTTCTCCTGCTGCTGTTCCACATCTGAAAAATAGTGCAATGCCTGAACCACCCATCTGGTTTAAATTTATCTACCTCTTCACCCTTACAACTTCATATGCTTGCATGCAAGGGTTGTATAATTCATGAGGTTTAAAAGAAATCTGTCACTTCAGATACTGGTGTGGGAGTTCCTGGTGTGTTTACCAGTATCAGGGTGGAGGGTTTCAAAGTACTGGTAAAATCCCTCTCTACAGCACTGGGTGCTACAAGCAAAGCAATTGGCTGTCCAGTTATAAATGCATGTTATACATGGATGCCTGCATTACTGAGATGGATTGAACGGGTTATGTTTGGTCTGCAGCATCTCGGTCTCCTTTGGTCTTTGCAGGTTTCAAATCCACAAGAGACCCTGGAGAAGTCTGCTGAAAGAAACCTGCTCCTGTACCTTCCTTGTAGGGGGGAAAATTAAGCTGCTTTGTTTGGCTCTTGAAAGATGCCCTTTATATTCAGCAGAGCTGAAGCATAAAGATGAGAAGTCATTGCTTCCTCATGGGCTAGGTTTTTTTTAACATGCCAGGAGGAACAGGGTTTATTTGTTCTCCTAATTTTTAATGTGCATTCATACAGGGCTAAATGTGTAATACTACACCCAGGCAAAATTCCCACTGGGGCAGGAGGAAACATCTCAAGTTCTTTGAAGACTGTGGCCACTCGTTATTAAGCTGTAGTCTGGCACCCGTCCCGTCCCTCTGGGGGGAATTTTACTATCGTCCTACTTAAAGAAAAAAAAATCTTTCTTTTCTTGTCCTTTGAAGGACCCAATCCAAGCTGCGAAGTGACAAACTCACTGTCAGCACTGGGGAAAGAGTGAAACTAGAAAGGAAAAGTAAAGAAACTTAAAAATAAACTATTCCTTTCTTCTCATTTCTTGCAGGTGGAGTTAACGTTGATGTTTCATTATCAGTCAAAGTGTGATATTCACATGGATTTAAAGTCAGCAAATTAGTGTCCCGCTTTTAAGAAAAAATACATTCTGTAAATCTCAGGACTTTTGGATGTCTCACTACAGGATGCAATTGGTGACATTCTATACAAGGCTGTAGTGCTTGTACAGAAAATTGTGTTGGGCTAGCATATAAGGAAATGGGGCTGGAAGTCAGGGGGATTGGGTTTTATTCCTGGCTTTGCCAAGATGTGAAAGAGCTGGAAATACCAGTGTATTTGCATTCTCTGGCTCAAGTAGTGGAGAAACCTGTGCGTGCACAATACACTCATGTTTAAGAAAAACAGACGATTGATCTTTTGGAAGGAAACGTTCTGCTTTTAAATGTCAGCTTTATCCACTTGAAAGAATATCTTCCAGAGAAAGAGCTGAACTTTCTCATGAGTGACAGTATGCTCTATTGAAGCAGACAGAGGGTCGATCCATGACTGCATTTACCTGGACCAAGTTCATCCATAGGTATCATATCACGACTTCCAGCCTTCTCGTTATCTACAAAACAGAAGCATCAAAACTATTTGTACTGTGCTTGCTGGGAGGAATGCAGAGCAGGCTTGGATTAATCACAGGGCCAGAGGAAAGAGGGGAGCCCATAACTTACTGAATGCAAGAGGCTATAATGAAACAACATTTAAATTCTGATCATTCAGGAAGGAAGGTTCTGCTGCAAGGAGCACTCAAGCTCACATGCCTTGTGCTACGGTGCCGTGACACATACTGGGACATTCCCCTATTCCAGCAGCATCGTGTCTGCTCTGGACTGGGATAAGTTTTCTGTAGTTTATTTTTATATCTGGCCAAAATGGAATGAGATTCTCTCCTCTGCCCAGAGAGAGGAGCAATCAGGAGGACATACAGGGTTTTGAGAGGATAATTTTCATATTGGTTCCTATCTCCAACATGATGAACAATACAAGACAAAGGAGGTGAACACAGAACTGACCACGGCCTGCAGCCAGAACACCTTGGGAGTGGTTCTGTCAGATCTGACCACCTACGCACAGATGAGTCTGAGCCAGTACTTGGATAAGAGCCCTCCAAGGACAACTCAAGTGACAGAGGATACAGTGCTGGTGACTCAGTGAAGACTTTTTTTCAAACTCAGTACTGAACCAGCGTTTCAACTGCACTGGAGCGGTGAAGGTGATTTCTTCAGCAGGAGATGTACAAGATCTAATGACTTGTGCTTATTAAACATACCACATTTATATCACAAGTGCAAGGTTGTTAGTCTCCTGGGCTAAATTCCAATTGGGTAGGATCACAGGGGAGTAGGGCTGGAAGGGACCTCATAAGATCATCTAGTCCAGCCTCCTGCTCAAGGCAGGATCATCCCTGATTAAACCATCCCGGCCAAGTGTCTGCATAACCTGCTTTTAAAAGTTTCCAAGGATGGAGATTTCACAACTTCTTTAGGCAGCCTGTTCCAATGCTTAACTACCCTCAAAGTCAGAAAGTCTGACATCACGCCTACTTTAAATCTCCCTATAAGTTTGCAACTGAGCTTTTTATCCTGAACTACACAGCTATCAGGTATTTCATGACAGATTCCATGTCTATGTAGTTTATAAAGTTGATAGCTTTGGGATCTTTGGATGAAAGGCACCATAGAAACAAACAAATTGTTATTTTGATCCCAGCCCCACAACACTACTATTACAGAATAGCAAAACAGCCTGGGGAGGGAGAATCATTACAACTCATACGAAAGACCAGCACTGACCTTGGCTTTTATCCACTAATGGCAGAGTGCTGTCATCATAGCCAGACTTGCCAGAAGTACCTTTGGATCCCTTTGGTGTTGCAGAAACAGTCTAAAAGACAAACCACCAGAGTAAGACGCTGCTGTGGTTGCTGCAAACAGAGCGATTGACAGATCCAATTAACAACCAAGCAAAACACCGCTTCAGAATCATGTTCTGGAACCCCGTTCCTGTTCCATCTGCTGCTGATTCATGGATCTTCAATCACAACCCAATTAAGGATTAGAATCATAGAAAATTAGGGTTGGAAGGTACCTCAGGAGGTCATCTAGTCCAACCCCCTCCTCAAAGCAGGATCAGCCCCAACTAGATAATTCCAGCCAGGTTTGTCTAGCCAGGTCTTAAAAACCTCCAAGGATGGGGATTCCACCACCTCTCTGGTAACCCGTTCCAGTGCTTCACCACCCTCCTAGTAAGAAAGTTTTTCCTAATATCCAACCTAAACTTCTCTTGCTGCAACTTGTGGCCATCGCTCCTTGTTCTGTCATCTGCCACCACTGAGAACAAGTTTAGCTTCTGAGTATTGTCCATTCCACTACAGTGCTACTGATGGCTTCTCCTTTCCTTGTCATTTAACTGGGCAAGCAAGTAGCTGCATTTGCAGGTGCAAAGTGACAGCCATTGCTTTTCAGACAAAGAAACCAGAGGCATCTTCATAAACAGAACAGGCAGCTGCCATATGAAGTGTATGCCTGGTAACCAGTGATCAACAATGCAATGTATGCTTGTAGAGGGTTACGTCTAACGTTGCAAGGTCCCAAAGCATGAAGGACAGATGCCGTTAATTTTAGGCATGCAACAATAAGTATATTTATGACCTCATTAAAAAAACAATTATCACCTAAAACCAGAAACTTCTCTGTCAAACTCTGCCCCCGACATAGTAAGGAGTTAGGCCTGCACACTGAGGGAAAGATAACATATCTCACGGAGCTTTCTCTGAACACTGACTTGGACTCTAGGACTCTGCATCTTTACCTGGAAATGGGATTTGTTCCACCCATCTTTCTGAAGAACGCTTCGTAGTTCTTTGTAGCTCCAGACCATCTGAAGAACATGAGATGCTGCCTTTGTCTCCCGGGGGGACTGGCTGATTTACGAGACAAAATTAAACCCTCAAAGATTAGAAGTTCACAAACTGACCCTGTAAGCTAAAATCCTAAACATTCCAGCAGACCTATCATTTCCCATAAAGAATTAAGATAGCTGCTCAAAGAATATATTTTGGGGTCAAACTTGTCTAATAAGGGTCCATCTAGTGCATATATGAAAACACATCTGTTCATATAAAAAGCCACCGGCATGAACAAAAGAAGTTGTGAATTATGCAGACGTGAGATTTTCCTTTGCATTAGCATGCAGACATAGTACACAGATCTTCTGCTTGGTGAATTCCACTTTTTGTATTAAGCCTTTATTTAGGTCAAGACAGAAAAGTTGAGCACCCAAGCCCTAACAGCAAGCAAGTGTGAAGCATCTCTGGAAAACAATCTCTCAGTGTCTTAGAGTCATCTTCAACATCTTTGGCCCAGTTGTACATGTGCTCCGTAACAAACTCAGTTGAGTCAACACGTGGTTTAAACCATATGCTTAAGAGCAACATGGATGAAAGAATAAACCTAACTAATTCTTACCTGAAAAACATTTTTCATTTATTCTTTACAAGTAAGTACCAGACTGCTACATAAAGCAATACAGTGCCAAGGTGCTGGCTGATTCTTACTTGCAAAAAACAATGCAGAAGAATAAAGTAACCTTCAGGTATGTTCTCAAAAGTCTGATAAAATCATTTATATATACACTCATTTCTGCTTCCTGGAAATAAAGGAGGCAGCTCTTCTCAAAGCTATCAAGAGTTTTTTTGACAAAGTACCATGATGCAAAAGTGTTACTTTAAATTATCACCTCCAAGCTATTAGGCAGAATGATTACTACCCTCATGAAACATTTTATTTAAAAGTAATAAAGTTTTATCACTTGCATTCCAGAAATGGAATATTACCACTGGATGAAGGTCTCCCACTCTGCAAATAAAGGTCATGGTTTCACTGCAAATGATGTCTGATAAATGCAGACGCAATGCTAAGACACACCAGGCCAAGAGAGATTGCATCCTACAATGAGAGAACATTATATTCTATTGAGCTTATCTCTGGGGTCCAGTAAACCTGTTACAGGCACTGCTGTAGGATTTGTTTTTATTAAACATTTTTAGGACTCTGGTTACAGAGCTGAAAGGTCAAGATGGTTGGACACCATCACAAAGCAAAACGTCGCTGTTCACAGTGGGTTTTCTGTATATTGTTTTCAGTTGGAACCTACCTTGATTTGCTGATTGTTACTAGCTTCTGAATGCCCTGGGTCTGGATCAGGGACCTTGCATTTTCTGAACTGTCAGTAATGATTTCATGGATGGTATTCAAGACTGCAACCACTGTATCCTCTTCCAGGTTTTTAGCAGATCTCTGCTGCCTACTAGGCAAATTTCTTACCAGCTCACCCATGGCATAACTACCTAGATAAGGGGAGGAGACATCATTAGGCAGACGCAATAAACACTGCATCCCAGTCTGCATCCTTTGCACAGTCCAAAGAGCTTTCAGCATCAGTTTCTTGGATCCTAAGACTGTAAGTTAATAGTGTATTTATCATTAATTATGACAAAGTGCTTGAGAATTAATAGCCAAAGCAATGTCATGCAGCACAATGGATGCTAAAGATAACAGGGAAAAAAAGTTTCCAACCTTTGCTGAGAACTTCATGGCCAACATATATCATGCCTTGCTGTGCCTGAGGCTAAAAGCATTCAGCAACTGCTGCTAATACCGAATGTTAATGCTAATGTGCACACATACCATTTATTCAACTTAGCCTTGTAACAGGCCTGCTGGGGTGAGAGGTGCAGCCATGCATCTATTAACCTTCCCCTGAAAAAGGTAACAACCTTCCCTCCAGAGTACATTCAGCCTTCACTCTATACAGCATCGACAAGAAACCTCAGTCTTGGGTTTATGATTCCCTGGTGCATGTTTGCACCATTTGGTAGCAACATAAACCACAACTAGTTTAGAGGTAAGAAATCTGGGTGCATTTAAGGTAGGAATTGAAGATTGTTATTTATGAGGCATCAGCTGTGTTTTCAGCTCTGCATGCCGCAGGAACATTTCCTTGCCCAACAAGGTTACAGCTGAAACCAATCATACAAATTGCTGGAAACACACCAGAAGGCTCAGAGGAAAAGTTTAATGTGGAACTGAGCCTTTGTGATTTCAATTTAATGAAGACATGGGTGCATTTTAGCCAAGCTGGATTATTGCTGGCAAGTGTCACAGAGCAACTAAGTTTTAAGGAAGAGGTTTTGAATGGAGAGAGCATGGATGCCTGGCCTCTGGGTATAGGGGCCGGCACAGAAGCACAGAGAATCCCATAATGGGGAGACATGAAACAGTTCACTGACAGAACAAAGGAGAAAAGAGTAACAAATCCAAAAGTCAGTGTTACTTCTGTAATGTATTCCAGTATCTGCTACAAAGTAAAGTTTCATTCCCATTAAGCCATGTCATCTGCAAGAACAAAAATTAGATGGACTGAAATTAAATTTGTAGATGGTGATTCTTCACTCAGTGCATATGTTGGCCTCTTATCCTTATGGGGGCTGTATGTAAAATAAACTACAGCCTCAAATATTCAACACGAGTCTGAATTATTTCTCAAGTCCGTGTGCGTCTCCTGGGTTGTGGCCCTGCAAGAGATGTTTGACAGGTACCTATGAGATCCTTGTTGCGACGGTCCATGGAGAGATTCCTCAGTGCAATCGACACCGCCCTCACAACCTTGTCCGAGTCAGACTGGAGAAGCTCCACGAGGACTGGTAAGCCCCTCTCCTTTCGTACTGTTGCACGGATGTATGTAGACCACTGATCATGAACGCACACAAAAAGAAAAACAATACATGGGGTTGTGAATATACAGGCCTATTTCCTCCCAGCTGGTATTTCTTTCAGTTGAAAGGCTGTTCAAGCTGAAAACCCCACACCTAGGATGAACCACCAATTTCTATAGCCTATATGGCTTGCATCATACCTAGCTGCCTTGGCTTATCAGCTTGAATATTATCTGCAATTTTTAATACATAATTCCATTTGTAATTATACATTAAAATGTGATTCCACCTTGAGATGAGTGTTAGGAAGCACTATCTTGCTGATTCACAGACTCTGCTGCTCTGGTTGATCAAGTATTCATTACTGAGAGCAGACAGATTATCACGGATGTTGTTGGGAAGAAGGATCTAGAAGCAATTTTGGGATGCAACTCCCCTCTGTGATTTGAAAAGCTGATGAACTGGGACAACATGCCATCCTGGGATCAGACCAAGCTGAGCTGTCTCTAAGAGAAGCTCTTATTAAGAAACCCCAGAATGAAAAGTTGACGAAAAAGTGAACTTGCTCCTGTTGACATCTGTATCCCCTTTCATCTCAGTGCCAACGCTTCAGTCATAAGGTGCTTTCAACTGGGCAAATCCATTATATATTTTTAAAACCGGCAAGTAAAATAGCATTCATTTTTCCCATTATCGTAAATCGTCTCAATAAAGGGAGGGAGATTCAATTTTGTGCCTGAACTGGTAAATTCTCATGACAATTTTGTAGGATGGCAACATTCACAAACACTCTAATATTTGCAAATACTATCTGCAAATTCTAAGCATAAGTACCATGCAGCTACCTTCTCTAACAGTATGAAAGAGGGAAAATGTCAGAACAGCTGGGGAACAAACAGGATTAGACAATTTTACTCCTCTTTTGTCACAGCATGTGTCTCATCTCCAGTGTTGTGTGGTGAATTTCTCTGGGACGGAGCTCTTCTTTCAGAGGCCAGGTTCAGGAGGTCTGGTTGTTTGCAATTCATTCCTCCCTGTTTACAGGTAGAGGCAGAAGGTCGAATTTTCAAAACTGCTTGGGTGAAGTGTAACAGGATTTATGCACCTAAGACACTGAGACACTTGACTGTTTTATGTCAGGTACCACAAGTGGAGAGTTTTTGTCTGGTCTGGGGAGTGATGGGTTGTGCTTTAGCCCTACCTGGCAGGCTGTAGGATCATGTCTCTGATGAATACTTTAACAAAGATATGCATGAAACTGCAATTTATTTTATTAAAAAGAAAACCACCCTAAGTAGTGCTGAAACCTTCTCTGGAAGCTAAATATTTTACACTCTGTCCAAACCAATACAAAAAAAAAAAAGGAATCACAAATGAAAAGTAACGGAGAACAGAGTGTAAGCTGCCAGGTTATATCACACCTAGAGGGTTCAATTCAGGGGGGTTGAAAAACGTGTACGTGGGGAATGTATTGTACTCACTGTCCAGTTTCCAGCACTGAGGTTCTGCAAAGCCCCTGCTGCAGCTTCCAAAGTGTTGAAATTCTGGCTTTCAGTGAGGATAGAGAGGTACAGTCGTACCACGTCTGGCTGGTAGAGCAATTCAAAGCCTGCAAGGAGAGAACATTGAGGAGTCAACACATAAATTGGTATTTGGTACCTCTTCACTTCTGGAGTATGTGAGAGAAGTTTGTGCTGCAGGAGCAGCACAAGGCTTGTGGTTGCACCTAGTCCACTCTGGTCTTGCCTGCTGGAAGTGACACACACTGGAAATCAGTAGCAGGACCTATGAACTCTCCAGCTCTGCTGTTCTGAGATACCCTGAGCACAAACTTGCTTTGCTGATTTTCAGGAAAGAGAATCCACCTCATTGCTACAGACTCAGAGATTTACTCTGTGCATTTAACTAACATGCTAAGCATGTGTGTGCACAGGTGTGTGGCACGAGGTCAGGCTTGTTGACAGTCATATCTGCATGGCTAAATGGGGAGCAAATTCAACTGGTGCTGCTTTTTGCATTCAGATCAATTGAAGTAGCTTTGGCAGGCACTGTTAACAGTGCCAATGTGAGACTGTGTAGCACGGTTACATTGAACTTCCCCTTCTGACTCCTGCCTGCTGAAAAAATATGGCGTGCAAAGTCAAAAAGAAGAATGAATGGGTAGGAAAGTGGAGAATGCCACCATTTTAGCTAAGGTTCAGACACTATGCAAAGACAGATAGACACTGTATTGCACCTAGAAACAGTGAAGGATATAATATACATTAAAGAATAATTCCCAAAGGCAAGGCACCCATTCTGTAGCCACAGATACGTGACTGGAGCCGGATGGTTTAGATTCTATAAG
Organism: Alligator mississippiensis; assembly: GCF_030867095.1. Taxonomy (NCBI): domain Eukaryota; kingdom Metazoa; phylum Chordata; order Crocodylia; family Alligatoridae; genus Alligator; species Alligator mississippiensis. The sequence goes on along the minus strand of NC_081833.1, from coordinate 14,026,046 downwards.
CTCTGCCATATATTCCCCTTTGTTATACTGGGTAAGTTACTCTTACTAACCACTGCGTTCTTGGTGTTTTTATCCAGAGGATTATCCTCATTTGTTATTGCTGTAACCACAGTGTCTAGGAGGTCCAGGATCCCACTGTGCTAGGTGCTGCACAGTGAGACAGCAGTTGCTCGTTTTGCAGGGCGTTTGTCATGCTAATTCAGTTGGATGATGCCCCTGCTCTTTCTTTGGGACCGGTTCTGAAACCACTGGTTGTTTATGTGGCAGTCTGTGGACAGGCATGTGATCTCAATTAGCATCTCTCCTGCCTGTAATCAGTTCCTTGCTTCCAGTACCAAGTGATATTGTCCTCAGTGAATGCCGGGCCAAAAATGGCTATTTAAAATATGAGACATTTTGGACTCTTTCTACTGCTCTCTGTTCTCACCAACAGCTTTGTGTTTTCTCTTAGTATCTCGATGGATTCATAGACCTCTTTCTTCTCACCTTGGATTCCTCTAGACAATAATATTTTCATTTGCTCTTTGGGCTCCCTTATTTTGCCCGTGCTTTCCTTACAGCAGTTTCCCCCCCAGTCACCGCTCTTTTCCACTTCCGAGAGAGAGTTGCTTTTTTTGTAAATCAAGTCTTTTGCTATTCTTCCTTCCAGTCACAAAGCTTTTAAAACAGCCTTTGTTGCATTTTCAAATTCTATTGGTATTGTTGGTCTTTGGACTTTCAACTATCGCGCTGTAAAAATTCTCCCCTTTTCTTTTCTTTATACGTTGCATAGCAAGTTTTAACTAGCTCACTGTTAATTTAAATCCTTATGCACAGGTAAGGTCTAATGGCTAGAGAGACAGTCCGGATGTATGGTGCCTTCTCTTGGCTAACGTACAACAGGCCTTGTTACACGTTAATTTTGGGTGGCTTCTGGAGCTCCTGGATTGTCCACATGTTAACACCTCTAAGTTGTTTAAAGCACTTGTTATGCAGCTCAAAGTTATGCCACTCTGGGGCAGGATTATCCCTCAGTCCACATAACCCAGCTCCTGTTCCATTAAGGTGTGGCCATCCCCACAGATGTGCTGCTCAAGTTGAAGGTGTGACCGTAGGCTAACACTAAGCTGATTAACATTTATGCGACCCTCAGTGTAATGTGCAACAAGGCCCAACGATTCATGAAACCATATATAACCACTTCGAGCCTCAGTTTCCCCCAGTATAAAAGGTGCAATTCTCAGCTTGTGAGAATGCTGCAAAGCTTCCCTGGTGTTTGGTGCAATCTTCCTTAGAAGTGCAAAAGCTGCGACTACCGAATCACGTTTCCCCATAACTTCTTTTTTAACAAAGTTTTAATTTAAAAAAGATAAAATCTGACAAGCCAGAAGGATAACGGCAAGGTTATAAGCACTGGGAGGGGTTACTTAGAGGCTGCGGAAGCTTTGTCATTGCAAGTTTTACGCAGAGGTTAGATAAACATTTATCTCGGCTATTTTAGACAGGGACAGTCCTGCCTTGAGAGGAGGGCTGGACTAGATGACGTCCGGAGAGCCCTTCTAGCCCAATTCTCCGACGATTCTATACAGAGAAAACATTACTGTACGAGGGATGCGGGCCCATATATGAGCTCATAATTGCCTGCGGCCAAATAGCTGGCAATTCTTCAGTCAATGTCCACTTATGAGCATTGCTTTAGATCGTCCTATCATAATTCTGACATCCTTGAGAACAACTCTCCCTACTCCCTAGTTACACAGCCTATAATTTATCCTCACAATCAATTTTTGTATCCTTTACCTGACATTTCTACCGTCCTCATCTCTACACTTCATTGCTCCTACCCATACTGTATTATTAATACGCAGTAATCATATCCCCTCCATTTTCTCCCTCCCCCACTTACCTACTGCAGACAGACCCTGCCGGTAGATCCTGGCATTCCAGTCACGTGCCTCTCACCATGTCTCTGTCATTACTTCTCTTCATGCATGACAGCCTCTTATTTTTCCTAGTTGTTTCCCATGTTTCCAGCATTACTGTAAGAGTGTTTCAGAAATGTTTCACCCCTTTTTTTTCTGCTAAATACTATTATCAGCATTGCCTATTGTAGTTACTGGCACAATTCTACTTCTGGGTGCAATCTCTTAAACAGCCAATTTGGAGAATGGCACCCTCCTGCTCCTCTTCCCCACCCCCAAAATATTGCTGAGCCTCGGCTCCCTTCCTGCCCGTTTTAAAGCCCTCCAACATCAGTCTTGCTATCTAGCCCAGAAGGCTCAGGGCATGCTTTGCTAAACAGGCTTATAACGAATGCCCCTCATGAGTTGATGCTCATTAGTAGAGAACAGACCCTCATGGTGATAATGGTCCTGCTGTACCTGAGGGTTTTTCCTCATCGATGACAACCTGACACTTTTCATAAGCGTTATATTCCCTTAAAAAAAAAACACAAATAATTTTTCTCTGTTCTCCATCTGCCTTCTGTCCTAATGAATCCAGCTCTGCTATTTATAGCATGGATTTTGTGTGCATTATTACAATTTCCTTACAGGGTTGTGTAGAGGCCTCAGACATTTTTTCCTGAAGTACTTTAAAGCACATTCCTAGGAAGCACAGCTGGTCTCCCCTCCATTAAGCACCTGCTTCTCTTCTAAACCTATTTCCTTAATTTCAAGATCATCTTAATTATTTTTCCAGGTACTGCTACTTTTGTGTAATATATGGCTAATTGCTTTTATCCGTTTTTTTTAAATGGAATTAAAAAGAAAGAGGGTCGTCAACGACTGGTAATGAGTCAACAAGAGAAAAATGTCAACTGCTTTCCTTTTGTGTCTTAAAAGGCTGTCGAAATGGCTGCACAGATTGAGCAAACACTTAAGGCCAGACTGAAGTCTCATGGAGGTACGTGAGACTTTTCCCTGTGAACAAGTTTAGCACTGAATCTGAATTTATACCTTTTTTCCCCTTGATGCTATGGATTGAAGTTATCTATAGGCTTCTTCCATTGTAGAAAATAAGGTACACGGGTTGTCTGTTGGGTCTTGTCTTTTAAGCAGGAAGGAGATGCAGGAGGTGACGGAGCCATCGAGATTTGGAGACATTCGCATTGTCTAGAAGGGCACCCCAGGCAACTAGCACGAGGGAATTTGATACCTTTCCCGCTTGGAAACGTTTTTATTCTCTAGTCTTGCGCATCGCTTATACCAGCCCCATCTTTAAGAATTTGTGGACTGAGGGGGGGCAGATGGGCTTCTCTGTTGCCTGTCAGGGCTGTTTCTTCATGGCCCAAGGGGGCAAGTTTGTGCGACCCTGGCACTAACTGAGAGGTGTCACATTGATGGCCCTCTGCTTATCCACAGAACAGAAGCAGCCTCGAGAGAAGGCAAAAAGCGTTACAAAACTACTTCATCAACACACTTCAGCCGTGCTTTGGAGGGACCACCTGGAGGGGACAGAGGGATTCAGTCCCTGGGATATGGCTATTCATTCCTCAGTCTCTCTGAAGAGCCCTAATTGTGTTGATGTCTGTGCAGTGGGCAAAGACCACCGACAGGAATTTTCCTGCCATGCACGGCCACGAGAAAGCCATCAGTTTGGACTGAATCGTGAGTCACAGTCTAAAACTATCTCTACCGGCCTACTGTACTGCTCTCTGAGCCACTAGTCCCCTCTTGGGAGAGATCACTACTGGGCACCACAAAGCAGCTTCCTTCATTCACAGCTGTGAGGCACATAAGTTGCTTATACATGTGCTCGGGGGTGCGGGCACTTTAATTAAAGCAGTTCCCGGACAGCTGCTCTAATTAAAACATCTTACCATCATGTGTATTAAGCTCCCACGTGTTTCAAAATGGCCGTGGGATGCTTTATCTAAAGCTCATTCAACGAGGGTTAGACAAAGCGCTCCCCCGGCCGTTTTGAAATGTGCGGGGGTTTAATACCTGTGAAGTGAGGCAATACTGGAGCGGTCTAATTCGGACATGAATGAGCATGTCTATAGGCAGCCATAGGCTCCGCAGGGCTTTGAACCCATTCTGCTGGCTGGAGGGAAGGAAGAAGAAACCAGAAGGGCAAAAGACACCAAGTGTAGGGATTGAATTCTGGTTGGGATACCAAGTCAACTTTTTTATAAAACTGATTTCTTAAAATCTGTGACTACTGTCCGCATTGTGTCTGTATTTAGCCACATTCTGGCAATAATTCAAACGATGGTACTAGATTTATTTCCTGGCTTGATAGGGCATCCCCAAGTTAAGATGATTATCCTCAGAAGAAAGTTACCAAACTCATCTCAACCTCCCCACCATTATTCAGGGCTTTATTCCCCCCTACAAGGCACAGGAAATGACGCGCTCATATGCTGTGCTGAGCTGACAGAACGCACCCATACGAATTGCTACGGGAACAGAAAAAGATTTGCTGGTATTATCTATCCTTGCAAAAACTCATCCAAATCACCATTTCAAAGGAAAAGTGGCAGAATTCATAAAAAGCTATTATACAGGACCGTGGCAAAGCTATAAAATGAACCCATCAATCTTTGGAGATTACTCAAATGTAGCTTGATAGTGATCCATTTCTGCGATAGTTATCCATTTTTTCAGGTATCTCTACATCGGCCACTTCAAATGGTGCTAAACAGGACTGCAACCACCAGATGGTGCAAGAACAATCCTGAACTGGGGCTCCCGTTCCTCTGCAAGGTCATATAAAAGTACATCTTGGAGAGTAAGCAAGCAGTTCTCTGAGCAACTACGAAACCATGTGCCAAAGGCAAAGAAACATGTCAGTAATGGAAACCAACATCGTGATTCTGTACGAAAGAGGAACTCGGCAGATCTTGGACTTCTGCCCTAATTCAGCAATGGGCTGGTAACTTCATTACAAACTGTGTAGTTCATTGTATGCAAGTTAAACAGTTGTAAACCAGAGCTCATGATTATTTTCAATAGAAACTGGGGCACTTTCAGAAGATGTGAGCAACAAAATGTTCCAGCAGTTCAACACAATACCTTGCTTTATAGCCCCCAAGAAAAACCTCCTGTAAGGGATTTCTTTTTTTTAAAGGACACAAAACATGATCAGTGTTTTTTCTTTACAAAACTAACATCAGGGCCATTCTGCATGCTGTGCTTCAGGAAATGGTGCACAAAGCAATCTTAATGTCAAGATAAATGTGCAAGCTTCTTCAAACTGAAGCATTTAAAGGGAGCACAAATGCAGTCAGATCCAATAGTCAAGTGCTTTGAATGATGGAGAATGCAGCCCAGTGCTGATAACTGTAGAATGCCAAGTGTCAAATTGCAGAGGGAAGGGAGAAGAGATGCTTCCTAGATAGCAAATTGCTGCAGCAATAGGAAGGAGAAATGAGAAAAAGAAGGTTCTGAATAATCCCTATAGCCTTCGCTTCAAGGTGCAGTATAAATCAGGATGGATAGATATTCTTACTAGAGAGGGTTGTGGATAGATTTCATCAAGAGCACTACATTCATTACAAAGCATGAGCCCTCCGCCTCCCCCCGCTCAAAAGAGGAGAGCCTAGCCTCTGAAGAGTGCAGAAAAGAACAGCCAAATCAATGTGCAGAAAAGAACAGCCGAATCAATGTGTAGTAATACACAAGATTCAAAATAATGAGGGAATAGTCGAATAGGAATTTTTCTACTCAGAAAACGAAGACCTAAGTGCGCAACCTTACTGAATACTTCAGTAAGTTGCACACAAATTCTAAAACTAAGCAAACTGGCAAACTTTCATCCCTCCCTCCATATGTGAAAGCTGGTAGCAAACAAGCGGTGGAACAAATCACGTGATGGGACACATAAAGAATCGACAGCAATAAGTTCCCAGAGTTACTCAAGAGAGCGGAATGCCGAGACAGCACAATGAGTCGCTCTGAATATAAAGACGACAGAGAGGCACCAAGGGAAGGAAACGAGAGAGGGTGGGAGAGTGACATAAAAAGGATGCATGAGAGATCAAGGGACCTTTCTCTCTCCTAGGATGCTTTATATTTCCATGGCTGTCACCGGGGGTCAGTAGAAGAATGCCCAGGTTAGTTTTATCCCAATAAATAAAATATACAGAGTATAAATTATTTAGATAAAGAGCTGTGCAAGGCAACTCAACAAGTTGACCATGTGTGAGATGTGGCATTTCCCCATTTTCCATGAGCAGACTTGTTATACTAGCACCGCTCCCTGTTTGCAAGTGACCTAGCAAAGCAAAATGCAAGCAGTATTTATTTTAGCAATACTTGCTGATGGCCCCCTCAGGACAGGGTGCTCAACATAATCGGCAAACCCTTTGGCTATGGGAGGAGGGAAGAAGGGTCACTGCACCAGTCCCCTCTTCCCCTGCCCCATCCACTAATTGGGACTGGGAAGTGCTAGGGGACTTGCAAATCCCCTAGCACTGGGAGGGAGGGAGCAGGCCTTGACTGTTGGTGACGTACTCGCTGCTCCCCAACCTGGTGGTTCAGAAGAGCGCTCTGATGTCTCCCTGGACCTGGTAAGCAGAAAGCAGGAAATACCCCACCAATGGGATAGGTGTGGGGAAGGGAAAATTGTCATAGGTGCCCTTTAACTGGTTAGGAAGCATGTTGATGAAACCCAATGTATTTAGCATCTGCAGGTCACCTTTAAATGAAAATGTAAAATCCAACTGTCACTTCCATCACCTTAACCTGCTCTAGATCCAGAGTTAACTCAGAGGCCTCTGGCGGAACGACTAAAATGCATGTCTCATGTAAATAGCTTTTTTCCTGTAACAGTCCCTGAAGATTCATATCTGACCTTGGTTTCTTTAAGTACAGTACATCAAACACCAGTTGCCTTCTTTCTTGCCAACATCCCAGCTCCAAAGTGATTTTTATTTACTTTTCACTGGTAGCAGAGTATGTTTCATTTTAAGGGAGAGAGGAAGAGGAAAGACTGCACAAACTATTTGGAAGAGATGTTACTATCTGAAAACAAACTTGAAAAAAATGGACACCCTGGGGTTTGCGATTGCATCTCAAATATGATCTGTTTGTTAGTAAAGATTTCACACCTCCCACAAAAGATTTAGGGCTACAACAAAATCACTGCAATTTCCAAATGTAGCTGGGGTTTTTCCAGCTCCTGCCTCATCATGAACAAAAAGACTTGAGCTTAGTCAAAAATTCTTCTGATGGTCCAGAAGCCAGAAGAGACTCCAGCTCCTCTCCCAGAGCTGAACTGACTGCAGTACTTCACTGTGTACAACCATTCACCCTGATGAGTCAAAAGGTCTCCAGGTAGGAAGCCCTGTGAACCAGAATTATCTTTACACAGAGAAAACAAGGCATTTCTCTTGGTGCGAAGAATTGTTCTTTTTTTCCCCTGAGGGTAAGGACCAAGCATGGCTTGCTAAGCATAGACCAGGGTGGCAGGGACATACAAAAGCAAAATCTGATTTGCAGCTCTTGGGGAGCTTCTACCTGGAGCTTTCAGCTTGGACCCATGAACCTAGCAGCTGACAAAATGCAGCAAAGGGAGGCCTTCCCAGAAGAGCCAGGTAACCAAGCAAGTGGTGCTTTCTCTGGCCTGTACTCAAGTTGCCATGTCTGGACTTCAGTGAGTTTTCTGGTTCTCACACCACTATGAAGTAGGTCATCCTCAATTTTCTAACCCTTTTAAGCCTCAAGCCTGACAGGCAGATGATGGTCTCTCCCTTTTGGTCAAGTGGCCACACCTGCTCTTTTATCAGCTGCCATTGGCCCTGCTAACTAAGGGCGTTTCTGATGTGTCTGCTCCCATCTCTGCTGGGGTCCATAACTGCACCTGAATGACTCTTCTTTTCTCCTGGAAGGGCCCAGCAGCCCTCAGATCCCCAGAGAGATCTCTTTGCATGCAGTATAGCACACAGCAACTTTTTATCACCCCCGCCCCCTATCCAACCTGCGAGAGCAGTTCCAGGAACCGTAGAGACCAGGCCAGAAGCAAAAGCAGTGACTCGCCTGTCTTCTGCCTGGACTTCAGGACACTTCCACAAGCACAGAAGTTGGAAACGGTGAGGAGCCATGTTAGCTGGTGAGTACAAGCCACGAGCAGCGGGGAACTCCATGCTAACTCAAATCAATAGTGCAGACATCAAAGAAGGCTCCTTATCAGCCACACAGAAAAACGCAGTGATCACACTGTGCTGAAGAAACCTATCTTTGATAGAAGTGGACTTGAAAACCATCACCCTGATTCTTATGGTCTTGTGGTCTGGAGTTTCTTCCAGCCCTCCCAGTTTAACACACCCCTAGTTCCTTGACTTTTAGGATACATAGCAAGTCCTCTCTGCTTGGTCAGGCTTTCCAAAGGAAGGTGGGAAAGAGGAGAAAAGGGCACGTCAGAAGGGGTTTGGAGTGAGGAATTAATTCTTTGCTGTCAGTTGTTGACACTGTGTCCATTTGACATCAGTTTGCAATTGCACATGTGTGTGCTTAGGGTTGGTCATGCCCTTGGCTATGTGCCTGTTGCTGTGCGTGTCTAATGTCACGGCAGCCTTTTTTCTTAAACTAAAAAACCAAATGGAGTAAAAACTTATTTTCCTCACAGATCCCACCATATGCACCTGAGGGCCCACACCGATTTGAGCAGAAGCACCATTGCTCTTCTGACTATCCCAGCTCTTTGATGCCGCTGCACAGAACGGTTGTCTAAGGGTCTGTGTTCACTGCCTTCACTAATGGAGGTGCCTAATTGTCCACTTTAACTGTCAACAAGGTCTGCGAGTCTGCTGTGCAAAATTCATTTCTTGGAAACGGAGGGAGAATGGACAGACTGTAAGCTGTTGCCTGAAGGAACATAAAAACATACCACAATTATTTCCAAGAATAAACTACAATATGTTGCTTTTAGTATCTCATCAGTAAGTCATAGGGCTTTGTAGTACTAGCATTTCAGAGCTCAAGTCAGCAGTGCAAATCAACAGCTTGAGAAGGTATCATTAAGGGACTCTTTTCCTTCACTTCACACTGCCTGGACCCATCATTTTGTTTCCTCAACTACTTTTTGCATGTTTAACTAGGGTTGGGTATTCCAAACCTCACATTTTCTTAGCCTCAAACCACTGCCAACGTGGATTTTTCCCCCCTCAGCTCTGCATTTCCAGATGCAAATCAGCTGCTGTGAGTCTGAGAGGTTAATAAGCTTTTAGCTTCCTCTCCGTTTCAGCTCCGTAGTCCCATCGGCAGAGAAATATTGGCCGAGAGGAAATATAATCGTTTGCTACAGATGTCGTTTGCTACAGATGTCACTTAAGTAAATTCATTTTGATAAAAAAGGTTTCAATGTTGTTCTCGGCTGTTTACAAATTAGACGGCTTTATCTGTTCACTAGGATTTTTTAAACTAAGTTTATAAACATGTAGGGGAAGGGAGCGGGAGAGACTGTAGCAGGGACACATCGAGGAAACAGGACCGGAGAAGAGGAACTAAACAGAGCGGGTCACACTTAGGGCTGTTGTCTGCAAGAGGAAAGAGAAAGTATAGGGAGCCATTTCCCATTCTTACATGCCCATGCAGGTGGGAGGCTGCAAAATCTGGCTTTCAGTCATAAAAAGGAAAAGGGACCTGTTGGCAATTTTGGCAGCCCAGGGGAGATCAGAGAGGCTGATGATGGTGAGGAGCCATAGCCTCCTTCTGCACCCCTGAGTGGCCATGGGTTGGGGGAGAAAGAAAAGGGGGAATCTCTAGCTACATCCCTTGAATCAAAGCTCTAAATGGTGCTGCTACCTGCACCCCATGGGGCCTCTAGAGACATCCTTTACAACAGACTCACGGGCTCTTCATCATGACATGTTTTTACAGTATGTTGTTTGGTCCAAACTTGTCAAAAATAAAGCACCACTTGGGGATTGGGGGATGTGTGCTGCCAGCTAGGTGACTGGGATTCTGCTCATCCTACTTCAAATGCTGCCCTGCTGAGCACAGGCTTTCCACCTCCTTGTGCTCAGACTCCAGAGTGATGGGTATCTGCCTCCGAGCTTCAACAGATGAAGTCAGACAGACAGTATTTCTGCTAGGGCTGGCACCTGTCAGGTTCTCCCCCTCACCGCCTGGTAGCTTGAGTTTTATCTTCAGTGCCAAGGGAAAAGCAGCCTTAAGAAAACAAAGCAAATCCTTGAAAATCTACGCATCACACCATGCTCACAACCAACATTTAGGTTTCAGAAACTTCTCCGTGTGTTACTCGGACCTCAGGGAGTCCAGTTCTTCTCTCATTAAAAAGAAAAATTGAATTCAACGTTGGGCAACAAGAGTGAAGAGGGCTCTGTACTCCTCTGCTCACCTACGGGAGATTTTTCTTATTTGCAGTAGAATAAATGCAGAGAGGTGCCAGTGACCTCAGAGGAGTCTCCCTACACTCACACTGCCATCTACAAAGGAAGCATTTAATACAGGCTGCACTGAGGATGCTTCAGAAACAACCTGGACCTTCTGTAGTAAAGGTTGTCACGTTCTGTACTGAGGGGAAGTGACACCATCCAAGCCTTAGCCTACCGGGGTGCCCAATTCATCCTGCCCCACACATGACTGGTCTGCTGAATCCAGCCTGTAGGGCTGGGCTGGTACAGGCCCTGGATCAGCTCCATGTGCTGCTTGCAGTGTGCATGCACTACATGCAACATGCGCTGGCCCTGGCCCCACATGCAGCGTGTGGGGCCAGTCTGGGGCATGCACTACACATAGGACACAGGGCCAGTCTGGAGCATGCACCGGACCAGCCCTGCACCCTGACTCTGGCACACAGGGCTGGTTTTGGGGCCCAATCTAGATCCAGCACACAGAACTGGTCTGATGCAGGTGCCACATACAGGGCTTGTCTCAGACCAGCCCTGTGTGCTTTGTGCAGTGAGTGCCGAATCCAGCCCCCTCATGCCAGCCCCAGGGCACATGGCATCTGCACAGGACCATCCCTGCATGCTGGCTCCAGCCTGTGGGGCTGGCCTATGGGTCCAGTCTGGACTGACCCTGGATCTAGTGTGTAAGGCTGGTCTACTACAGGCACCACATACAGCACAAGCACATGCCCTAGACCAGCCCTGTGCACTGCATGCAGCATGTGCCAGCTCCAGCCCCCATACTGGCTATGTGCAGCCTGTGCCAAATGGGCTCCGCATGCCACACACAGCGTGCCAGTCAGTCTCCTACACTCAGCACTTCAGCACCCCGCAGGCCAGATCCGGTCTGTGGCCTGTATCTTGGACACCTCTGGCCTACGCTAACTCAAGGCTACTGATGCTCCCTTGTTCAGCCTGAGATCAGAAACTGTTCCTGGGCTTATTGCTGGCACAGTATTGCAGCCTTTTATAGGAAAGAGGATCTAATGACAAAAGCATCACAAAGCATTTTAGTCCTCGTCCCCATTAGCACTAACACCCCCATCTACGCAATGGTATTCAAAAGTGCTTAATAAGCAGTTGCAGTTTAGGGAGGCTCCTAATTTGCACAGTATTTAATGAATGCAGATCCAAATGAACCCTCCAATCCTGTTTGCTGTTTGAAATAGCTAATTAGTTCCTACCACAACTTCCAAAGGCAAAAGTGTATTTCAATTCTTCTCTCCACGTCATGAAAGCTGTCACATGTCCCTGAAGAAAGCCCAGTGCCTCTAAATCCCTCTCAATTACATTCACTGTGCTGCTGTCAGACAATTCAAACATCTCCCAAATAACCAGGAAGAAAAATAATATTTTCAATGTCAAGTTGCTGCTAGGTGAGAGCAAAGGCAGTGAGAATATGAGGCTATCTTCAAGCTCCCTGAGAAGAATGAACATGTCAGGCCAGATTTTCCAAGGTATTTAGGAACCTAACCCCCACTGATTACAAGCCATCCTCACAGCACCCTGAGGAAAGCACAACGTCAGTATATTGGACGTACATACGAAGGGTTACATGAGAAAGGAAGCTCAATGGAGTTTAGAGTTAAGTTACCTGGGTAGCAACACAATCTGTGCTCTGGAGGCTGGGGGATTGTGGGGTTCAGCGGACAGAACGTCAGGCTAGAAGTCAGGACCCCAGTGCCACTGACCTGCTGCGTGACTTGTTTGAGTCACTTTGCCTGGGTGTCTTCTTGCTTTCACCGGCTGTGATTTTTTAGGGCATGTTTGCGCTGCACTTGGGAGGAGTGACTGCAACTCAGGCAGACAGACCTACACCAACGCTAGCAACCCAAGGTATTCAGGAAAGTACAGCTGCAGCAGCACAGGGCTCGGCAGAGGGTAGCCACTCAAACAGTCACCCTGGCTGCAAGGCAGGTGTTGCAACTGGCACTGAACCTGTGCTCAACTGCACCTTTGACTGCAGTGTAGACATACTGTTGTCCAACTAATTTCTTGGGGGAAGGGCCTGTCTCAATGGGATTCCCCTGTCATGCTTGGAAAACCTCTAGGCATTACAGTGATAAATACATATAATCATTATGGTAACACCTCCGAACACTTGCCCACACCTTGATTAATGTAATGGTGCCCTCCTCAGTGTCCCTGCTTCCCGTATACAACACCAACACTGCTGAAGTTAGCTTGCTTCTCCCTGCTGCTGGCTCCAGCCAAATCCATTCAGTGCCCTCCCTGCTTCCCCTCTCTTGCTGCATCAGATTCAGGATGCTTTTTCCTCCCGTGCTTGTCTCCTTTTTCCTTCTCCTCTTTCGTCCCAGTTCTGTCTCCTAAGAAGAAAGGATCTGCTCTTGGGGGTCATTTCCTAGACTTCATAGACATTAGGGCTTGAAGGAACCTCGGAAGATCATCAAGTCCAGCCCCTTGCCCGAGGGGCAGGAAGTCAGCTGGGGTCATAGGATCCCAGCAAGATAAGCACCCAAATTTCTCTTGAAGGCATTCAATGTAGGTGCTTGAACCACCTCTGGTGGCAGGCTATTCCAGACCTTGGGGGCTCGGACAGTGAAGAATTTCTTCCTTATGTCCAGCCTGAAACGGTCTTGTGGGAGTTTATAACCGTTTGACCTTGTCATCCCTTGGGGTGCTCTGGTGAACAATCATTCCCCCAGATCCTGGTGATCACCCCTAATAAACTTATAGGTGGCCATCAGATCGCTCCTGAGCCTGCTTGTGGTCATGACAGACCACAAGTTGAACGTAAGCCACTAATGCGATCCCACAGCTGGCAAAGCAAACAAAACTCTGGCTTGCATCTACTGGTGCATCTCAAACAAGATGCAAGAAGTCATCCTCCTGCTTTATTCAGCCTTGGTGAGGCCACAGCTGGCATACTGCATCCAATTCTGGGCTCTGCACTTTAGAAAGGATGCGGAGAAGCTTGAGAGAGTTTAGAGGAGAGCCACGCGCATGATCAGAGGTCAAGAAAACAGGCCTTATGAAGACAGGCTGTAAAGCATGGGGCTCTTCAGCCTAGAGAAGCACAGGCTCAGGGGGCACTTGGTGGCAGCCTATAATTATGTAAGGGGTGTGCATCAGAAACTGGGAGAACATCTGTTCACCAGATCGCCCCAAGAGAAAACAAGGTCTAATGGTCACAAACTGCTGGAAGACCATTTTAGACTGGACATAAGGGAAAACTTCTTTACCGTCCAAATCTCCAGAGTCTGGAACAGACTGCCCCCAGAAGTGATGCAAGCACCTACTCTGGATACCTTTAAGAAATGCTTGGATGCTTATCTTGCTGGGGTGATCTGACCCCAGCTGACTTCCTGCCCCTTGGGCAGGGGGCTGGACCCGATGATCTCGCAAGGTCCCTTCCAGCCAGTGCCAGATTATGACATGCTGAGATCCTAATCTATGTCCATTTTAAAAGGCCCTATGTCCATCTTATGAGGCCTTAAAATAATACAATAAAAATAATGCACGAAATCCACCAAAATGATTTTCATGAAATTTTAAGATGAATTATTGTTATTTCTGCACAAATTTATGAACTCAATATGAATAATAACAGTGGAGCCATGTATATGGATATTTTTGTCAGATTAGAATGAAAATGTCCAGGTTTTTTTTTTCTTATTTATAGACCCCTCATATTGTGAGGCCATAAACTGTAGTTTAAGCCTAAATCCGGCACTGCTTCCAGCCCTAGTGTCTACGAAACCTGTGCTCTGCTCCCTCCAAGCTCAGTCTCTCGAGGGGGGATTCCAAAGCTCCCAGCGCTGCCACAAATTTTATTTTGTAAAACATGACGGGAAAAAATTATTTCAAGGAGGGGAACGGCTTGTGCAAAATGCCCCAAACAGAAAACCACAGCCTGCTGTTGGACACAGGTCAAACGCCTGAGCGGAGTAGGTCAGACCGACCGACACAAGCAGCTTTGTCTATGAAGGTATTGCTCAGAAATAATGCTAGCTCACAGCCCACAAAAACATGGGAAGAAACAATTCAGTCCAGGGGAAGGGGTTGCCTAATGCTAAAAACCTATAGACACACGCACAAAAATGGGTTCCTGCCTAGTAGTCAGATAATCAAAGTAGGATCGGGGCCCAAATCGGGTGCATGGATGAGCTCCTCAGTTCAGATGCAGGGAAGAAGCAGACATTAGTCACAAATGTAGGAAAGCTGTGAAGTGTCCAAGGGCCAATTCTGGATGGTAAGGAGGCCAGTCTTTCTGCTGGCAGGACCTACATTCACAACGAACCAACAAAGTCATGGCAAGAGATTCCAGAGCAAAGAAGCAACTGAAAGGGAAAAAGTGAGCGCTCACACAGTGCAACTTCGGGAATACTGACAGGTGCTTAATCCCCCCCTTCGCTTCAACCCAGTTCCATAAAGGTAACAGGGGTTCAATCTTTCTGAATGGCACATGGAGAAAGACAGGATGTTTCGTTTTTTATTCAGGATTTTTTGTTTTAAAACCCTCTGATAAAATTATGCAGTTATAGATAGCTTTTGGAATGAAAACTATTTTTGGCTTTAGAGTTACACTGCTCAGGTTGTAGGTCAAAGTTGATCATTTCCTCTAGAAGCTGTTTGTCTCTATAAAGCCAATGCTGAGAGAAATAATGCGACAGGTCTCATCAGCTGCATGCATTCTTCAGGGGAAGTGACTGTCCCAATGGGGCACCAATCATTACTTCAAGACTTAGGATCATGTTAGGAACTATATCAATTTTATTAATATTCATAAATACCCACAGGGCTAGGAAGCCTCTTCATCAACTCTTCATCAGCTCTCCTGACTGGCCAACATCTGGATTTGCAAAGCTAAATCACTGGATTTCAGACGGGCAAGGAGGGAGTCTTGTACTCAACCAAAGCTCTAGAGAGGGTGGTGCCTGGCCATGTGGGTACATGCCTTAAGATTTCTCCTTCAGTTCTTTTTCCAATGGAGTAGCCTGTTTGTGAGAGAGTTTTTTATGCTAAACCCAAATCTGGGAGTTATTCTTTGCCTTTTGAGCCAATTAAATTTCACATTTCAGCAATAACCCATAGGGAAGCTTTCTCTTCCTGAAGCAGACAGCTTCTAATGGAATGCACAGGATTAAGTCTTGTGCTCTTCACACCCTTATGTTCTCTCCTGGAGAAATCCCAGCACATACACTGCATAAAACACCCCTGTCAGCCTTGGCACTCATCGCTGCTCAGAAGCATCTGTTGCCTGCATTTTCATGTCCTGCAAGTAGTGCTGCTGTATTGGGATGCTCAAAAGCACCTGCAAGAGAGGGAGTGATAACCCTGGACTTGCTAAGAAATCTGCACTCCTAAGTGTTTAAAAATCCTCAAAAGCAAACCCTGTCTCCAGATCTTTTTATGTTCTCGTCCTTTCATATTTGTTGCAAGGAAATCTTTGGAAAGGCTTTCCCCCCTCATTTTCTAGGCTCAGCAGGACATGATGTAATTATCTGCTCGCTCATGATCGCAGATCTTTGATGATTATGATTTCAAGGCTATTTTAGACACCTCAAAGCAGAATGTCTCTGATTAACTATTCTTTCTGACACTGCATTAGGATGCAGCACAGTCCTCAAGAAACGAAGGCGTCTCAAACGGGAGGGTTGCTTTCAGGTCTTGTCAGCATGATCTAGCAGAGAGGCTTCCTGATACCCACACCAGTGCCTCCAGTTCTTGTCTCATCTCTGCCACTGGCTTGCTGCAATAGCGCAGGCATGTCACTTCAGCCAGGATTGGCCACATTTTGCAGTTCTTTACAGACTTTACATTGGTCTATACCCATGACAGAACAGAAGTTAGGTACAGACTGGTTTAAAAAAGGTGGAACTTGAACTAAGATTTTTCCCTTCTCCCCTCCGGGGCACATGTGCATCCCATTTATTACCAATCTAAACTACGCTGCGTACAGAAAACCACGTAACGTAAATCGATTCCACCTTGAGCTTCTGGAATGTCTGTACCTAGCCTTCATGTCTGTGCCTGATTCTCCTCCTGCCTTGTTTCTATCTTGCCTATTTAGACTTAACAGATCAGGGCAGGGACTGTTAATGTGTCTTAGATGCTTCCACTCAAGTTGGTCCATTGGTAACATTTGAGAAATTGGCTTTGTATAAACTCTTCTTTGCAAATGCAATACATGCTTTCTTTGAGGTCATAAAAAACTGCAAAATGTGGCCAATCCCGGCAGAGGGGAACAATGTTGCTTGCATCTTCCCTATTCTGGGCAAGCATAAGCAATGGGCCAGCCTTCCTGGGCAAGGGGCACTTCACATATTGCAGCTTGCCAGCTGCTCCTGGGACCAGGACACAGAACAAGCATTCCTCCAATAATGGCTCCAGGCCTTAAGTGAACATGTTTGCCTTCCCAGTGTGTAATGCCCAGCATTCATGTTCGATGTCTCTAACTACACAGACATGTGCTCACCTCTTCTTTGTCTCCAGAGCAACCAATAGTGGATTCACACTATTTTTTTTCCCCCTCTGAGTTGACAGATCGCTTTAAATGTCTGTTTTATTATATGAAATTTCTGTTTCTCAAAGTCCAAGGTCATTTTTCTTTAATATACATTTAGAGAGGCATGGCACATTAAGTTATATCATTCTATTGTCATAATGGACCATGGGAAAAAGAAAGCTTTTTCAGCCTGTCTGGAGCACTTCGTTCTGGAACTGAATTTGGTTTTATATTACACCTTTCACACTCAGGCATCGCAAAGCACTTTACAAAGCAATGAGTCAGATAATAGGGACAGTAGTGACTGTGTGGATAAATGTGATAGGTATTAGTAATGCAGGGGAAAAAAGTCCATTATTTCTTTCTATCCTGGTACATATGCTCTTGCAAACAAGCTTGTGCATTTGAAGTTTGATTCCTGAGCAGCAGAATATGAAGGGTAGTTTATATTTCAATTTTCAAATTAACATTAAAATTTACCATTAATCCTTGATAAAAATGGCAATGATTGTTTGTAAGAGAATTAGTGCTAAGACCTCCATGTATGCACTGTTCCTCCTTTGTCTGGATGATTGTACAGGTCCTTCTCTTGTACACTTCCTCAGACTGGGGCTTTTGTTGTTCCTGTCCTTTCCACTACCACAGTTTCAAGCCTGCTCCTGAAAAGTGATGAAAATGGCACTGCAAGGATTCCAGATTCTGCTGTGTTGGTTCCAGAGTAAATGCGTTCATCTTACAAGTAAAAAGACTTCCTTCATTTTAATTAGCTGCAGTCCCCTGAAAGTTAACCTGAGATCTAAGAAGTCAAGTGGGGTTTTGCTCATTACCACTCCACTAATAAACATTTGGTGAAATTCTGACTTCAGCTAATCCCCAGAGTTTGGCCAGACAGTCAGAACTTTATCTGACTGCTGAGGAACCAGAAGGGAACCTGGCTTGTCCCCCTCACTCTGCAGAGCTAACTGGGGTAAAACATAGCAAAAGTTTATTTTTTATTGCTGAATCAAGCCATTCACTTTGTATAACATATGAAGCAGACCTGCTCCCTCTCCAATTTCTCTGTGTCCTCCTGGGATTAGTTACTTGCCAGCATAAAGGCTTGATTGGTGATAATCTTTTGAAAAAAAATTTTGCCTCTGGAAAACCCACATGGCAAATTCACGGCACCACTGGTTTTTCTGGAAAGAGAACCTAGGTATTTGGTCTCCTCATTCATGTCCTAGCCACTGAACCACACTGTCTTTAGCGAGCAGAATCTTGCTCCTTCCATAGTCATGCTTTAGGTAAAAGAATGGCTATTGGGACCTGCATTAGCATGCTAACAGCACACTGCTCAGGATGGCTCTCAACAGAGAAATGTCAGGGGGTAACATTTAAGAAAGGCTTAATCATTCAGGAGTCTTCAGTCCCATTTTCAAAAGAACCTGAGTGTGTTATGCCCTTTTGAAAATGCCCTCCAAGATGTTCAATTCCCATCTGGACAGTCACCAGAGATCTAATTTCAGCATCCCACCCAGCATTGTAGCAGAGTCTCTTGCTTGTGTGCACGGTAGCTCTGAAAGTCTGGCAGAGGATCCAAGGCTGCACTGTGCCATTTCTTCTGCCTCAGCTGTTCCGAAACTTTCTGCCATTCTCTGAACTTGACAAGTAGCTTTGTCAGCAGAATTCGGCTGCAGTATTTTTGACGGACACCAGAGACAACCCTAA
This sequence comes from Alligator mississippiensis, assembly GCF_030867095.1. NCBI lineage: Eukaryota > Metazoa > Chordata > Crocodylia > Alligatoridae > Alligator > Alligator mississippiensis. The sequence goes on along the minus strand of NC_081833.1, from coordinate 14,007,537 downwards.
TTTTTGTGCAACAAGGTTTCTGTAATTGACTTGGATGTGTCAGTTTCATCTCTGCACACTGACAGCAGCCCAGCACTTATTCCCTGCTCTTTGTGATCATGTGGGCAAGGCAACAAGGGCAACTTCTTGATATTTGCCTTTCTTAGAAGCATCAGCTCCACTGCCTTTTAATTTTTTTCCCCTTCATACTTATGGTAAATGGAATAGTCTTCTGCAGAGCTTTTGTTGTTGTGCTTAATTGAAACTGTGAAGAAATGGCATGGCAGGAATCCTACATAATCCAACAGTCTTGGATGGATGGGCAGAGGTTTTCACTGCTGTGACTAAGTCCCAAGATTGAGGCAGCTGCAGTGATGTGGAAAATGCACCTCCCTGCAACTCCTCTGTTTTCATTCCTGGCAGACTTGCTTGGCACATTCTCATTTTATAAACAATTCTACAACAGCATCTGTATAATGAGCTAGGCTCCATAATAACAGTCATTCTATTTTAGAGTAACTATGATAATTGCTTGTAGAATAGAAGTGCTAAATGAGACATGCAAAAACATACACACAAACCAAGCAAGAGGGGGAAAAAAACCCATCAACCATTCTTAGCTACAGAGGAATAACAGGGTGGGTTGGGAGGAGAGGAAAAAACAGAAGGAGCTGCAGTGGCAACCTGACAGCTGTCACTTTTCAGTACTATCTATTTTATCATCAGATATGGTAGCCAAGTAACTCATCTCAAGTGAAATGGAAATGCATATATACACATCACTGGTTCCAGTTTTAAAATCCTGACAACTTTCTTGGAATTGCTACGCAATACATACTGCTGTAACTAAATTAAACGCTCTACCTGGACAGTAAATCTTCTAAAGACCTAACTTGCTTATAGATTTCCACATGTATATATATTTTATACACAGAAGTAAAAAATATACAACAGGACATCATCAATAATATGGCTGTATCTACCTATAAAAATATAGAACAAATCCTTTGAAATGCCAGCAGAGTAAAAAATACTAAGCATTATACAGCATTTTTATTTTCAGAATACACTGTGTTCCATAAATACTCAGTTCATCCTCCCATCACTCCACCACAGCAAACAAGCATCATCCATGCTTGCCAAAGCATCTTCTATGGTTGTGTGTGTATACTGAGCTTTTTATTACAATTTCTCACCATTACAGTGCCCACTATAAATGCACTAGTGACTGCTGCTGTTTTTCCTATTGGATCATCTACCATTGCTCTGAACAAGGGCACACAGCACAGTGGCAAAAATGCTAGCATGGCAGCACAGCAGCAACAAACATCATTAAGGAGAAGCTCGGCACACACCCAGCCTCCAAGTTTGATTGCCTTGCCCAAGGCCACTCAGCAAGGCAGTAGCAGATCTGGGATTTGATATCAAGAGTTCCTTGCTTCTCGCCCCTCTCCAGGTTGAATCCCCTCTCTGCGACTCTGCCTTTCTCATAGCTACCATAATTACTCTGTGCTGCAGTGGAGTGCACCTGCTGTCTGGTTTTTCATAGGCTGTTTTATTATGGAAGTGTGTATGCATTGTTTTAGTTTAAGATGTTCTAAGCATGTGCATTATAAATCTCATTTTCCATGCATTTATAACTTGGCCAGAAAATTCACATCATGCTGGAAAGGGAAATTTACCACCTGGGATTCTTGCTTTTTGGAGGTACTGCTAGTTATTATAATAGATCTATATTCTAGGGTGTCAGCCTCAGGCATCAGGGAGTTGGGAACTGACGAGAAAAGTAAAATAAGTTATTTTATAGCCTCAAGAGAGCCACAGGTCATAGGATGTGAGGAGGCAGAAGGAATATCTAATCTCTGACTGTAAACTCCTTTTCCACTAAAGAAGTCTTACCATTTAAAAATATATGAGAAGGCTAAGTTGATTGAGGATGTATGTTCACCATTACTGGTATAATCAAGAAACTAGTATTACAGGGAAGTATCACCCTTTTCTTTGAAAGCGAGTCTCTTATTAGTGTCTTATGATTTTCCAGAGTAAATGAAAGCGGTATTTCAAAAGTGAAGAATTGCTGTGAGAGTTTTAACGGGATTATTGCTCGGTAACAGTAGATCACTGTTATTATTGCTCGGTAACAGTAGATCACTAAACCTTCTTTCAGGGAAGTATCTTCTGACCCCTTCGATACTGGGAATTTGATGCAGCACAAGTTCATTTCAGTTTTTAGGATGGAATTACATTGGTGGATACAAAGAACCAATGGCAGAATTCAGAAAGGCATCAAGGAGATGTGTTTGAACTCAAAACCCTTTAGAATGGTGTTTGAACGTATTCAGATTCCTCCACCCCCTTTCATACATATGTCCACTCATTTTAATTACGTAAACACTTATACCCACTGATGCTCAGACACTGAGTAAGCTGCAGATGTGAATAAAGCATTAAACACCATATGTGTCTCTGCTTTCTCTAGATGCTGAGGCTGTGAAGATACTTGACTTCCCTGCATGTCAACGAATAACCTATGTACATCTAAGTATAAAAGGATGTGTGAAAATAATCAAAAGTAGTGAAGAAAAAACTAACAGCCAAGAAACAGCATGGATCCCTAGTATACAACGGTGTACCCAGTTAATCCTGCTGGTATGTCCCTATTTATCCATGCACCAAGTGATGGCCAAAAAGAACGTAGCACCTTGGGAATAAAACATGATACTCTCATAGGTCAAAGAAGCACTAGAGAAAATCCTCAGGAGAACCTCAGGCACTCGTGAAAAATGGAAAAGGAAGAAACACTGGAGTAACATCTTAGTACTCCACTGCCCTGAACTAGCTTTTTCTTTCATACAGGAACGTACCTGTCACTTCAGCTCTCTTGAACTAAGAGACTCCCCTGTTATAGGAAAGACAGTCATGTTTAAGTTATAAACATTGTTTTGTTGAAGGGCCAACCACTGACACTGAAATCCTGTTCATGACCTATTTCCTGTGATTTAGGGGCTAAAGGCTGATGACATAAGAGCTCTTTCTGAATGAGGTGAAAGTCCACAGACATGACCTCTCATGTTGGACAGCTTGCTGTTTGGGATACCCTGCTGTGCTCCATGATACTGGCTTGTTTAAATTTCTGGATATTCCACAACCATTAGAAAATGAACTCCAGCCAAGCTATTTTCCTGTGGTAAGATGCTTCTCTGTAGCAAGAAAAAAGAAATTATATTTAGATCCTTTTTTCCCCTTTGTTGCTTCTTTAGGGTTTTTTTTCTTTTTAAGAAAAAATAAAACAGTCAAAATTCTCACAGCAAAGAGATTTTAAGAATCAGTTCAAGAAATGGGCCAAATTCATTCCTGGAAATACTCTGCACAGAGTACAATGGAACGCAACCTGTAATCTCCATTGCAGGGCTGTGTCCAAGCTACAGTTAGAAAGATACACACAAACAGGATGCATCTGTTGCTATACATCAGAGGGTGTAGTTGGATGCAGAAGATGGGGACTGGCTATTTAAATTCCCTAGGGACCACTGAAAACCCCATCTCAAAGTAACCTCCTTCTGAAAGCAAAAGAAAGGGAACTAGCAACTAGAATAGACCTTGTCTGCCCTGGTCATATGCCTCTCTCCAGGATTCAGAGGCATTTGAAAACTAAAATCTTCCTATTAGCACCTGGTTCTCGCTCAGATTCTGGTAAAACCCAAACCTCAAATTCAATCTTACATTGCCACTGCAGGACTAAGCAATATTTTCAGCCTCCTCCATGAAGCTATTATCTATTCAGCGACACAGTATGAGGAGTATTCCACCCATCGACGGGACACAGTTCTGGAGGATGAAGGTAGAGAGGGAACCCCTAATTTTCCACATTGCCTGAATACCATTTTAAACTCCCATTTCTTTTTCTAAAGGCTCATCTGTGTCCCCATTTAAAAGAAAAGCACCTTCTCTCAATGCAGTGCAATACCACAGGTAACTATGACCCTTACTTATCTGCCAAGTGCTGCTCCAACACTGAGCTAGAATCGAATCCAAGAGTTTCCATCTGCTTGCTCCTGGTTACAAGTCCACTCTCTGTAGGTTGTTACAGACCCAACTCTGCAATTCCCTTTCTGTGAATGGAAGACTGCTGCATGGCTCAGGCTTTGCAAACCCATCAATGTTATTCCACATACAGGTGACCGCCTTCACAGCTTCCTTCCCAAAGGGTTAAACTTATAATTCTTGAATGGAGATATTCCTTAATCTTGATCACGTTCTAAGACTAAATGTCCCCAGAGATATTTACAGTGCATCTCTCAAGGACAGGACTTCGAGGACAACAGTGAAGCAACCCTGGTATTCCTTCTCAGGGGCCTGCTGGGCATGAACGACTGGTGCCTCCTGCAACTGGGGGAGCACCATGGCAGCAAGCAGGGACCGTCGGCAGTCGGCGGTGAGGCGGGGGTCCGGGTGCAGGCAGTGACCACCCACAGAAGCCAGCAGCGGCTTTGGCAGCAGCCAATCTCGGGGGGGCACATGCCCCCCCATCCCCTCTACACATCGCCTATGCTGCTGTGCACCTCAGTCTGAACCATAAGCCTGTCACCTGCTGCAGGTACTGCCAGTTTCAGTAAGGATGAAAGAACAAGGTGCTCACCCCAAACATAGGCGCACTGTCTAAAACATGAAGATAGGTGCTCGGAGCGACTGTCAGAGGCCGGTGAGCTCCTCTGCCAGGCGGGGCAGCTACACCATCTTCAGCAAATTGGAATGGACTCATCTACTATTTGGTTGTTATTAAATGTCTGCTCAAGCTGCCTTTTTTGTAATGCAGCCACATGAGCCACGTGCCCGGGCTTCTCAAGAGCTGTGTTAATTGGAAGTGTCAACTGGGTTTTACTTTTCTCTGAGTTTTCTGCTGGCATCCAAGGGCTGCTCTGGGTTTTCTTGTCTCGTGTTAGGCTCTTGGCCTCCACTGCCTTCATGTGCAGCCCCATGCTCAGCACCTCACAGGATTGGGCCCTAGGGTCATACCCCCTCTTCTTTGTCCAAGAGCTTGTAAACAGCTGAGCTGAGGGAGAGAGCTGGGGAGGGGGAGACCGAACGCTATAGAGATGTGCAGTTTCTGTTGTGCTGAATGTCCTGGGTTTGCTTAGAAGTAAACCTGGGACCAGACACCACCTTGTGGTAAAGGGAAGAAAAGGGCTGTGGGCTGGGGAGGCTGAAGTCAGAAAATTGTATTTAGGAAAAAAAAATCACTTTGTAAGGGCAAGGAGGGCCGAGAAGAGAGGCTCCAGGCAAGAGGCTGGTAACCCTCTGCGGTTTCCCTGCTAAAGAACAGAGACAGTCGGGCACGAGGTTATCCAAACACAGATGCCAGGACAGCGCGCTTTCTTGCTGAGTTGAGCGGGGCTGAAACCCCGAGGGAGCTCTTTGCATGGGGATCCGGGAGCCATGACCCTTCACACGGGGTACATCCAACCACAGAAGGAAAAAAGGATTCCTACAGCACTGCTGCTGCAGCAACAGCCTTGATCGCCTCTCAAAACCGCTTGTGCTCCTGCCAGCCAGAAGACTCCCCTTGCTGCCTCTTCCAGCCCCATAGCCCACATGCAAGCACTCAGCCCCCTGCTTCCTTGCCCTTACAGTGAAACAAGCCACTTGGGAAACCAGCTGCTTTCAGCTAGTGAAATATATGTTTAAAACAGGTTGCTGCTTCTGCTTTTAACCTCATGCTACCGAGCTGATCTACGAGGAAAATGGAGGTCATCCCAGGGACGACACTTCAAACGCCAAGCTGTTCAATGCGTGCTACCTGAATAAAAACAACAAGCAAGGAGCAGCTCTTTGAAGAGCTGTGCTAATGATTTATTTTATGCAACATCTGGGAGCTCGCTGCAAGACAAGACTGTGATTTAGCAACCGGTAACATGGCTTTAATGACAAAGTCCAACAACTCCTTATGATGAAGGGGCAGTCAGAAATCTAGCACAGAAATCGGTGGCTGGAGATTGGCAAAGTACCAGAGAGCAGTAAAGCATTTAGAATAATGAACGTGACAAAGGATGGCATTTGCCACCTCAAGTAACACCATCCAGACAGCCAGGAAGGTAATCCCATCAATTAGCCTAACAAAAATCACTATAGTACTAATTATTTTAGCACCAGCAAGTTAGAATACACCATGAACAGAACAGGAGGCAATAGTGCTGCGTACAGTCATCTGGGATACACTATTAACTTGTTCCAATGGATTTCTATTAAGCATCTCAGCCATCAGCACCTCCGCCATCCACACACAGGCAGCTTTTTGCATTGACTTTCTCTTTCTCTGCCCTTTTGCCAACACTTACTCAAAAGTTTCTCAACAAGGCCTTTCAAAACATTCAAATTCAGGTGTAATCCAGAATTATTTTTGTAACTAGATGACCTGGGATACAAAGCCAGAAAAGAAGAACGGTCTTCTCAGCATGCTATAGATATGATCACACCTCTAGCTAACCAAATTAATGGACATGCAAGGCACTGCTATGCATCCCAATTTACCTGGTTTCCAGTTCACAGAGGGTTTGTGCAATTAGAACAATCTTATGCAACTCGGTTTTTAGGACACTTTATTCAGTAACAATTTGGTATCGAGGTGACTCAACATTTCGTAGCCTGAGTAACCCAGAACAGCAGAGTGCCTGTTCACTCCTCTTCCTTCTCCTGCTGCTGGGATTACATAAAAGATGTAGGAAACCTTTGCCAACAAAGGGAGAAAAGCACCACACTGTTTTAATGTGGGTTACAATCAAGTTTTGTGAGGCGTTTTCAGATTTTGAGCTGGGTTCTCGGTGGCAAGTCTTGCAGGTCACAAAGTTTAAGTTCTGGCTCCCTGAGAGAGCCAGATGCTGAGGACAAGCAGAAGTTATTTAAGACATACTCCCTCAGTGGGAACAGCTGTATTTGTATCTGCTTTAGCCAGAACTGGAGCAAGGCTTTGCTTTCTTCATGCCATATTCAGAGAAGGGTCCCAAGATCTGAAGGGAAGCTGTATCCCATCCCTTCCCAGTGGGCTCCCGAAGATCCTGGGAATGGAAGTGATCCATGCACTAGGCACTGGACGGAGAGGAGTAGCACACCAGACCTGCAAGAACTATTTGGGAACAACTGGCTTGGCCCTCTAGAGTGGAAAATATTTTAGTTAAGTGTCAAACTCTGCATTTTTCCCAGTTCCTTCATTATCAGTCTACATACAAAATTTAACTATGGTTCAGGCAGTGGAATTATACAGAAGTGGGATTTTGAGGAAGCAAATATATATTTAAAAAATAGCAAAATGTGATTAAAATAAAGTGTTGCCTACCCTAAGCATGAACAAACCTTGGCTTCTCGTCCTCCATTACACTAAGTACCTGACAACAGATTGAGCACAGGTGGTCATGCCTAACTGATAATGCAGACATTGTATTCAAATCAACACAGGTTCAGATATAAATCCCATTGAATTAAATGAATTTTAAATCAGCTGCATTATTGCTTGTTCTGAATGCAGCTCATTGAACTAGGCAACCCCTAACCAGCCTATGGTTCTCCAGACACCTTCGAGTACTCTCCATCATATATGCTTATGAGTCACGTCATATATAATTACTTTCAAAACTTCTTTAGTGCAAAATAATCAAAGCTTTTATCTGAGTAGCACATTGTATCCCAAGTTAAAGGAAGCCAAGAAGTAACCCACTGTCACATTTTAAGCCAGTGGTAAGCAAACAAGTGAACCAATGTGAGAATGCCAAAAGGAGATGAAAAAGTCAAACCAAGGCATTTCAGAATAGTCAGCCAACTCCTAAGTTACGACCAATGGTTCAACTGGCATGCTTGACAAAGTAGCAGCCAACTGGTGCCCACATTTCTAAATTCCTGACAGATGAGGAGAAGTGAGAATTTAAATGTATTAGGCTGGAAAAAGTTTACCGAGTGAAAGCCCCCAAGGGGATTCTCCTATCTAAGGTAATAAAGTTTCTTTAACTCAAAGTACTGGAAAACAAATGAAAAATCTTTCACTGCTTTTGTAAAATATGAACAACACAGGGGACTAAAAGGAATATTGTACTTGGTAAAGCAACAGAAATATGAGATACTTAATAATTCTGATGGGAATGCTTAGCATCGTGAACCAAATACTTAGAAGATGTTAATACAATAACATGCTACATATTTTTACGCTGAGGGACTAAGAAGAACTCTCCTTACAATTTCCCCTGGCAGCAGGAGGAGGGGTGTGGATGGTACTATTAATCAATCAGTCCTACTCACTTATTCACAACATTTCTGTCAAAAGTAATGATTGAAAGGAGCCGGAAAGGGCATAGGAACACCTAAATCAATGTGTTAAGATTTAAAGAAAGCAAATTAAAGTGGCAGTAAATGCTACAATAGCAGCTAATCTTACAAACCACTGGACACAGGCATGCTGCTTCCAAAGTTTCTTAAATAAATTGCTTAAAGTTCCTCTGCCACGACACATGCAGAGTATCACCTTCAGTCAAAGAGAAATAGGCTACATGTTTGTAATCTACTAACTTGAAATCATTACCTCAACGCTGCCAGAAAGTCTAATTTCAGTAGCTTAAGGGCAGCAACACAAAAGATTTATTAGTGCATTTGAACGCTCACCTTCTGGAATTAAAAAAAAAAAAATCTATTGCTTGAATCAGACTAGATGGAAAGCAACGGCGCACTGTGAGAAAATGGAGAGAAACATCACCTCTAACAAGTTCATTGGTTTGCTCAGCAATACCCAAAAACTTGTTGGCCAGGGTAAACACACTTGTACAAATTCAAACTAGCCTGTGGCATTTTTATAAACTGCTTGTTGCCCAGTAGCACAAAATCTTTTTATCCCTAAACAATTTTAGCATCAGATCTTACTTTTGTCCTGATTTCAAGGCCAGGAGTTGGCAATGTTTCCCAGTGGCAGGCCAGCATGACCTAGCTTGGGTCCAAAGTGGACCAGCACTGGGACCCAGCTGCTGCCACTGCCGCTGCTACTGCTTCTCCCTGGGAAAGTCCCTTCCGCTTAGCCATCTGGCTGCACCACAGGTGAAGTTGGTGAACACCACAAAAACCACAGCTCTGCAGGCTGGATCTAATGGTTGCTGAACGCTGCTCTTGGCTGATGTAGGTAGTAAGAGCAATTAAGCACAAAATAAATCAAAGTTCAGAGACAACTTATAGATTCATAGATTCTAGGGTTGGAAGGGACCTCAGGGGGCCATCTAGTCCAGCCCCCTGCCCCTGGCAGGCAAGACAAGGGTCACCGAACCTGTCTGGTCATGTGATCCCAGCCAGGTGCCTGTCCAGTCTCCCCCTGAAGACCCCCAAGGATGGGACGAGCACCACCTCCCTTGGAAGTCCATTCCAGAACCTGGCAACCCTGACCATGAAGAACTGTTTTCTAATGTCCAGTCTAAACCTACTCGCCAGTAGCTTATGACTGTAGTTCCTGGGGTGCCCTGGTAAACAGATCGTTGCCTACTTCATGTTGCTCTCCCCTTATGAATTTGTACGCTGCCACAAGGTCCCCTCTCAGCCTTCTCTTGGAGAGGCTGAAGAGGTTAAGGTCCCTTGGCCTTTCTTTGTAGGGCCTTCCCTGCAGGTCTCCAATCAGACAAGTGGCTCTTCTTTCAACCCTGTCCAGGTTGTCCGCATCCTGCTTGAACTGCAGCACCCAGAACTGGACACAGTACTCCAGCTGCGGTCTGACCAGTGCCTCACAGGGAGGGAGAATCACTTCCCTGGACCTGTTTGTGAAGCACCTGTGGATGCACGACGAGATGCAATTGGTTCTGCTGATTGCTTCATCACATTGACGTCATGTTCATCCTGGAGTCAACAGTGACTCCAAGATCTCTTCCTGCCTCAGTGGAGCTGAGAAGGTCGCCCCCCAACCTGTAGGTATGATGGCAGTTCTTCCTCCCTAGATTCAGCACCTTGCACTTGTCCTTATTAAATTGCATCCTGTTGCTCTCTGCCCACTTCCCCAGCCAGTCTAGGTCGGCCTGGATCTGGTTCTTCCTCTCCAGGGTGTTGGCTTCACCCCATATTGTTGTCATCTGAGAATCTGGACAGGGTGCTTTCCACCCCCTCATCCAGATCACTGATGAAGATGTTGAACAGCACCGGCCCCAGAACTGAGCCCTGAGGGACTCCACTGCCCACATCTTTCCAGGTTGACACCGACCCATCCACCACCACTCTTTGAGTGTGACCCTTGAGCCTTAATAATAATAATGTTATGGACACATTTAAAAGGGCCTACCAACAGGACAAGTTCACTCATGTATCATGTAGAAATAACTTGAATCAAAGTCCTTTTGTCCAAATGCATCACAGATTGAATCAAAACCCAAACCTGGGTCTGTCTTGAGGATCTGAGACTGATTTTATGCCTGCCACTATACAACCATGCAGTAGAAGCTGAGGGCTTGTTTAATCCAAATACATTTTAGTTTTCCAGTTTAAGTAGGACCAACCAGGTCTGACTACATATAAAAGCAAGTCAGAAACACTTAACTATCGCAAAGAACGCCTCCCCCTCTGCTCCCTAGCCAAGCACTGATGAACAAAGACGGACAGTCTAATACCTTAACCGCTGTAGGATCCGTAAATGTCACAACCTTTAAACCATATTTAGAGGACTTAGGCATATCAATAAGCTTCTTGAAAAGCATAAGTTATCTTGCCCATCTGCTATTTGAACTCTGATTCTCACTTCAGTTATAACCTTCACTGAACAGATTTAATCCTGATTTTCCCCTCATGAATGCTGGTCTCGCTTCTCATCTCCTACTCAGAAATAAAGACTCTGAAACAAAGACACTGGACACATCTATATATGCTATTAATGCTATAAAGGCTTAGTGCACAGTAAAATACTGCACAGTAAGCCTTCACTGGGAGTATGTCTACAGTAAACCTACTGAGCAGTAAAGCATCTTGTGCAGACAAACCCACTGTGCTGCACGCAATGCTTACTTCCCCTTTTTTTGCACAGGAGAAATCAGTTCACTGCAAAAGAGATGCATTACAGAACCTACTATTTTCACCAACTTACTTGGTCCTGATTGGGGATTTCAGCAATGGTATTCTTCTTGCACTCTAGTAGAGATGGGCATTTTACTCCAGATCTGACCCTGCTTAACACTCCTGTTTTCCCATTAGTCCCATAGCACTCAAGCCAGCTCTCATTGTTTCCAGCTATCAAAAACCTCATGCCCATGCCCCACCAACCAGAAAGATGGACTACATCCTTTTGCAAGGGAAGACACACATAAACAGCCCTCTTCTGCCCTCTAAGCAGAACATACTGGATGCTTCCAGGGGATTATATTTCTATTAGGTGGGATAGCTTATGAAAACATGTGCACAGCTCCCACACCATGTTAACCAATTTATCCACAGATAAGCAGTCTTAATTTGGAAGGGGTTCCTAGCCAGAAACCTTGGCAGGGAAAGGTGTTAAAGACTCAGAAATTATTTCAAGGCTGTTCAGACTATCTATACAGGCCAGCCTAATCTGCATTTAAAACTGACGGCTATTGGAGAAAAGTAGCTCACCATTTTCAAACCTCTGGATAATTTCCTTAAAAGGCTGTGTTAAATCACTAGCTCCCTTCCATACAGCAATGAAATGAGGTGTCCTGGGGCAGAATGTACTAGCATATTACCAGGCAATAACCCAGAACTTCCTTTGCTCTTTTCAAGACAGTAACTTGTTTATAGGTTATCTTGACCCAAGGCTGAATAAAGGTGCTAAGCTATATCATTGTTTCCATTTAAACATGTCCAGCTGTTCATTAGGTACAAACTTTTGTGATTAAAGTCCTGTGGACAACAATTTAGCTTTCAAGAGGTACTGAGAAATAGAACTACTCCTTTCCTAGTTAGTAACTTCTTCAAGCCATCATCAACTTTGGATCAACTGAACTCAACGATCATCACATATGAGAGAAGTTTATATGGGAACTGTGGCCAGCAGTTCTCAGACCTCATTCTTAAATTTACAGATTAACACCAAGGAAGTTTGACTTTAAGATTACAGAAAACCTAATAACACTGCCTCCCAATGTTCTGTTAACTACCGCAATGTTCATTTGGCGCTCTGCATGAACAATTCTTATTAGCTACTGTAGTTTCATTTGCTTGCATAAAGATTCCAGCTGAAAACTCGCTTTAATATGGCTTTAATAATACATGAAAGAGATTAATCTATAATTGTTGATTTTTGAAATAGCACTTCATTGTGTCACTCAAACCAACTGCATTTGATCATTAAAACTTGCATGATTTTCCAATCCTTGAAACGAGGTTCTGCCTCAGCTGAGAGCTGATCTCATCAGAGCCAATTAAGTTCTGATGGCATAGGTCTGACCCAAGCTCTTAACTGTTTTGAAACTGCAATTTTCTTTTGCTTATCTTGTTGAACAATTCAAAATAGCAGCACGCTTGTAAGAACCTTTAGTACCCAGGAACTATCATGTTAACTAGCTGCTGGGCAGGAAACGTCTTGTAGAAAACAAACAAACAAAAATCATAAAAGTTAATTGTTTTTCCCCTAAAATGCACCAGTAAATGGTTTTTCATGCCCCTTCTTTCCCAAAAATGCATCATTCATCTATCAAAATGCTGATAGGATTAATCTTTTGACCTAATCTAGCATGTGATGTTATTGTCAGACTAACACCCATCCATTTACATTAAATCTGGGTTCTTGAAAATTTTCAAAGGAAGCCTCTCAAACAGCATGTGATTTCAGCAATTATAATCCAATAAGGTAACGAGCTGCGTAGGCGAGACCAGGCGAAGTCACAAAACTTTTGTGTCAGCAAAGTCCTACCGAAGCTTATTTAAAAAAGTAAAATGGTTATGCAAGATCTCTTTCTCTGTGGAGAGCTTTTGTATCTGTTTCTCATGTTTGGCATCCACATCTCAACCACATTTAGAAGGAAATTAAAGGTCTAAAGACTGCCTCCTACCATACATGCTAAGTTTGTTTTCCTTTCCTTTTTTTACTTGGGATTTCTCAATCCTCTAACAAGTAGTTACCCGAGACCAGTTGTCAAAGAAAGAAAAGTACAAGGCTCATTTTTTAAGATCAAGCCTAAATTTTGTTTCCTTAAAAGGCCTCGTTACTTTGCAACCAGGCAGTGGCCCAGCTCTGAATCATGAAGGCCAGGGAGGCTTTTAGAAGATGTCTTCATGAATCATGTATGATTGGCATCACAAGATCAAAACAGGTGCTCAGTCACAAGACTAGTAAGCTGCATGTGCAGCAAACCTGTCTGTAGAGTGGGTATAGTTCATAATCAAATAACTCGGCCTCACTGCCCATGAATTTACAAGTCGATTGTTTTGAGAGTGCCACTAAATAGGACACCATCATTGGCAATATCACAATCAGCTAGTAGTCTTCATCAGCACACTGCAAGACACTTTGCAAAGGCCATCAGTGCCTGGGAATGGATCCTTAATTTACAGCTAAGGAAAGGGAGGCACAGAGAAATGAATAATCTTGCCTAAAGTCACTTAACAGACCTGTGGTAGAGCTGGGAAGGATTTTGGCTAAGAAGCTAGCCACTGGGCTACCTGGTGTATGATATATAAGTGACTTTTTTTCATTTCACTGCCTTACGTTTTGAAAGGAAATGAGAGAAAACTGTTGGAGTATATTTGTGTTTTCATTTAGACCCAACTAGCTTGTGGCAATCACAGCTCATTAAGGTGAAGGGTGTCTACAGAAGAAAGTTTCCTGTTAGGATGGGATATCAGGATGGCATTAAATCAGTTTCCATGGAAATGGCTGGAGCTTTCCTACCAAAACACCAACTTTTACTTTAAAGAAAAGCTTGAGGCTTGCACAGGATTGTATGCTGCAGCAAAAATCTGAGGAGCTCCCCAAATCACAGCCTACGCTGCTGCTGAAACAGCACTATTCACAGCAGGTGGAAAGTGTACGTTGTTTCTGAAGATATTTCACTTCTGCCAAGAGTTGAAATACACAGTACAAAAGAATAACTCTGAGGACCTCCAGGCCTATAGAAGTTGTGGAAAGTCACAGGCCCTGCTGACTGCAGCCAGAGAAATTACTGTATTCAGGAGACAGTTGACTAGCAGTGGAAGATGCAAATCTAACCCACCCTCCCCAAACAACCTTACATGCACACAGCGAGGAACCTCAGCACTTCCAGAGGTAGGCAGTTGTAAGGAAAGGGCAGAAGATCTCGCATAGAAACAGAAAGAACAGAACAAAAAAATTCCTCACCTCCTGCTTTACACAAAGCCCTCTGGGAGTTTCTAGCATGGGGAATCTACAAATTATGCTTTACGAGCTGATCCATTTTTTTTTTCTCTGTGACAGAAACACTTCAATCCAAAACTGTGTCTGACGGGCTTCCATTATCTCCTCTGGCCAGCTTAATCAATAGGATCATCCCCTGGGGACTGCACATTGGAAGACAAGCAGCACACTGACGTTCATCTATTATTATGATTAGCCGAACATGAAATGAAGGCAGTTGTACAGGGCGTAGCTCATTTTGCAGTCTCTTTCAGAATCCCTATCTCCCCACTTAGTTATTTTCAAAAGCATATGCACAAATCTGCACGTTACCTTTAGCCGTTTCAGACCGTTTGGGCAAATCAAGTGTATCAAAGTTTCTGTCCAAATCTCCATTCTTCTTTCCTGCACATAAAATAGGAGAATGAATGGTAAAGCATGTTAGTGCACTGATAAATCAATCACTGTCATGTGCTTCTACAGTGCTAAAGAAAGTAACAGACTCAGGCTCTAAATGACCAGCTATCCCCTTTATTTGCATATATCCAACTTGCAATCTGCCTAAATGATTTAGGGACAAACCTCCACATCTAGGTTAATCTGCAATGGGGCTGAGCATTTCTGCTTCCCGATCAGTTTAACAGGCTGTGGGTGTGCTCTGCACCTCTAAGATTCAGGCTAGTCAACTTCAATGCCAAGTGATTTTCCTCATTTGCAAGTCCACGGCACTGTGCCCTTTGAAATAAAATGTCTTGCCTAAAATGGCTTTCAGCTGCATGAAGCTTGTTTGGTTTTCAGCAGAAAATGCATCTTGACTAGCGGTTTTACCAGCAAACAGCTTTAGATTGAAGCATGTATGAGGCACAAATTACAGTGCAGAACAGAGGACAATGGGCTCCCTTTTCACTGGCTGTCTTCAAGGCAACAGTCAGGCAGGAAGGCCTGGATTTAATATATTGCACAGAGGACAGCAAATAACTTAACCTTAATTTGCCCTTCAATCAATAAAGTGTAATTTTGTCTGCTTATAAGAAACTAAGGAAAATGACTGTATTTTCTAATGCTTTGGTGAAGAATATGGACAGTTTCAAACCATTACATTAGCTTTAATCTAAAGGAAGTTTAATTAAAAAAAAAAGAAGGTAAAGCAAAACCCATGCTGAGTGCTTGCTTGCAACAGAAAGGTAGGCTTTGAATTCAAGGGTCTGAAAAATAGCAAAGGAGAAGGAAGGTCTAATTTTCAGACATTCCCTCTCCCTCCCCCTTGCTAAAAAGGACAGAGGAAACAAATTTGCTTGGGGTCAACCGTTTTTGGATATTGTTTGGAGTCCAGGGTGTGAACAGATGAAGACTTATAGCATGGTGGAAACCAGTGAGAGCTGATCCATTGTAACTGTTACGTCTGTCTGCTCCTATCTTGCAGAAAGTAAAGCTCAACTGCAGAGGTCTACCACTGACTGAAACAAGTGGTGAATTACTGCAGTTCCATTTCTACTTACCATGGGATAAATCAAACTGATGAAACACTTACAGTGGATTCAGCTGAACCACAGTAAGGCTTCCCCTTCACTCCACTGTTCATTATCATAGCTGTTTCATCTGTCCAGGCCTTCAGGACAGCATTGACTAACTGAAGGCACATATTAAAGAAAGAGAGAGAGGACAGCTATCTTTTGAAAAAATAGTGCACCTTATATGCAGTTTAGCTGTGGTAAGCTTTTAAGTAAAGGTGAGGACAGGCTAATTACTTTTCAAAATATGTTATCGACAGGACTGGAAAGAAATCATTTAAGATGGTACAAAGGGTGTAATTAGGAACAACAGGAAAGGATTCAGCACCATATAATTAATAATAAGTTAGAAGGAAGCTTCTTGACAGTACGTCTATGGGGCTGTGGAACAATCTTCCACCTGAAAGGCTGGAAGCTCCATCACTTGGGACATTTAGTAACATACAGGGCAAAGCACTTGAAAATGTAATGTAGTGAACAGCCAGGCTTTGGTGTAGGACCAGGTCATGAAATGGGAAAGGCCTCTGGGTCTGAAATGCAAGAAGCATCACACATTTGCCTATACAAGTTTGTCCAGAATAAAGTAGCAGCTTCATTTAGGTCCCGATCCAACTCCCAGTGAGCGAACTTTTCCGTTTACCCCAAGGCAGCTGTATTAGACCCTTAGAGAATGACAACTGCAGCCCAAATCCAACGTGCCCCATCTCGCATGTGGCCCTCCACCATGGCACGCGGCTAGCCCCTTTTGTTCGAAGGCACTAAAAACATACAACTAAAGCTTCATCAAGCTTGAAGTGCCTCCTTTGTTGCAACATATGGAAAAGCCTGTTTTCTAATCTGCCAAAAGGTCACACAGGCACATTTTATTCCATTCCTCTTGAAAGATATCTTTCCTAAAATGAGGGATGGGAATAAGAGCGCGGGCTTTGGGCCACCACTAATTCTTGGGATCTGGAAAAAACCCCGTAATCTGTTGCTTGGGGAGCTAGGGACAAGCAGAGGAAGACAAAATGTCAGGCATTGTGCAAGGAAGCTACTTTTCATGATGACAGCTGAGCTGGGCTGTTTGGCTGCAAAGCCCTGTCACTGCTTAGAGCAGAGAAAAAAATTCCCATGACAGAGGGAAAGAGGAGCTGTGAAAGCAGGAGTAAAATGACCATCTGGAAAAGATGAGATCTTAAGGCAGGCAGAGGAACTTGCCTCCATCTGATCTCCACGACTTGGGCCGGGGCATCATTTTTCCGCAGGCCAAAAACCTGTGCGTTTGTCACCAGGCAGTTCCAGGCTCAGGGCAGCTCTGGTGTGAAATGGTACTGTCAAAATGGCACCTTCCTCAACAGATCTGCTCCCTGTTGAAAGCCCTGTTGGCTTAAAGTTTGGCAGTGTTAGTCCGGCTGGGCCAGCAGAGCTGAGCCAGCGCAGTGAGAGACGGAGCTGCATGCCATTGCTTCTCGTGCATCAGCAGTTGAATTGTTTATTCACTTCAAGTACAACGCGTTTGTGCGTGACCTTTGAAAGCACTGATATCATGCCGCATGTGACACGAAGGGAGTAAGGGAGGCTGCAAAACCTTTAATACAAGAAATGCAGAATGCTTTTGCCTGTTTATTAAGCAGCATGTCACACGGGCAGTACCTTTCACCTGCACTCTGTGATCTTTTCCAATGGCCATTTGATTTCCAGGCAAGATTTAAGTTTCAGGCTTTCCCCTCTGATGCCCCTCCCTGGTGTGCCTCTAGGTCACAGCTTCACTTCCCATGCCATCCTGCAGCGGGTGGCGGGCAGCCCACTGGAGTCAAGTCAGCTCCGGAAATCATTTCTCTCCCTTGGCCAAGCCAGACCCAGGACTGGGGACCCTTGGGTCATGCCAGGAGGCATCTAAATATCTGGGGCTCTCTTTTCCTATTAGGAAGGAGTTGATTAAGAGGCAGAAGCCTGAGATTTAAGGGACGATTTAGGAGGAGGAGTGCATATGGGGGTGTGGAGGTCCACTGTTACATTCGGAGTTGTGTTGCTTTCAGTCGCCTTCCAACAGCAGCCACAACACCTTAAAGCAATGTGACTCACTTTACCCATTTTGATACCCAGTCACTATTTCATTAGAAACAAAGGGTGACATGAGTCTAGCTCCCAGCTGATGCTCATCTAATTTACAACGGGATGAGATCAGTCCCAGTTCTACACCGGGCAGCCCTAAGCCTCTCACAAATCCAGTCAAGCCTGCAGTGACAGTCACAGTGGCAAGGGATAGTTAACGATCCCGCTGGCAGAGGACAGCAAAAAGTTTTAAAGCAACAGTTTTGTGCTTATGGATTTTTTTCCTCCTCCCACGCGCTTCCCCTCCCGGATATCCACTAGAGGAAAGAAGATATTGTCAGATCAGAAGCCCAACGCAGAACTTTGCCAAAAGACAGACAGTTTTGAGCATGGCTGCTGATAGGTCTGCTTTATGGGGCCTGGCTGTAGGAGCTGGCACAGCGCTCTGGTGTGGGAAAGCAGCCTGACAGGACACTTGCTTGTGTAATAAATGATTTACAATCTTGGTAACTGTTAAATTAAAGCTTCTTTAGCCCCTTCTTCTGCCGCACAAGAAAAGATCAAATATACTGTCCCTGGGCTCATTTACTGTCATTCTTACCGGGTCAAAAGCCTGGGAAAGATTTCAGTATTAAATACGACTAATATTTCACAGCCCCCTGCTTTATTGCACAAGCCGAAAGGATACCTCATTTCCCCTTTCCATTTTGCATCTTTCTCTCCTCAAGGGCTAAATCCCAGCCATCCTTTTTCTGGATGACAGAACTGGAAAGGAAGAAGGCCATTTAGAGGCAGTCAGTACCGTGCTGCTAATTCTTCAGCTCAAAAAGATCTCAGTTAAGCAACACGAGGCGCTAGGCTCTCCCAGGGGCTGCGCTCTGCGGGGGCAACGCTCCCGTGCCACACGGGCGGGTGGAACGGGGAACTGGAGTCCAGGATCTCTCTGCTGGCAGGGACGAGCGCTGCTGCTGGGCCAGCGCTGCTTGGCTTTTTGTTTTAATGGCCATCTGTCATCACACCTGCAGCGACTCTCAGAGGCCATCAGCTGGAACCCATCCACTCCCATCAATGGCATCAAAGATAATACAACTTTTCATCTTCAGGGCACTATGCAACCTAACTAATCCTCAAAGCTACCAGGTAAGGAGGGTAAATGCTATCCTCATTTTGCTTCTGTAAATTAAGTGACTTGCCTAGGACGTCCAATGGAGAGGGTGAGGAGCTGGGATTAGGACATAATGGTTTCTGGCTCTCAGCCCAATTCTCAAACCATTAGACTATGGATATCTCCGCACAGCAAAAGGAAAGTGCGACTGTAGCACATGCAATATTAATCTAGTTATCCTCCATCCCATCAGCAGTAAAGATAAGGTAGCATGGACTTCACCAGGTACTAACACCCATGGTCCCTACTCTCCCTACAGAATTTGTATTCGGCTTGCTAGCACACCGAACTTCACGTCACCTTGTCTTCACAGCTACTGTTAACTAAATCGAGCTGGTTTAGCCAAACATAGGTAGCACCTTTTACAATCACAATTTAATTCTCCCGTATAGACATACCCTATTGCCCTCTATTAGGCCCAGTGAGGCAACCCTGGCCTTATGTAACCCCATGTGAATTTTTGGCAAAGGTCCCTAGTACAGTCTCCTTCACTTGGTGGGTCTGCACCCCTGGCAACCATGGCCCTTTTTTCTTTACTGAGATCAGCACCTCCCAAACCACGCCAGCAAAACTGGAAGAATTCCCTGAATCAAACTAGGCCTCCAGGTGGGAGCAACAGCAATGAGCAGCAGAGCAGCACGTAGCTGAGGTGCACTGCGGGGTGGGGTGAACAAGGTTTCTGTGCCAGCTCTTGCCCTTTTATGTAAAAGGTGAATGAAGGAGATTATGACAATGTTAGAAAAAAAAGTACTGGAAAGACTCACCTTGATTGAACCACTCCTCTAATTACCAGAAAAGCAGCAAAGAAAAAACAAAAATTTACAGGGAGGAAGAAAATACAAAGGAACAATCACAAAGAAGCAGAATTTCACAGAACCGATTCAAACCTCAGAATTACAGAAATGCAATAACTTTCACTGATAAAAACACTTCCCTCTTCTCCCTTTTGTTCCCGCTGAAAGAATATTCTTTCCCTGCAGGTTCCTTTTCTCCTGTTAGTCATTTGAAAAGATGCTGAAGGGAGTGGGGGGAAAGGAGGCCGACTAGCCCTTTGCAGGGGTGTCTGAAATGCTATGATCAATGACCATGAAATAAAATAAGCAAGAAAAAACTGTAAAGATTAAAAAAAGGGGGGCGAGAGAGCAAGCGAGAAAAAGAAACTGAAATGATCTATTTTCAAGTGCTAGACCTAAAAAACTAAGGAAATTTCAGAGAAGCTACGCAGTAAAAAAGGGAATTTTCTATTTATGATTTTAAAAGCAGACTTACTAATGAATTTTAATTTTTTTTAATGCTAAACTTGCCTGTCCTTCTCAACCCTTCTGATCTGTATACCACTGGCTGGGAGCTCAGCACAGCTACCACTCAATCCTACCCAAAAGAACAGCATGACTTTTTACAGTCAAGAGCAACAAGGAAAAAGTGTTAAAACACCCTTAGGAAAAATAATTGTTTTTTTCTGCTGGACACATAGGGCCAACAACTGGGAGGTCACCGTGTATTTGCCTTTCTCACTGAAGTCAACAGGAGTTTGTCCTCAGCATCTCACAGTTTTGACACCTGTTTGCCCACAAACACAAATGTCCCCAGAAGTTTGGGCTGACAATGCAGAAACCGTAGACCCAGTGACATTGGAGCTGGGCCCAATGGGAAGTGGACGACTTCTGACAAACAAGTGGAACAGCCATTTGTGAGCACTCCTCCTTGGACCTCCGCAATGGTGTGCGGTCCTGCTTGCCCCAGGGAATATTTTTTCACACGTTGACACAAACTGTGTTGCTCTTAAGTGACAAGGTAACCTGCACCCAGTGATGAGAATGGACAGCCCACATCAGTATATATTATTTCCAAGGGAAAATTGCTTTACCTTTTTGGTAGACAGTCCTGGCCAGGCAGGTAAGATTTTCTGCCTTTTCAAAGGTTTTTTTTTTTTCCACTTGCTAAAAAACTATTTTTCAATGTAAATAAAAGATTCAGTCGGCTTGAAAAGAGACTGTAGTTACCACGAAAGCAAATTCACATTACAGTAACTTCTACATATTGTATGCTGATTCAGAAATGGGATACTGAAATTTAGTACAGGGGCAAAGACCAATTTTTAAATTTAGGATCAGTTGTTAGGGCCCAGATTGGGCCTTCAAATTTATGCGCTTAAATTAGAGGCATTCCAAGGCTGACTAGTAATCTGCACTTCAGTACCAAAACCAGTCAGTATGTGGGCATCTATATTAAGGACTGACATAAATATAAAGAAACAAGGAATTAAGTGCCCAAGTAATGAGAAATGAGCACGTTGCCTCCTAATTTGGTTGGGAAGTTGAATTTCTCTCAAGTACCAAGTAACACATATAAGTTGAAGTATTGAAAAGGAAGATAAAAAGGGGCTTACTGAGACACTATTCATCCCCTCTCGAGAAGCAATGTATTTGTGACATTCATACCCAAAAGGGAGAGAACAGGTCTGAAGTGATTGACAATTAAAAGCTACTAGAATCACATTTGCAATTTAAATGAATGCAAGAGTGACAGCATCAAGATTTTTTTGTCTTCTTATTTGGGGGGGGGGGGAGTTGTTTTTCTTTTTTTAAAATGTGATCGTTAGAAGATGTGAAACAGGCAGAGAAAGGACAACTATGCATAGAAATTAGCATGCGTCTCTCTTGCTTCTGCATACAGCAGCAAATGCTTTGGAGCAAGATGGATGGAACTAATGTGCAATTTAGCAGGGGGTTTGATGAATGAACGAACAGCACCCCCTGAATGAGAGGCAGAACGCATCAACCTTTACCCAGCCATGGGTGTCAATGGGCCTGTTCTTACTCCAAAGTACATAACCCCACTTTAATGCTAAATGGAAGTTAAGTGCATGTATCAAGAGGGGAGCAGACCCCGATATCTAGGAATAAACATATGCCCCAAGTCCACAAACATGTAATGCTGCCACTCTGCACATGGATAGCCTCATTGTACCCAAGGAAACTGCTGGTGTAAATGAAGTTACACAAGTGTGCTGGCAGCAGCAGGACTAGAGACCACAATACAGCAGTACTACTCCAAAAACCACTCCAAATTTCAGAGACCTCTCTGAAACACACCTTTAGCTTTCTTCCCACCAAAACAGCCTGCGTCATCCTTCTTCTTCTTCTGAGAGCCTCCTGTGCTCATGGGCTGATTTGCATCTTGCTCTTGGTACTTGTCAGCTCCTGGGACCTCTTTGTGGACGTGATATGAAAGGTTCCTCATGATGCACACACAGTTCTCTACAGACTGTAACAAGAAACTTAAATTTAAAAAAACAAAGGAAGAAAGAAACACCTGTCTATTTGCAACCTTATGTCACATGGGGGGAAATTATAAATCAAAAAATAGTAAAGCCCCCTGAGACAAGATGTAGGGTTCAAAGAGGACTTGATCAAACAAACCTTAATTTCAGTTCTCTCTTATTAAAACTTTTTTTTATTTAATACACTTCATAAATAAGTGCCTATGCAAGAGGTAGGCTCTGTGATCAAAGATACCAACTCACCATGCTTAAAACAGGTTCCCTTAAAGATCAAACTCAATGTAAAAATACAGTGGGCAGCTATCACACCATCATAAACACGCATTTTTAAAATGCAGACTTCACCTCCTCTCCCCCCACACCCGCCCCCTCACAAGACCCGTTTAACTGCAGTACCTCTGGCACAAACTTAGGACTTGCATTGATTTCAATGTGAGCGCAAGCACGTCCCATAGTAACAGCTAATCCTTAACACGTCAGGTTCTAACAAGAACAATTCTCCATAGGTTGCAATGGAAACCATCAGGTGGTTTCAAAATCCACTTACAAAACGGTCTGTGTAAAAGGAAGGATCTGATTAAGTGACAAAGCTTCTGGGGTTGATTCTCTTGTGTAGGTCTCACACAGGCTGGGACTCATTAATTTATAGATATAGATATAGATATAGATGTTTATGTATGTGTGTGTGTGTAGCACTAAGCTAGCATGTGCAGGTGCGTACATATGTGCATTTATGTAAGGCTAAACCACAGCATAAAACTAACAAAGCTTCGTATTAAAATTCGATTGCATTCTGCAATCTCTTGTGTAGATGATGAAGGCATAAGGGCTCCTTATTCACAAGTCACAATATGCTGACATGTTGTAGGAAGTGGTAAAACCAAATAGCCCTTTGAGAGCAAACAGGACTCCAACTGGCTTCACTGGGATTGATGTGTGTCTGCTTGTGGACAGGTTTTGATCTCAGTACAGCATGTACAGTACAAACTCAAAAAAGACTAAGTTCTCTCAGGCAGGGCCTATCTCCTTGGCTGTATTTTGTATAGATTACAACACAACAGGATCAACACTTATAATTGAGGACTCTGGGTATAAATAGAAATCAACTGAGGAGGAGAAGGAGGAGGATTAAAAATAATTGCCATTTCAGCTCCCATTTCAGCTGTCTTTCCATTTGCTCTTTCCCCTTGCATAGTTCCCATGTCAGAAAGACAAGCAATAAAATGGTACCACAGTAGGCACCCAGCTTACAAAATGAGGTACCCTTTCAGCATCTCTTTAGACCAGGGATATCAACTGTACAGCCTGTGGGTCAGATCAGCCTGCAAAGTCATGTCTTCTGGTCCCTGGGGCTCCCAGAGGGGTCTGGAAGTCAAGAAGAGCAGTGGCATGCGTGCACCACCAAGACACAGGGCATGAAGCCAGGTTAAGGATGAACGTCAGCAGCAGGGGACAAATAACAGCTGCGTGAACCCCCACAGTGGCCACCACCCCCTGTCCTGCCACCATGTTTGGAGGTGACTTGTGAAGATCCCCAAGATCCAGAACAAGGGTGGGAAGGCCAGGTGGGTTTGAACTATCTCAGTTCATACTTATATGCTAAGAGCAAAATGCCCTCAGTGTGCAGTGAGGTCAGCACTTGCATCTTAAGAAGCACACTCATCCAAATCAGAATACACAAGAATCACCTTGTTATCTGTATCCTTCTTGCCTACTGCAGACTGTAGAGCATGAAGGAGAGCATCCACCAAGCCATCACATTCCCTCAGTCTTCTGCGAGCTTCTGCTCCATCTGAACTTACATTCCTAACAAAGAACAAACACAATAGAAACATTTAGCATGGAAACCTTTACCATACAGATCACATCTACACCGCTTTCTTTTACAAAGGTTAACCATGGTGCTGGATTAACTGTGGCGGGTTTTTGGCAACACAAAAGGCGATCAAGCAGGGAGAAGTTCTACAAACCTGGACCTCATCTATGTCCAGTGCCTCAGGCATGGACCACACACCTGCAATTCATAAACTCTGAATGAAAACTGTATTAGATAATTAAAAGAAAGAGTCATTGCTCACTTCTCTGGACTTCTGATACAGCCCAACTTAACGGTACAGAGCAGGTTGACAGTTTTCCAGAGAAACAGCGTTTTGTATGAAAGTGCAAACTAATTAAAACTAGAGCCTTTTTGTGGAAATGGATGTTGCATTTTTAACAATGGTGTATTTATGGTGAAAAGCAGAGAGAAAAAAGAAACTCCTAGTATATCAGAGCCAACAACTGAGAAAGCTGGACAAGGGCTTCCCACATTCCCAGGGTGCTCTCACCACCAGAATAACGGCTTGTCTGGGAAGGATCTCTCTTAACCTCTTCTGTTGGAGCTGTCCCACTGCGTACTGATTAAATATTTACTGGAGCAGACGTTTAGACCCAGGTGTACTATACACCCAAAAGAGTGCCCTAACCATGACTGGCTATTACGTATTTGTGAATAAATTTATTTTTCTGTCCAATATTTTACTTTGAAATGCTCATCCTAAGGTAGAGCAAGAAAATTTATGAAATATCAAAAACACTTGTGGAATGGGAAATCATATCCCACCCAACTCTACTCATAAGCTGCATTCATGACACTTGTTCCAGTTAATATCTATACCAGGGCCACCCCAGCAGACCCTACATTTTGAAAATATATTTTATTCTGTGAAATTTATTATCTTAAATACAGATCATTTGTGGAGGTTTTTCTTAGGATTTGTATTGATTTAAATGCAAGCATGAACAGGTCCTAAAGTAATAACTAATCCCCACCACATCTGGTTCTGACAAGAACAATTCTTCATCGGTTGCAATGGAAAACATCAGGCGGTCTGAAGAGTTAGTTATTTCCACACCAAAGACTGGCAGTACATTCCCAATGAATCCCTGGGTATTACAAAATAAGTGAGCAAGCCTCATCATATATATCCATGTTTTTAATTTCATGAGACAACAAAAAGTAGGGGAACAACACACAGAACTGAATTTTATTTCACCAGTATCTCTATGAAGATGATGTTTTTGCTTTCACTTGCATTCAGTTGCTCCAACAGAAACCAGTGTTGAAGATATAGCGCACAAACATCTACCCAAGTGCTAGGCATCTCCCAATGCCTTCCCAAAATTGTCATCCTTCTCTCTTGTCCCCTGTATCATGACTAGGTATTATTATTACCCAGTACAGATATCCATGCTGATGTTCAGACCCCACTGCCCTATGCACTACATAGCCCGTGGTTCCATTATACCAATTCAATCCGATGGCATCCACAAAGAACCCATACTCCCAGTTTGCTGACCTGAGGTGGACCCCAAACTGCTTGTATAATGATATTTTTATGTCAGCAATACTTACGATTTCCAGGACTGCAAATCAACAAGCTCATAATAACACATCATCCCAACTGCCTGAGGGAGGGCTTCATCTGACTGCTTATTGGTTCTGGGAGAACTTCCAGTCTGGTAAAAACCCAATATCCTTGCTACACTACGGGCAGTTCATCCAGGACCCTAATTACCAAGCCCATCTGTGCCCTAGAGAGCTCAAGAGACGCTCAGGAAGTTTGTAAGCAACCTAACACAAAGCAGACACCACAAAGTGTGTCATTAGAGCTGTCACTAAATGCTGCATCTTAGAGATGTAGGCCAGCATTCACTTCTGAGATCCACAGCTATTCTGCCCTCTCTCCACTCAAGTTTACTTCATGTACACTAACTCCTGTACCGGCACAGCAGAGTAGTAGGTAGCCTGACCACATGCGTTCCTCATCTATCTGGCATGCTACCGCATCCCTTGTACACGCTACCCCCATGGGGCCTAACACTCCTAGGTAAGGCAGCCAGATTGCTTGTATTGCTCGCTGCTGCAGACTACGGTGTTTAGTGGTTGACTAAACTTTCATTCTGATCAATCCCCTTGTTTGTGCAAGTACCTCGACAGCAATAGGGAGGAAGTGCACAACACAGATATTTATTGCAGCATCATGTTACCAATGCATGTGTGAGGTTCTCCTACAGGTACAATGATAAAGAGCAGTAATCTGTTCAGACCAGCACCTTTCTCAATTTTGTTCTCTTCCAATACATAGGGATGCAGATGTTCCTACTACTTTAATTCTCCCAGGCCCAGAGGAAGCACATTCTGGCTACTTAAAGAGAGTACCCGTGAAGGAGAACAGTCATCTTTCAGAGTACTCCCCTTTCTCGTATATATTGTGCAGAGCCCAGCAGATGTCTAAATACAGATGGGCAGGGATAAATTCAAAGAAGCTCTTTCTTCACTTGAAAAGCCTTTGTCTCTAGAAGTCACATTTTATAG
The DNA here is from genome assembly GCF_030867095.1 of Alligator mississippiensis. NCBI lineage: Eukaryota > Metazoa > Chordata > Crocodylia > Alligatoridae > Alligator > Alligator mississippiensis. Next base: position 13,980,900 of record NC_081833.1, on the reverse strand, counting down.
AAAAATGGGTTTGTGGTCCTAGGCCTGAACTAGTGGTCTGTACATGGATGCAACTCAGCTCTGCAAGTCTGCATAACACATCCCATTTCTTCTATCTGGTTTATATGGTCTTCTCAAGAAAGTATGTCATGGGCTTCTCAAGCCAATGAGTCACTGCCAAAAGTCCGCTCCATCCTACATCCTGTACCTGCACATAGCTTCTGTGTCTGAAATGACAGTTGTTTTAATGGCAGGACTTTGCAAGGTCTACTCCTGTGCAGAGTCAGATCCTTAGCTTCCCACTAGAACACAGTAATGTGGCTGATGTGACTGCAGAGCCACGGACATCATCTTTGAAAACTCATGGCAATTGGGAGAGGTCCTGGATGATTGAAAAAGGGCAGATATAGTGCTCCTAAAGAAAGCAAAAAAGGAGGATTCAGACAACTACACACTGGTTAGATTCATCTCAGTCCCTCGAAAAATCATGGAGCAGATCTTCAATGTATCCATTTCTAAGCAGTTGGAGGAGAAGAAGGTGATAAGGAACAGTCAGCATGAGTCCACCATGGGAAAGTCAAGCCTGACTAACCTGACTGATGCAATGATTGGCTTTGTCGATGTGGGGAGTCGAGCGGATGTGGTATAACTTGACTTTTGCAAGGCTTTTGATACGGTCTCCCACAATATTCTCGCAGGCAAGGTAAGGAAGTATGGGCTGGATGAATGGACTATAAGGTGGATAGAAAACTGGCTGGAGCATCAGGCTCAGAGGGTAGTAATCAATGGCTAGATGTCTACTTGGAAGCTGGTATCAACTAAAGTGCCCCAGGGGTTGGTCCTGGGGCTGGTTTTGTTCAATATCTTCAACAATGACCTGGAAGATGGTACAGAGTGCACCCTCAGCAAGATTGCAGATGACACCAAGTGAGAGGCATAGTAGATATGCTGGAGGGTAGGGCTAGGAGTCAGAGTAACCCAGAAAAATTGGGAGGATTGGGCCAAAAGAAATCCCATGAGGTTCACCAAGGACAAGTGGAAAGTCCTGCACTTAGGAGAGAACAATCCCATGCACCAGTACAGGCTGGGGGCTGACTGGCTGGGCAGCAGCTCTACAGAAAAGGACCTGGGGGTTACAGTGGACAATACACTGAATATGAGCCAACAGTGCGCCCTTGTTGCCAAGAAGGCTAATGGCATACTGGGCTGCACTGGTAGGTGTTTTGTGAGTAGATCCAGGGAAGTGATTATTCTACTCTATTGAGCCCTGGTGAGGCCACATCTGGAGTACTGTGTTCAGGTTTGGGCCCCCTGCTACAGAAAGGATGTGGACACATTGGAGAGAGCCCAGCAAAGGGTAATGAAAATGGTGAGGGGGCTGGGGGACGTGGCTTATGAGGAGAGGCTGAGGGAACTGGGCTGATTTAGTCTAGAGAAGAGAAGACAGAGGGTATTTAATGGCAGCCTTCAACTACCTGAAGGGGAGTTCAAAAGAGGATTGAGCTGAGGCTGGGGCCGGGGCACAGCAACCATTGACAGGGCTGGCAGAGTAGGCAGAGCATAGGGGACTGGTAGGGGGTGCACAGGGGTGCACGTGCCCCCCCTGACGGGGCCAGTGCCCCGCTGACGGCCAACACTGATTCTGTCGGTAAGGCTGGTACCCCCCTGACAGGGTCGGCATCTTCTGCGGGTGCCCCCCCAGATTCAGGGGGCACCAGTCACTCATGGGGCGGAGGATGGGGCCTGTTTGATTCGGAGATTCGACCAATTTGGTGGTTGCTGAATCTCTGAATCAGATTCGACCAAATCGATTCAGGACAGTGATTCAAATCACTGAATCAAATCACTGTCCCCCAAATTGGCTGAATCTGAAGTGAATACTAACCACTTTGCACAGGCCTACAAGCAGCCCCTCGCAGGCTGGAACTCTGCCAGCCTGCAAGGAAAAAGCCACAGTTTCCCATGTTTTCTCCTTTAAAGGCAAATCAATTTTTAAAGTGTATTGATTCATTTGTTCGCAACTCTTTCATATATTTTTGCAACCCACTTGTGAGTCACAACCCACAGTTTGAGAAATGCTGGACTAGATGACCTCCTGAGGTCCTTTCCAACCCTAATTTTCTATAATTCTATGACTCTAATACAGCACAGGCAAGAGAAAATGGTGTATGGTGGCTCGGCAAACATCACTTCCACTATTAGTGCCCACAGCTGGCAGAAAAGTTTTCCTAAAATGCCTCAAGATAGTTTGTAAAGAGTAGCTTTGTATGGCAGGATTTCCCCTTCAGGCTGGCTGCTCTCACTTGATCTAGGCTAGCTCCAGAGTAGACAAAATAAGCCCTTAGAGTGTCAGCTCCTGCAGACATGGATCGAGAGCACAACCTTTCAAATAAATAATATTCATCTTTCAAGCACTGCAAGTGATTTTCTCCCCTTTGCTTCCACTAAAATTAAAGGGAACAAAATGGAAAATGTTAAGGTGTATTCTTTAGAGACATTAACATAGAGAGGGATTTCTAAACATAGATAGTTACTAACAACAGCAGGAAGAAAGTCAGGCTTCTCAGCTTCAGGGTCTTTGAAGCTCACAATCCTAAATTGCAAGATGTTAAATTGCAAAAGTACAAGTTATGAAATCATTGCCCTTTTCCACTTGAAACACGCAGCCAATTTTTCTTCTTTGCAAAGTATAAGGACTGACAATCTAATTCAGCATAATTAACAAATCAATCATAGCTTTTTCCCTATCTCTATGGACAGGTTGATATGTTAATTGGACAACTAAAAGAAAACATTTTCTCAGAGACCTCTCAAAATATAAATATACATTTCACTGTACGCTGCATGTCGTAATAGCATATTAACACATCCAAATTAGATTGCAAGTTAAATGGAGTGATAAGAAAATCTTTTCCCCCAATCAAAACACATCAGCTCAACTAGTCTCTGCCAAAGTGGCGCAGGCGAAGTGAAGAGCAAGGATCTGATTCCACAGGTGCACCTCGAAAGACAATCCTGCAGCACACTTCTTCCTCCACCTATACTAATCCTTTCAGAGCAAAGGCCCAAGAGTAAATTCTAAAGCCAAATCTTTATGAAACTGAAATTAGGATTCAGATTCTCTATGGCACCTTGCAGACAGAAGCTCCACCTTCGAGTACATTTATTGAAGTGGAACATTACTTATTAAGCTTGAGGGTGGCAGAAATGCACTGAGAAAGGCCCACTGGAAGCTGCATGTCATATCTCTTATTCCCTCATTATATTTTCCAAAGCTCTTCATTTCTAGACTTAAGGAAAACTGACAGACTATTAATGAAAAAATGATCACATTATTCCAAACAACTCCTTCCCTCCCTTATCCCCTCCATAATCCACTCAGAACAGAATTGTAAATGGCTCATTTACACTACTACACATATAATGCTTGTTTTGTGCACGTTGTTCTCAGCAACGTGAAAGGATCTTGGTTTCTGCTTTTCTTCTGCTTTATGCATTTCATGATTAACATGCATTGATATGTAAACATGCCAATAAGATGACAAACAGGAAAAAACACTACAAAATACGTCAATGAAGAAAAACTTAGCTTGCCAATATTGGAAATCCTTGCAACACCTTAAGCTAAAGGGGAAAAATGTCCTGAAAATTGAGGCATGAGTGCATTGAGAGCAAATTCCACTGTAAATCACAATTGTACATGAGTGTGTAATGAACCAAAAAGAATAAGACGAACAGTTTATCAATTCATCAAATGCTGAGTGTTAATGTCATTCATAAAATACATGGTTTCTATAAAGGAGTCAACCCCCATCCCATCTTCCCTGCTGGACAATCGGTATCACAATTCCTACAGGCATCTCAGGCAGGTCTGGCTTCTTTGGTAGGTACCCGCTGTTGGGGAATATGCCAGGCATTCCTGGGTCCCTGGGCTCCAGCAGACTGTGGTTTACACAACGAGGAATGACAGAGTTGCAGGCTCAAGACAGCATTTTATTCCAAGCCTGCCAGAAGGTTTAACTCGCACCCTGGCTCCACCAGGGTCTGCGCACCAAAAGCATCATAGAAGAACTAGCAAAAACTTGGGAGTGTAGATATTGCCCTTTGCTATCTGGTCTCTTAGCTGCCCTGGCAGTACAAAAGGACTTTAAAAAAAAGTAGCTAGGAACAGCTGTTTCAGAGAGGAATGCTTGGGTGGCACAAAACCGTCTGCATGAAGCCTGACTGCACTCAAAAGGAAAGCCGAAGAAAATGAAGTTTAAAAAACTTGCTTCTTAGCGGTGAGTGATAAAAAATAATGAATATACCACAAAAAGTCCAGCAGATGTAAAAGAGAATTTGCAGAATGCTCAGGCAGTTCCATGCTCCACAGAAAGAGCATGGGCTGGGTGGTCATGGGTCCAGAAACTTTCAGCAATGCATGCAACAGATCTGGATGCTCCATACAGAGACCAGATTTGTACCAGATAGTGATCGCTTCTACCTCTCATATGCAAACACCTGAAAACATCTAATCGGAAGAGAAAGAAAACTCTGTGTTCAAGGTATACAAGATAGGAAACAGAATAGTATATGGGGTCAGAACCTTGGCTGGGACACAAAGTAAGCTCTGTTGTCTTTCATGAAGCTAAGCTGAAGTTGAGCAACTGAGGATCTGGCTCCTGGTATGTGGAATCAACACACGTCTCAATGACTGGCCTGCAGCAGCACTTTGCATGTTCTAAGAAATAAAATCTGAGAAGTTTTTTTTTGTTTATCAATCTGGAAAACACAGGACTCAGAGCCCTGTATGACCTTTCAAGCATCCACAGGCAAAAGCCTGTTATACATGCAAGAAAATCTGGCTGATGGTCCAAAAGGATGGACAGAGGGAAAAAGGAAGGGGTGGGGGTGGAGAGCCTCAAGCTCTTTTTACATGTCAGTGTGACTAACTGCTGCTCCCAGTCTGACTGACTGCACCCTTCCTCTGTTGCTAGCATCTCAGCCTGTCAAGAGCAGGCTTCTGATTTGAGCACCATTAATGCAGCAACTCTTCACCAATGTGAAAAGTGACTCTAAAAAAATGTGAAAATATATTTTGGGGGGACATGTTGCATTGGTGGAAATTCAAGTAATTAGAATCTGGAGAAAAATCTTCCTGGAATCAATGCAGGGGTCAAAATAAAGGGACCAAGGGCCACCTGTGTTTAGTGGCCATTAAGCTAGCATGGTTCAAGCATGTCAGGTCTGTAGCCAATGGGGCTAGGGACAGAAGTTACACATAAAGCAGTTTAAGTGATCAGATCAGAAACTGGATTCAACCTGTAACAGAACAGAAGTTTCATAGAGTTTCATAGTTGGTCGGGTCGGAAGGGACCTAAGTAGATCATCAAATGCGACCCCCTGCCCTGGGCAGGAAAGGATGCTGGGGTCAAATGACCCTGGCTAGGTGATTGTCTAGCCTCCTTTTGAAGCCCCCCAGGTTAAGAACGAGCACCACTTACCTTGGATGTTGGTTCCAGATCCTAGCCGCCCTGACTGTGAAGTAGTGCTACCTGAGAGCGGAGGGCTGTAAGGAGGCGCTCCGCTCTCAGGATTATGTTATTACATTCTATTTTAAGTTAGATTAAATTGTATGTGCTCTCACTGTGTTTTACTGGGCTGTATCTTAGTTTAGGCAAAGGTTTTGGTTGTTTTGTCGTGTGCTTGATGTTGCAAAGTGTTGTGTTCAATACAGGCTTGCTTCACAGAAAGGACTATTCTTGTTCAAGATTTTATTAATTCAACTAAGGTTACCATACGTCCGGGGTTTTCCCGGACATGTCCTCTTTTTTGACCCCCTATCCTCTTGTCTGAGCAGGTTTTTTAAATACAAGCAAATGTCCAGGTTTTTGCTTTGCCTCTGCTTTCCCGGGCACTAGAAGCTTGGCTGCTTGGGGCTGGGAGCAGTGGGGAAGGTGATTGGCTGTCAGAAGTCATGTGCTCTGCCCGCAGATCCAGACAAGCTGCTCTCAGGTGAGAGAGAGAGAGAGAGAATGTGTGTGTGTGTGATTGTGTGCATACGTGTGCATGCGGAAACCGTGTGGGCAGCAGGGCTGGGAGGGTAGGGGGTCAGGAGTGAGGGGCACCGGCAGGACTGGGGCTTCAGGTCAGGAGTGAGAGGCACTGGCAGGGCTGGGGAGGCTGTGGCTTAGAAGTAAGGGCAGAGGCAGGGGGCATATCACTGCCCTCCCACAATCACATACCCCTCCCCCCTCCCCTCCACAGGTGTCATCTTTTTTGATACTGGAAATATGGTAACCCTAGCCACTACCTTTTTCCCCACCCCCCTCCTCAGTCTGGCAGCAGCTGCCCCAGCTCCTTTGAGCAGGGGACTGTGGGAGGGGGGAGGAGGGGAGGGGGCAGAAGGCTGATAGGCACTACCCCCCACCCAGGCAAATCCAGGTTGGAGTCCTGTGGCCTAGACCTGGACCTGTGGGCCAGGGAAGGGATTTAAACCCCCACCCTCCCATGTGCTAGCCCCTAGCTGGTGCCTGGCCATGACCCCTCTGCTCCAGCAGGGAGGGGTGAGAGCCTTGGAGGGCTTTCTCTCTTCCCTCCCCTTTGGCAGTGGCTGGCAGGTGTGCTCTAGCAGCCCTGGCTTCTAGCTTGAGCCATTGCAGGCACATGGCTGCATTTCCTGAACCAAAAGTGAATGTCTGTTCATTTGCTAATCGGTTCAATCTGCACAGTTTAAACTAACCTGCAAAGACTGAATCGATTCAGCCTCAGCCTTTTTGACTGTCTGTATCTAACCTGGCACACCAATGCAGTGATGTGGCTGTCACCACATCTAGCCACCTTGGACTTCCTAGCCTGAATAACCAGGTATGCATTTACAGTTGGGTCATTTGGATGAGTCTCAAGTGAGGCTTGAAGTCAGTACAATACTCTGAGTACAGTGCAATCCTTTGGCGCTGTAGCAAGATCTCTGCCCCTGTACCTGTAAAGGAGAGGTAACTGGATGGAACTGTGTGGCTTGTGTTTCACGGGAGCCCGGGCTAATGATTTAACGGTCCCATCTGGCCATACAAATCTATTAATTTCATTGGTACTGTCATCACAGATGAGTTTTGATCTTTGCTGCTCTGCACAGAGGTACTGAAAACCGGGTTTGCTCTCAATAGCTCCCCTCTCTTGTTTTCTACCCAAGGAGCAATCTCGCTCTGTTGACTCCTGCTTTTTAATATCTCCCCAAAAGAGAGCCAGAGCAGTATAAATAATGAAGAAGTTCAATAAACATCACATTTTAAAAACAGAGATCGCATCCTTGGGATACATAAATACCAATGCAAAGCTTAACAAATAAAGATATTCTTAGGATAAATATATCCCAGACTGTATCCAAATGAATGATTCTGCTAGCAGTCAAATTTAAAATCACCTTCCACAATAGCCTAAGTGCAGTGGATAGGCAAAAGACCCATCCTGTGGCTGATTTCAAATAAACAGAAAAGCACAAAAACTGTATTATATACTTGTAGACCAAAATTCAACATCCACAACCTTTCAGCTGAAGGAGAAAATGACCTGGATTTTCTCCCAAAGTCTCAAAAGTCTTGCACGCCCGTCTGTAGGCAGAACTAATGAAAGAGGATTTATGTTGCTGTTTAAATATCTGCTTTCCCTGGGAAAACAAAACGGAGGAGCACTGAGTAAATGTTAAATAAAAGTAAATACCTACCAGCATAGAAACCATCATACTTGGAATTTGGTGGGCTGGTATTAAAGTCTTGGGAAAGTAGCGGGGAAGATGTGAGAAATCCATTCTTACTTTAGATAAAGATATAATTACAATCAAATAGGTCTCTAAATGGTATGTAAGTCTCAATGTAACATTTACGCCTGCAGTAACGGGGCTGGCATTCATCACCTCTGCGATAGGTGAGCCGTCTCTGTGAAAATTGCCCTCAAGAGAAAAGCTTTTAAAGTGATTAAATGCATGGCACTTAATTTGCATTTCTTCGATGCAAAATCAATGATATTTAAAAGAGTGGCAACCTCTCTCCCTCAATTCCAGCCACTCCCCCAACCACCTGAAAGCTCACAGGGAAGAAGCATTTCTTAGGGTAGATAAACAAGAACGTAGGAGAATACAAGGACGACGAGATCAAGATTCCTTTTTTAACTGAAACTACAATTTCCAAGGCCACCTTGATACAAAGCAACAACGCTGTTCTACTGCAGCAATGAAAAGCAACATGGGACATGGATGGCAGGGAACAACACAGCTCATACCATCCTAGCTCAGTACTCAGATATTTTCAGAGCCCCTTGGACCTCTGTGAGTAACGAATAAGTTTTGTGAAAAAGTTATACTGACCTTTTTTTTTTTGATGTTCCTGAATGTGATACTTTGATTTTTATATGGTGTATGACTTACCTGTTTATTGAATGGTTCTTTGGGAGGCCTGGACAGGAGCAGAAACTATTGGACTCATTATAGAGACAGGGCACATGTTTTCCCAATAGCCACATAGTTTAGGTTATTGGTTTTCAGGTGCTCCCTGAATCATTTTCCTTCAAAATAGCTTTGCAGAACTCTATTGGCTTGACAGGCAAGAAAAGTGCCATTAGCTTCCTTTTTTCCACAGTGGAAGTGGGTTAGTTGTATGCCTCAGCTGGGAAGCTACAATATCACGTCCTGGCAAGTCTGATCTAAACATTTTGCCTGCCTCACTCGCTTGCTCTGAGATTCAACGTTAGTCTACAGCCCTTTCCTATTAAAAAGTTTTGTTTTGGATGTCTGCCAAGGGAGACCTGTAAATAAGAGGTGGTAAATGCACTGAATTTCTTAGTGTATTTTATGTGCTAAATGTCCCAAATAGCAATACCACCTTCAGCACATAACGTTTTAAAAACTAACCCTTTCCATTTCAGGCAGGGGTATGAGAATTCCACATGATACAATGAATTTCACTCCTCACTGAATACAAGCAGCTTGACTTATAAATTCAGATAATAGGCATCCTAATAAGCAAGAGAAAGTGAGAAACAGCTTGTGATGCTAAAGAGAGAAGGGTCCCAGGAAGGGTGAGTGGAATAGAGTCAACCCTACAGCATACAACAGAGCAGGGGTGGGCAGGATGGCAGCTCTGGTCCACATCCAAACTCCATTTCCCAGCAGCTCCTACCCATGCAGCTTCTAGCTGGTCTCCCTGGGATCACAGGACCGTGACTACATGGGGCCATGACAGCCTGGGGCCACAATCCCGGGGTTGCTCTGGAGCTGGGGCCAGGGCCAGGATCTTGGGATGGTGACAGCATGGAGCTGGGGCCATGATCTGCTGCCTGCATGCCCCTGCCCGCAAAACCCGTGCTCATTGCAGGGGCATGCGGGGAGCAGAATGCAGCTCTGCCCCACACCATCACTGCCCCAAGATCCTGGGGTCTCCCTGGCCCTGCCCACCCATCTTGCTCCCCGCTGCGGCCTCATCCCAGCCACTCAGCCATGCACCTTGCCCGTGTAAGACCCGTCCCCAGTGGCAGGTACAGAACAGATGGGTTGGCGGTACCCGAGCAGCAGGGCTGGGTCCGGCAACCAGAAGAAGCTGCACAGCTGCTGGGAAATGGAGTCCACCATGGGCCAGATTTTGTCCACTCCTCAACAGTGTCACAGCACTTGGGGGCTGACAGTTAGTAAGACTGGACCAGGCAGCTGAAATGGAGCAAAAGTGATGGTAAGGAAACTGGGAGGAAGCCAAGACCCAGTGGTGGGACTATGAGCAGGTCTCTGACACTGGAGAGGTTTACTAGGGTCCAGAAAGATCATGGGGAGGAGAAAGGATAATGGGCATGGGTAGGAGTGAAGAAGAAACAGATATTTCAGCTCCGCTTAAGCTGCATTTTGGCACGTAAGGATTGAACAGGCCCAGGAGAAAGTAACACAGCAGCAGTAGCTGCCCCACACAATAGAGACCCTTTTACCTATTCAAAATGAGGATCCTTTTTCTTTTAATCTTCTAGCACAGGCAAAGGGCTACACAAGAACCAAGTGATGGAACAAGACTTTGGGAGTTTGGCCGGTGCTCTAGAGACACCGACGTAGTGTAGAGGTGATCGATAAACCTCATTGTTACATACCTCACTACCAAGTCAGAGGTTTTTGATTTAAGAAGCAATTCATGATAACCCAGGACACTGCAGCCAGCTTCATGGTTTAACAACAATCAGTGGCAGCTGTGGAGGTCTGCCCTTTGCTATTTGGGGTCCTTAGCACGTCGAAACCCATGTACTGCCTTTCCAGCAAAATAGCTGCTGGTCACCTTGAACATGGCCTATTTGTGGGACCCTCACTTCCCTCTCCTGCACACAGAACTGTTCAGAAACACTGCAAGAGAAAACCAGAATGCCTGTCGGCTTGCTTAGCTTCACCATTATTATTCCGTTTTCTGCTCTGAGACCAGGCTAAGAGGCTTGGCCCACTCTATCACGTGTCTGGTGCCATGTGAAAAGACTCTCCATGAATTGCTTCATACAAAAATACGACGACTGCTTATCCAATAAAGGATCTGTGATGCACATATGTACCAAAGGAGTCTCTGACCAGTATCTCCATTAGCCCTGTTCTAAATGCCTTTCACAGTAGCTGTAGCAAGGTTTATTTCAATCTAACTTTTCATGACAGACATTTTCTAAGTTCCTTTCATTGAGAGCCAAGAGGTAAAGGACCCATATTTATTCCAAGGGAATGACAGAAGGCAACAAGCAAGTGTGAAACTTAAACTTGTACTTTAGGATTGGCTGTAAAGCATTAGGGCTGTATGTAACTAGGCTATGTCTCTGCTGCTAAAATCTATGCATAATTTATTTATAATACAAGCTAAACATCAGAAACTGTCAGGAGGAACCCTAAAAGCTCTTTACTAGCACGAATTAAATGCTCTGCTCATCATATAAGCCCCAGGACAGCCATATGCTGTGATCCTGCACAGTATCAGTAAGCTAATTAAGAAACCGCCTTGCCTTACTCCTCTGTATTGTGTTTTTTTAGGAGCCGAGTTCTTTGAACCTGCACTCTGCAGACAAACCTCACCCTCTTTTGCATTGCTTATTGTTTGTTATCCCCAAAGAGAAAGCTGTCTTTGGAACTCCATTATTTTAATATTCCAGAGGCATTTTACAATTAGGTCCCTGAGGGAGGTCCCACTCAAATGTACCTGTATCTCAGCAAAGCCTGTATAAAATTTAAACTCCATTTTCTGCTGTAGCAACTAGAACACAAGGGCATGCAACTAGCCCACAGCCCCATGGCCACAAGTGAAGTCACATGTGAAGAGAGTGCAGCCACAATGAAGAACGGGCCAGAGCGATCCTGCGCCACTTTGCTGCAACTCTTCTGGGTGAACTGCGAACAAAGGGCAGTGATCTGTTTTGAAAGAAGCCCTGTGCCGTCTTCCTCAGGTAAAAGGATTCCAGCTCAGAGATACACTATCTAAAGCAGAGCACATGAATGGGATAATAGAGGGAGAAACCATCCCAAGGGCTTGATCAGAGGATCCTATTAGAGGACTAGTAAAACCACCGTAACTGCAATGCAGTCCATGTGGGAAGCCCTTATGCGATGAGAGTGTTCTGCATAAAACTTACACTACTTAAGCTTAATTATAAATTTATTGTCACTTAAAGAAAGCTTGTCCTGCCATGCAAAACAATGTCCCCTGACACCATCCTGAGGCACTGCAGTCATCTCCCCAGGGCCTCACCTCCCACTCCCTTCCCTTCCCCAGACAAGCTGTTTAGAAGGAGCTTGCACAACCAGCTCTCTCAGATCTTAAGATTTACGCTTAGTTGCCTTCCCACTTCTGTCAGTCTGAGATCAAGGCTGCCTCATGTGGGTGGGAGGGCGGATAGGGGAAATATAATGCTACTGTTATCATGTACTATTATCATGCCTGCAGGATTGAAAGCAGATAAAGCTTGAGAGTAATTCATTTTGAAAGCTCTAATTCCCAGTCACTTTTCTTGGGAGAAAAGCTATACATTAATCATTATTAATAGGCAAGGAGGACATAACTGGCTCATTTTGACATAGCTATTTTTTCCCTTCTTCCTTGAATTGAGCTTGCATAGGCATGCAGCTCCTGAAAAGGTAACAGAATGGGGCCATCTGGGTAACTGGGTTCCCTCAGAGGCAGGAAATGGGAGCACAGCATGGCAGCCCCTGGCAAGAGGCAGCTCTTGTGTCATCTAAGGCCCTTAGCTGCCAGTGCCCTGGCAATGCTGCCAGACTCCGGACAGCAGGACCCAATTTTCTTTGACTGGAAAGACCAGCGCTGTGAGGCACCGGGACGATGCCAGAGAAAGGAGGTGACCCTGGAAGACTCCAGCCCTCTTCCTTTGCCCTGGAAACAAAGATCATAGAATAATGAATGTGGGTAGACAGTCTAGACCTAACACCTAGAGAAAGACCACCCTTACAAGTTCGCAGAAGCCAAGTTATAAGGCAGAATTCAAAGCATCAGAACAATACGCCAAAATAGCTGACATGTTAACCATTTACCACACTGTTACCTCAAGCTGGACACTATGGGGCAATACTATTATGCAAAACTACTCATTTAGGGCAAGCTTCACTGTTTAGCTAAGACAATCCCCATTAGTTTTCCATCACTACCAGTTGAGCAGGACTGTCTTCTGGCGGACTGTAATGGGAAGAAAATGAATTCTCACTCGTTGGCACCATCATGACTTGTTTGCTGCCTAATCACTTCTGGACTCAACTTCTTGGCAGATACATGCTGAAAATACACCTGGCTTCATGTCTGCTGAACCCTCCATGGCAATTCAGAGCTTATCGTAGAGCTTTGTAGATTGATATATTTACTGCACTGAGAAAATGATTATAAGAGCAAGTTAAGGCGATGGAATAGGGCTCATAGAACATATTCATTATTGTCAGTGCTGTGCACACAACCTGTCCAAAATGTAATGAATTATATCTGTGTGGCAGTCTATATCCTACAACAATTTCTGGCTTTTTCAGGAAGACAGGTAAATCCTTCCTAGATTAGATTTATGTCTTGCCCTTCCTAAATCAGGGGCAGGCAAAATATGGACCACAGGCTGAATCCGGCCCACCAGGCCATTTTATTTGGCCTATGGGGTCCCTAAAAAATTCAGAAAATTTGTATTTATCTACTCCTGGCTGCCTACCAAAGATGGCAGGCAAAGTAGGACCCAGGGGAAGCCAGCAGGACTCAGTAGCAAGGCCAAGGCAGCCCTGCCCCCACCCACCCCAAGACCCCTCCAGCCCCTGCCCCCCCCACCTCCCCCTGAAGCCTTTGCCTGCCACAGCTTTCACTGCTTCCCTGCACAGCTGCTCCAGCACCACGTGGCCCCCAGCTGCATCACTGGACCATGGGAGCACAGGCCCATGCTGGTACCCTGAGGCCAGGAGCGGGAGGGTGTGTGTGGATGGGTGGGGGGTGTGTGTGCAATGAGGGAGGAAGAAACAGTGTATATTTGTGTATGTGTGCATGCATGCACACGTGTGGGTACAGTGAGGGAGGGACAGAGTGTATCTGTGTGTCTGTGTGTGTGAAGTGAGGGAGGAAGGGAGAGAGAGCATGCGTGCAAGTGCATGTGTGTGTGTGTTCATAGGGCAAGTCCCACATGCACACCTCACCATACACATGCACCCACATCTCCCCTCACACTGCCATATACACAGACCCCCACACCCAGCCCCTGACACACCCCAGCCACCCTTCCCCCACACATCCCCCCACAAACCCCATACCCACCCATACCCCACATATCCACACCCCCCACATGCTCCCTCATCCCACACTCACACCCCTACCCCCACATGCACACCCTCCCCCACACCCCACATACCCACAGACCTCCACAAACCTATACCCACCACCCATGCCCCCCACCCCGCCACAATATACATGAGTCAGACTTCATTTTAAGCTACGTGCAATCACCTCTATGCACACTACACAAACACATGCAAATCAGGAAAAAAATATTTTTTGAAATCAAATTAATGAATGTTGTAGATATTTGATTTTTAGAATATAATTTGGTATTTTTCTGGTTCTGAGATAGCAAAACCCCTTGCTGAAAGGAGTACTTCTGGGGACAAGGGAAGGGACTTTGTGTGGCAAAGGTCGAGGGTTAGGGGGTGGGACTTCCGGTCACAAGATGGTGTCCTGGGGCGGGGCACCTGTCAAGGGGCGGGGCTACTGATGCGACCGTTGACAGCTTGCCAACATTCAGCAAGCGGCCCTCCACCAGAAATAAATCCCCACCCCTGTCCTAAATACTAGTGATTTATTAAGCCTCTTGTGTTCACAGCACTACCTGAAATAGTATACTAGGAGGAGAGCATATTATTTGCACACAGGCAGGCCCACAAACTTATGCCAACCTTCACTGACTCACTGTGCATCTCATTCACTGTCATGTCATTCTTTTTTCTACTATTTCAATCAAGTACTCAGACTTAGACTACTTGCTTATTTACTGTACATTTTGATGCCAGCTGACAGAGATATTAATGTCTATCTATCTGAGGTAATACTGCCGCTCCATTAACATATTATCTGAGTACTTTATAGTCTTTCATGCATATATCTGTACAACACCCCTGGGAAGCAAGTCAGTGCCATTATTCCCATTTCTTAGATGGGAACTGAAGTACAGAGGTTATACACAAGTTACAGCAGTACTTAAGTATCCTTCTGGATCTGGCCCTGAAGTGGCTTGTCCAAATCTACTGCAGAACTGGGAGTTCAAACCATGTCACCCAAACCTCATGTTATCACTCTCATCACTAGACAACAATGCTTCCTCGTATCAGAATATCACGCTGGACAGCCAGAGGGAATAGTAATTCTGTTCCAGCTCATTTGTAAAGAATTTGTGTTTTTGTGTAAATCAACCAATTCTAGTATACTTATTTATGTATTTGTACATCCAAAGCTGGCTCTTTGAACCCCGGGGCTATTTGCAACTATGATTCTCTGTGTAGTTGGAGAATTGATAGGAAAAGCTGCAACTGCAGATGGCAACCTGGAAAAAGTAGAACTTTGCATCTGTTTACTATGCAAATTAATTCACTTAACATTTGTTGACAGCGGGTCAGTTTAGCACAGAATCCGTGCTACAAAGTCAGCGATTTAAGAACTAAACTGTGCACTCTCTGTTCCCTCCGATGTAAGGTACAAGTGAGAATGAAAGGTAATTTAACCAGGGGAACAGTAATTAAGCAGAGGATTAATTTAATTTTTCAGGTAGTTAAAAACTGAGAGTCATGATGAATAACTGCAGGAGGAAATGAAAAGAACACCTGATTACAAGTGCTCTCTGACCCAAAGGTCTAATGTTTCCACTCTTGAAGAGCAAAAAGAAGTGAATTATCAGAGGAATTGAAAGAGAAATAATTCAGGACAAACATGGAGACACATTCAAGGTCCCTGGCATGAACTTAGTGTGTGCAGGCTAACCACTGCTCTCACAGAATGATCCCATTAAGTGTACTCTCTTACTAATGAGCCTTAATGTCCTATTCAAAGTTGCAGGAAGGGTTGCTAAATGGCCTTGTTAAGTTGTGTCAAGCCACTGCATTATTTAAACTACAAGAAAGTACAGTTTAAAAGGAAAATGCTTCTGGATTGGAAATCCTAGCAGGGATTTTGAAAAACAACAAATCTGCAATCAAGAGACCTCTTCACTTCTATACGCCTAAAAGAATAAAACTGAGTGCGAAGACATCAAAATTTGTACCAACTGAAATTAAATGACCATCTCCATTACTGATTCTATTGGCAACTGTCTGTCTTTCCTTTTGTCCTTCCCAGTCCTACTCTTCTGACACCATATATCTGATCCGTTTGACCACAATTTTTGTGAAGAAAACTCTATATGGTTTATTCCTGCCCCCCCCCCCCCCCCCCCCGGGAAAGAACAGAAGAGGACAGTGGGGTTATATTTTGACACGTGAAAAAACCCAGGTTGAAGAAGCTCAGATGATGACACTAGTTATCACATTCAGGTGTTCTACAGCTGATAACGCAACCAGATTATCTAAGAAGACTGACGACATTAAGTCAAGCTACACTTAATAATACAGATCTGTCCTATAACTGAATCACCTCTACAGATAGCATTGCTCAGATCATTAGGACTTAGCTCACATGATTCATAGGATAATCTTCGGTTTTGCAAATGTACCATGACAGAATGGAAATAATCTCTCAAAGTCTGGCCCAACCTAATATCCAATTTTCCTCAAATTGATGTAAAACCTGCCAAGATGGAGACCCCAATGAAATCTCTCCTGTAAAAGCATTTGATGCATCCTTCATTCCCAGTTAGAACTCTTGTGGAAGAAGTGATATCTTGTATTAGACCAACTAGATAGTTGCAAAAAAAATTTCTTTATTTGTAAGCTTTTGGGCTCACATGCCCTTAGGCAAAGGAGAATGCAAAGATTGTGAAATTTCTCCCAGGTAGAAATGAAACTTCATATTGCTCAGGAGAGCTGGAAAATGGCATAAATTCTTCTGGGTGGAAAGAGTTAATTTTATGCAAATTAAGCTTGGATAAAACTTGGAGCAGTCTATTGACCTCAGAGGTGTCTGATGGCAAGCAGGATGTTGAATTTTGCTTTTTTCTTGTTAAGTTCTCCTGTGCAATATGAAGTTTTATTTCTACCTGGAAGGAATTTTACAATCTTTGCATTCTCCTTTGCCTGAGGAAAGGCGCATGAGCCCAAAAGCTTGCAAATAAAGAATTTTTTTTTGCAACTATCTAGTTGGTCTAATACAAGATATCGCCTCTACCACAACAGCTCTGACTGTTTTTGCCTTTAGAATAACATGGCTACAACCTCTATGTCCTTCATTCCCAGATTTTCAATATACCTATCCTTGGGTATAAGTTCAACATGGTCCTTGGGACAGAGAGCTACCTTGACTTTCTGAATAGTATCATAATGCTCATAACTATTCTAAGCAGCAAAATGGAAATTCCTATCTCGGGAACCTAGTATTGTACCTGACCACGTAAGTGAAGCTGGGCCAGAAAAGCGGCCTCATCATTGCTTATTTTTTTCTTGAGACAATCAGGACCATTCTCCACCAATTCCTAACTCTTTGATGTAGTTTCTTGGTAAGGCAGACTGCAAGCTGAAACATGTAATGATCCTAGTTACCAGGCTACTGTCTTGCAACTGCCTTGCTGCCAAGTCTTACATCAAGTATGGTATCTAGCATTTCCACCTCACCAGTCTGGAAGACCTAGTTCTTGGCAGGTTGGATATCGAACAGAGTGGCTGGAATGGAAGTGCCATCCGGAAACTGCTGTTCCTATTTTCAGTCTAATATCGAGACACAAGAAATATTAACTTGACCCAGGGCAAGATTTTGCTCAGGATTATAAAAGCTGCTGTTCCTCCCGCCCTCCCCCCCAAAAAACAACAAAAAACCCCCAACACTCAACCCAAACAAACAAAACACAGGTCTCTGCAGTCGATACAAATGCCCTATTACTTTCTGGCCCTACTTGACATTTTAAGATGCTTTGTATTCTCTAGAGGTGCTGTTCCTTCTACTGATTGTGCATGAGCTGACTTCTGGCAAAGAAGAAAGGATGTGTGTAATGAGTTTTTATTGAGGCTGATGGAGAAATTTGTGATTCTCTCTGGTCTTTAGTTCTCAGGCTAGCACACCCTGTGGTGCTTAGTGCCATCATACAGGGCTTTTATAAAACCCCAGTTTAGATTTAGTGGGCATGGAATGGACTGTTAACTACAATCCCATCAAGCCACTGGGGCTAACATCATCAAGTTTAATTCAAGCATTCTTGTGAGCTTGGTGAGTAAGAAGCTAGAAATCGGGTCTTGTGCTAAGACACAAGGCAGCTTATCTTGTTAGGTTTTTGTTTTGTTTTAGTTTGGGTTGTTGTTTTGGGGGGGGGGGAGGGAGCGGTCACCTCAAGTGTTAAAGTAGTAGGTACAATGTGCTGTGAGGCCTAAATGAAGAAAAAACAGCTCTGGTGCAGACCTCAAAGTGATACCGCTGATGTTTCAGCTGATATACTAACCCTAAGCACTGATATGCAGCCAGTGTTCCTGCCCTGCCCACCTTCTGGGCCCTCCACATTGGGTGCAAAACAAAGATCAGAAAATACTCCTGAAAAAGCAGGAACTAACTTAGCATCAATTCCCAATATGAAGCAAAGAGTTTTAAAGGAATCTGCTGCCCGTATTGATAAGTTTAATTAACATTGCTTAAAAAAGCTGCTGGAATGAAAGCAACTCTGCATGTGTAATAACCAGGCAGTGCATGAGCACTGCTGAGATGCACGGAACTGTATTCACTTCTAAGAAACTAAGAGTCAAGTGGTTTCTTATATCTCCAATCCTTTCAGAAAACAATGCTGCATCCCTGTTAGAGTCACTTCTGAAGACGAGAAGGAAGGTTTGGCAAGGAACAGAAGGGAATAACCTCTAAAACAAATACTGGATCATGTATTTTTCCAAATGGTAAGCGATCTGTAGTTTGTAATTAACTCCATTCATTAAAAAATGAATTTCCAGGACCAATGACTGGAGCAACAAAAGAGGAGCAGGAAAAAGGGTTTTCACATGGGGACTTCAGTCAAACAGATGGCTGCAGCCTCAGCCAGCTAAAATGGCACATGTTATTCTCAGCTGGTTGTAGCCATCTTATCTTGGTTTTGCATTTAATGATGAGTTGCAGAGAATTTTGTTTGAGATGCCCACTGATTTGCAACAACAGTAATCACAATAATTAATTCTTATATAGCTTTCTTTCAGCATGCCTTACAAAAATAGGTATCATTACCCACTCTGTACAAAAGGGGGAACCATCATAGCTTGGAATACTGCCCACATCTCTCTATTCCCAATACTCTGCCCTCTGTAGCAGAGCCCTTTGGCTCTCTCTAATCCTCAGATAAAAATGGTAAAATAGTATCACAACAATTTCCTGTCCACACAAGTGTTATTCATCCCAAACCAGATTTAACAAATAAGATTGCCAAACTACTCCTGCAAGTCTTGCAGACTTTCCATGCCCCCTGCCCCACTCACCTTGACCACCACTTGCTCTGAATCACAAAGCAACTTTCCTACCTAAAAAAAGTGAGGTTTTTTTCAGACAGAAAAGATACCACCCCCATACAACAGTAATAGAAAAGGACTGCAATATATTTTTGCCCTCTTCTGTAGCTTTAGGCACCACATATGTTTATTATCGACTACTGTCAAAATGAATTTCAAGTAGTTCCTTAAAGCAGAACTTCAGTTATCCAAAAGGTCAGGGAGAACTCTAACTAGCAGTTCTCCATACTAAAGCGGCTCTACTGATCTGCATTCTTGATGCTGAAAAAAGAGAGTCCTCCACACAACATTTTTTTTCTCCACCAAGAATAGTACTTTAATTAAGAAAAAACTTCAAATTTCACTGTGAATGTAGAAGTTCAAGTAGATCACACCATTACAGATGCTAATGAAAAATTTATGACGTGGATTAGGTTAATCTATTAATGATCAATTTATTGCCTGCATTTATTAGAGATTCTAATATTCATTCAGATAATCCTTTTATCTTCACCATGACTAATTTCCTCTCACAGAACCATTAGAAAGTGAGGCGCTAGTAACGAAAAATGATGATGTCTGGATCCTACTCAAAGGACTTTCATCTCCAGTGGGACAGCAAATAATATCAGTAATGGGCCCTTTCAGAACACTTTTCATTACTTTCTGCATACATAAAGTTACTCAGGGGAATAGTTAGCACAATTTAGAGACCACAAGCCCAACCAACGGAAATGAACCAACTTTCTGAAGATATATTAATCAGTGAAAATCTGACAGAAGTGCACTTCAGTGCACCAGAAGGTGCAATGCAGAATCTTTATTAGTTTTGTACAAACTATTAGATCTCATG
The DNA here is from genome assembly GCF_030867095.1 of Alligator mississippiensis. Classification (NCBI taxonomy): domain Eukaryota; kingdom Metazoa; phylum Chordata; order Crocodylia; family Alligatoridae; genus Alligator; species Alligator mississippiensis. Next base: position 13,960,972 of record NC_081833.1, on the reverse strand, counting down.
ATAAAACTGCAGAATTTAACAGTGTATTTATACTGCTTAATCTTTTCTGGGCTATTTACCAAAACCTCAAGGAAAAACATAGTAAAATGAACTTGGCCACTGTGTACAGACTGGGTGTCTTAAGTCTCATAAGCTCCGCTGAGGGGTCTCTCACCTAAAGCACCCTAAAAGTTATGCCCCACTGTCTTTGATCCTGGACATACAAATACCACCTCTAACCAAGTTTTATCTTTGCTAGCAACACTGGAACTACATTCTTAAATGCTCAGCAGGCAAACTGTGCCTAAACTATCACTATATTAAATGTGCATCTTCTGTTTGACAGATTCATAACTCACAACCCCACAGTTCCTCATTCAAAAGAGCTTGAAATGAATGCCTGTTAATATTTTCAGCTGAGGGGTATGTGGCTAAATCTGGATTAGTGTCCCAGATTTACCCTAAATCCATACAATTTATCCCCTACCAGCTGGGCAAAAAATACTCCATTTGTACAGAAAGAGCCTCAAAAAGGTAATTTATTTAGAAAACCTGGCCTTAAACTAAAAATTCAGATGGGCAGCTGAGGGAAGGACTCATCAAGCTATGAAAAACACTTGAAGGATTTTAGTATGCTTGAAGGATGACACTTGGTGTCCTACCACTTATGATGGTGTTTGCAATGGGAGTTTCCTATTTGGGATGTAACCTGGCAGTCATCCTTCTACCAAGCACCCTCTCCAGTGGGGGAAAAGTTAAACCTATAGAGATATATGCTCCATCTTGAATGAACGAGCAACTGCTCATGTATGCTACTGGACTGTCAGGATTTACCAAGACTTCAATATCAGAGTATCTGTAGCAAAATTCAGGCCTTTCAAACTGGGCACTTAAATTCACCTCTGCAGGACCCCTGATTTCAAAGCCCGTATTAAAAAAAAGAATAACAACAAAACCCTGCAGTTTTAAATTATGTTAAGATTCAGTGAACAACCGACACATAATCTATGCTATCATCTCACCGTAAGCAGCCGGATGTGTTCTTGAAGACTGTTGTCCACTCAGCATCCCGAGGCTTGGAGTCCTCATTTGGCTCACTCTCCCATCCAGAATGGGGGATAATCACCTCGTTTGTCAATGTCTGAAGACCATGGTTAATGATCACCATCTTTAGGGGCTCATAGGATGACAAGTTCCACAGCGTGCCTTCAGAAGGAACAGTGGTTATTAGTCTAATGAAAACAGGATATTTATTTGTACTGTTCATGCAGAATAGCATTCCCTGAAGATTAAATGATAAAACAATAAAACAAGAGGAAACTTATTTGCCCGATGAAGTTTCTTAGAATTCAGCAGAACCACAGGGAGTAGGAAACATTCAGCAGTTATCAACACAGAAACCTTTCCCAAGAGTCATATTTCAGACAGGTTGGGTGGCTGAAATCACTGGCCCCGGTAATATGCCTGAGGAATATGATGTGTGTTCATTAACTGCTTACCCAGAGCATGTGTGTATAGATGGAAAATGACAGGATTTGCTCTGCACAAAATGTAGATATCATTACATTTGCAAATCTACTTATGCCTGAAGAAAACATGCACTCTACTGCTGCAAGCTGACAAAAGCCTTAATGCACCGTGTAAGGCCTCCATTTCGAGAATACAGTCCAGGTGTTGGTCCTCTGCCCAGCTGAAATATCGCCCACTACTTTCTGCATCCCACATTACTTTTATATGATCACTTTGTCACAGGCCGAGACATGAATTGAGGGCAGGGTTGCAAGCTGAGGCCGAGCACCCAGAACTACCTTTGTCTTATTACCTCACCTCAATTATAAATCCACAGCAACAGAAAATTCAAGAAGCAGCCTACCTAAGCAGAAGCCTCAAACAGCTTTAAAACTAAACAATTCAAACTGTCTGTGACCTGGGTCTATATGTAATGTGTTTACAGCTATGCAACATCAAATCTGACATAGATGGAAGTGGGGTTTTCTTTACTTATAGGGTTATGCTGGCATTCATGTGTGTAAGAAAAAGGGTAGCATATAAATCAGATAAATAAATAAAATAAATAAATAAGCTACACCAGTATAAGCATTTTTAGAACAGTATACCAGTTTGCCCGGATTTATTTATTTAAAAATAGGCAGTAATTTGGACTTCCCTCTCCAATATGTTTATATAAAGTTCAGCCAGAGCTATCATTTGCTCTGATTTAACTGTATAACACCATGCCATTAATTGTATATCATTTATAAAAAGCTCTAAGTGAAAACTGAACTGTACATTTAAAACTGAAATCACAGGGTGAAGTACATTTATATTAATATCAGCCTTCATAAATTCAGCCAATACTAGAAAGGACAATAAACCTAATCCTGTTCTCTACATGTTTCTAACAGAATCATACCCCTCAAGGACATGGTTTAACTCTAATGGGAAGGTTTTTGCTAACATTTCCATATTCCAGAAGTGGCAATGCAAGCTAATGCAGAAGAACAAATATCCTTCCCAATCTCAGTTTTCCAAAACTGAATCGGAGCTGAAATGGGACCTTCACGTCATAGGTGAGATCTGTATTAGTCTTACCTCCTGACACTTGAAAACTAGATAAATTGGAGGACTGGAACAAAAGAAATCTCATGAGGTTCAATAAGGAAAAATGCAAAGTCCTGCACTTAGGACGGAAAAATCCCATGCACTAGTATAGGCTGGGGACCGACTGGCTAAGCAACAGCTCTGCAGAAAAGGACCTGGAGGTTACCATAGACAAGCTGAATATGAGCCAGCAGCGTGCCCTTGTTGCCAAGAGGGCTAACAGCATACTGGGCTGCATTGGTAGAAGTGTTGCCAGTAGATAGAGGGAAGTGATTCTTTCCCTCTATCCAGCACTGATGAGGCCACACGTGGAGTACTGTGTCCAGTTCTGCCCTCCCTCCCTCCCACCTCCCTGTACACAGAGTATGTAGACAAATCAGAGATAGTCCAGCAGACAGCCACAAAAAATTATTAGAGGCTGAGGCACATGACTTATGAGGAGAGGCTGAGAGAACTGGGTTTATTTAGTTTGGAGAAGAGAAGATTGAGGGGGGATTTAATACCTCAATTAAATCCCTGCTACCTGAAGGGTGATTCCAAAGAGGATGGAGCTGGACTGTTCCCAGTGGTGGCAGATGTCAAGGAGTAATGGTCTCAAGTTGCAGCAAGGGAAGTTCGACTGGATATTAGGAAGAATTTTCTCACTAGGAGGGCAGTAAAACACTGGAGCAGGTTACCCAGAGAGGTGGTGGACTCTCCATTCTTGGAGGTTTTTAAGACAAAGCATTGGTTGGGATAATCTAGTTGGGGATGGTCCTGCTTTGAGCAGGGGGTTGGACTAGTTGACCTCCTGAGGTCCCTTCCAACCCTAATTTTTTATGATTCTAGCAATAAGAGGATTTGAGAAGGAAAATAAATATGTGGTTTTCATGAAAACAGAGATTTCTGGAGGTACTGACGACAGGAAAAAAAATGAAAGTTTTCCCTAAAGACACTGAAATCTTTCCTTAATAGTAGGGCTGTGCAAAGCTTCGGGTGCTGGTTCAATTCAGAGGAAATTCGGCCCAATACGGTGGCCAAATCTCCAAATTCATATCAAATCAGGGGACCAATTAAAAGGTCTGAATTGATTTGAAGCTCTTCAAACCAATTTGGAAAAAATTCAGAGAGCTTTAGTGATTTGGGCAGTCCCTGTCCACTGCAGCAGCGAGTTGGAGCTGGACTCGGAGCTGTTAAGTAGGGGCAGGAAAGGGGGGGGTTACAGGAGGGGGGAGGGGACCCTGGCCAGCCCCCATCCCCTGCCTGCTCTTCCAGCCCTCTGGCCCCCACCTGCTCCCCCAGCCCCCCCCCCCATGGCTGCCCTGCACGCCCCCAACTCCCGGTGCTTTAAAAAAAAAAAGCCCTTACTAGCTGCTGCCCGGTAGGGCTGAGGGGGGCGATCTCTGCTGCCCCCCACTGCCCCACACTGCATGAAGGTCTCTGCCATGAGCCCCCCCAACCAAACCCCGCTCTCGCAGCCTCCCCCCATGGCTGCCCTGCCTTCCCAAACTCCGGGTCTTTACGAAGAAAACCAAAAATAACCCCTCCCCCCCGAGCTCACTGGCTCCTCAGTGGCTTCTGGGGGCTCGTGAGAGCCCCCCACACAGTGCGGGGCAGTGGGGGGCAGTGAGGATCGCCCCCCAGCTGGGCAGGAACCAGGGAGTTGGGGCTTTTTTTTTCCAAAGTGCCAGGAGCTGGGACAGGCAGGGCAGCCATTGAGAGCGGGCGAGGGATGGGACCTGTGTGATTCAGAGATTCAGCTGATTCAGCAGCTACCAAATCTCCGAATCAGATTCAGCCAATTCAGCAGCAGCTGAATCTCCGATCAGATTTGGGTGAATCGATTTGGAACAGTGATTCGAATCAGTGAATCGAATCACTGTCCCCTGAATCGGCCGAATCCAAATCCGAAGCAAATGCTAGCCGCTTTGCACGGGCCTACTAAGTAGCAGGTAACCTTAATAAGTATCAGTGTATATGAGTAGGCGCACTGAACCACATGGAACGATTTAACTTGTAATGTGCCTTTGAACAGAGGACGTTTAATAAAAAATAAAGAGGACAATAAATGGTAAAAAGTGGCTTTTGTTTCAGTCACTTGTTAAGTTCCAAGGTCATATAAACTGCGGATTTCAGCATCCCAAACAATTTCTGACCAAATGAATACTGGTAGTTAAAAAAATCTAAAAGATATTAATTAACTTACTGGATGCAATTCTGCTCAATTATACTGATGCTAATGAGTGATAATTTAACTGGAGTCAATGGGTTTGCAACTGTGGGAAACTGATGCATGTGAAAGTAGGACTTTGTATACTTAGAACAAGTTTACAAGTTTGTATCTAATCCAGGGGTGACCAAGATGGGCCCATGTGGCCTGAACGAGTTGGCAACACTGATGTAAACAAACAGGAAAAAACCTGAAATACTAAATCTTCCTTTAAGTGGGCTGGAAGTTACGTTAATACTTCTACCTAAACCAGCAAGAAGTGTCGAGTACCAAGTGTCCTATTTTAATATCATCCATATAGGGTCATGTTAGGTACTAGGTCAGAAAGGGAATTTTATCTCCCCTACTAGTAGTAAGTGGCACTTAAAAAATAACCTAGGAGACTGATGACTAATAGAGCCTCAAGGGCCTGACACTTTATGACACCTCCTATTCAAAGTGGCATTTACAAAATCCAGGCATCCGGTAAGATTTAAACAAACTTGTTAATTATTAAACAAATCCAGTAGCAGACAACACCAGATGTTACCACTCATCCTTCTTTACTAGTATCTTTCTAAATAGCTACATAAATATTATTTGTTTGGCCTTCTTCACTCACCACACATAAATGTCATTCTACAAATTATGTGAGCTTTTAATAAAAGTTATTTGTTCTGGCTTTTCAACATGTTAACAGGAGACCATAAATGACAAATGTAAAGTAGCTTTCATTGTTATCCATTTACAAATTAAATCAACTCACCCTTTGCACTAAAGAATCTACTACACAAATGGGATTTTAAAAATAAAGAGATACAGAAAAACAATGCTCTAAATGGCTCAACTGTGCTCCAAGAAAAGAAAGCACTCCAATGTTTCATAGATTAATAGTTCTTAGTCTTCCTACTCAAGAAGATATACTGTGATAGAAAGCACAGCCAACTACCTAACAGCTAAAACAAAATACTTAAAATCAGATAATATGGGTGCATCTACACGTAGCGATTTAAGGTGCATTAGCCATTTTTAAGGCTCATTAAGGGCATGCGCGCCCTTAATGCTCCTTGAAAATGGCTATTTTAACTTATTTATACCTAAATTTGATACTTGCAAAAGGAGGTATCAAATTTAGGCATGAATAGCTAAAACACCTTAACTCACATGTAGACATGCTAAGGCGCATTAATGCTGTGTATGTCAACTGACTTGGGGCTGACTTTAGTCCCAAATTGGTCTGCACACTGCATTAATGTGCCTTAGTGCATGCATGTGTAGACATGCACCTAAATCGCCTTAATATGCATTAAATTTAGGTGCATGTAAAAACATGTGTAGACACACATGTAAAACCGAACTACACTTGTTATCAGAACTTTGACTTAAACTACCCTTTCATTAATCACAATTCGGAGACACTCTCGAGCATGTGAACAGTCCCACTGTCTTCAGTGGGCCTACTAGGTGCTTAGATTTAACTATATCCTTAAATGCCTCATATCATCCATTTAGAAAACAAAGTCATCTACTCCAAGACAGAATAAAAACTCATGAAAGAGACACTTGCTGGTGATTCAAGACCAAAGTCAACTTTCTGCAGATGGGAGTTAAAAATAAAGCCATTCCTCTGGACAGGTTATTTTTTTTCATCTTTCTCTGAAACATTTGCAATCAGAAAGAGAATACCAAAATGCAATAGGACAATTTCTATAGATTCTATATTCCTATTAATTTGAGCTGGTAAAACATCATAAGAGAAAAGCATATGGAGATAAAAAAAAGAATCAGCCTTTAATCAATCATAGTTGGTCAGGGGCAGTACAAGAGCATGGCAGGACAAAATTTCTGAACAAAATATTAAAAACTTAGTCCTTTCATGACTGAATGGTCTCAATGTTTGTAAATACATAGCTTCTCAATTTTACTAAGAAATATGGTTCTGCTTCTTCATTTCTCCTAACAAACAGAACAGCTACGTGTCTCTAAGTAAACAAGTTCAGCTATACAGGACAGAGAAGAATAAGTTGGAGAAATATTTTTAAAGTCTCAAAAAATAAATGGAAAGGTCCTTAATCTTAAATCTGAAGCAAAATAAGTTTGTAAATTGATCAATAAAATTCAACATAGAAGAAAACTGCCCAAAAGTTTAACCTTATTTAAGACTGCAGGAAAAGTAATGGACCTAAAGGAAAGGATTGTGCAAAATTCTCCCGCCACCTTGAATTTTGTAATGATCTAAAATCTTTAAGACACCTGTATATATATATATGTTAATGCTTTTGTCCTGGGTCTATACACAAACATTCTCATCTCCAAGTTCCTACTGTTGTGTTTTCAATTACTGGTAACTGTTTCAGAAGAGGTTAAATCCAACCTGGATTCAATAGACTCAGACCTGGATGACAGAACTTGAACAGCACCAAAAATAAGGCCCAAATCTGTAGTCCAGTGGCTCTCAACCTTTTAAACTCAAAGCATCCCTTGGAAAATGCCACCTCATAGCTTTGACTTATTTTTTGATTATGGAAAAGTACTACAGCTATTCTTGTACTCTTGGAAAGAACTCAAAGCCCAAAACAGGTGAGAATGTTTTGAGACTTCTGGGTTTATCGTGCAAATCGAGCATAGGTGTTTGCACATCTAACAGTGCTAACAGTGCATGACACCCTTAAAAGGATCTTGTGGTGCCTGGGCTGAGGATCATTGCTGTAGTCAATGAATAACCGCACTCACACTGTAGTCTTATTTAAGACAATGAGAGGACCACTTGCTTGAGTCAAGGTACTCCTGTGCACAGGTATCTGCCTTTTCTAAAGCAGCACTGGATGTAAACTATGTAACTATTGAAAACTATTTAGAAACATGGGCCCTCTTGGGCTGCCAAACAGCTGCTCTTGCAGTGGCTGCAGGACAGCAACAAGAAAATAACTTTAAAGTTAAAAAAAACCCTTTCTCCCTTCAAATTCTAGGACAGGAAACAGTTAGCAAAGTTTCCAGTGTCTCCCTCTCCTGCCATCCTTTTTTCATTGTTCAGAGAAGAAATCAGTGAAACAAAAAGAGAAAGGCGCAAAGGATGTTCTCTCCTCCCCTCCTTTAAAAAAATCAGGATAGCTCTATAAAATGTTCTTATAAAAATAATGAGTTAAAATAGAAAGATTTCCATGGATGACTGCATGACGAACTGAGCAAATCCCTCAGATAAACAGTTCTCAATGAGAAAATAACTTGGAATTAAACATGGGACATACAAACACTAGCCAAGGATAAACTGTGATAGTTGGAGCAATTTCTCCCTCAATGAGACACCTGATGGTGAGGGAAAACACCTAGAATCATATTGGGTGGGGAAAAAACCCACCAAAAGGCATACAGAAAACAGTGACCTCTCTCTAGTCTCAGGGGACAAAGCTCATAGAAGAAAGTTTCTTGGTGGCAGCCTTAACATTTTGATCTTTAAAATTTAAGTTCATTAAAAAAAAATTATATTTTTAATGTATACCAGACATGAGAGGAAACTCGAGTTAAAGATTAAAGCCACGGTAACATTACCTCTGCCCTTAAAAATCATTCACTGCATGTATTAGCATAATATCCTATCAAATGAACCAAAAGCATTATTAGCTTAAAAACCCTAATTTATCAATTCATCAAAATTACTCAACAGACAAATCAATTCATTAACAGTAACAGCAAGACACATTTATTTATCAACATTTTCTAGGTGCTTTCACTAAAAGAATTTCCTTTGAACACTGATCAGTGGATTGCATCTATTTTAAGATTAAAAAAGAGGATACTCCATTGCCTTGCAGAAGATGATGTTAAGCCAATTTTCCTTTGATAAGAGCTAGCTAGAATATACATGTGGGTTTCAGGCTATAAAATATTCTCCCTCCATCTAGCACATCAAGCACTGGCAGTAGCAACAAGCTTTTATTTCAGAATTATGTGGATTGCAGTAAATTGCAAGAGAAACAGCAGAGGTTATAAATACTATTGTAAACCCTCACTTTACTAAAAGCAATTAAGTCATATTTCTGATTTGCTGTGGGACTCTGCGTCCTAGGAGCTTTCTAGGATGGACGGGTTTTAAAAGAATTGTCACACCACTGACTTGCAGGTGTCTTTTGAAATCCAAATAATCTTTTTTTTCCTGCTGTGCCAAGTTGCAGAATCCAGTGTTACTATTAAATTAAAACAAACCAAAAAGCTGTTTGCTCTTTCATCTATGCTCCACACTGAATCATTTATCATCTTTAAAAAAAAAAGCATGCATTTGCAAAGGACTTTTGGTGTAACTTGATCCTGTAGGCATCTGTCTGACACGTAAGACACACGCAGTCTTGCTCAAATTGTTTATAAGCTGTGATGATGAGTGTTGTGCATCCCAAGCTAAAAAGAGGTCAAGCTTGAGACCTCAAGATGAATTACTAGGTTACACAGTGTATCATGAAAGGTGATATATATTCTTTTGACAGGCTTCCCACTGGAAAATGGAAGGAGTAAGTAAGTGCCTCTGTAATTAGACAATACATTGATCATATTAGTGGACTTCCACGAGGAGGCAGTGCACATTAAAAGAAATTCCGATGTGCTGCCAGACTCCTGACCATATATTAATGCTCAAAAGAAATGGATTTGGACTGGCTGCTTCACACTGCAAGTCTGCACTGTAAAAAAATCTAAGATCAAAAGATTTTCTCTTTAGAACATTTTTAAAGGTCAATCATTTTTCAATTAAAACCAATTTGCCAATACAGAGCGTCAGAAGAATCATGTTCTGCACCACTTAAAATATTGTGCGGGTGTCATTAAACAACAAAATTACATTTCAATGAGCACACAAAGAATGAAAAATTCATTAAAGCTTCTAACTTCTGATTGCTTGTCAAAAGAATGTAATAGACTTTGTGTCTTGCATATCTGATGGGAACATTTGTTCCACACCAAACCTTATCGTTTAAGATAAAAACCTCTGCTGCTGTTCCAATTGGAAAAGATTTCTTTCCTTATCAGGTCAGTTCTCATTCTGCTCCATTTTTGAAGTCGGGAAAGGATCCATTGAATCTGGAGTTCTACATAGTCCCAAGAGGACGAGTCCAGACAGATTCAAGGAAGAGCTCCACAGACCAGAATTGTTCATGGCAGCTCCACTCATGAGCCCATGAAAGCCCTAAGAAGCTGAAGTTTGTGCAATGCAGTATGTACATGTTTTCCATTAGCTCAACTTTGGGGATGTAGGTGGTAGAGGGAGGGGGAAATGGGATACATGACATAGCACAAATCTGTCTCTGGGGTTCTGCAGGCACTGGTTTAAATGCCTAACAGATCCTGAAGGGCATCTTGCTATACTGCCACTTTTAGCTATACCGAGAACTTCTGGTAAAAGAGCTGCAATTTAATCTGACAAGATGATGGTTGAGGACAGTACTAGTCACCTAGGCAGCTTTACAATCAAAATAATCAAGTCTGCTTGTAGACTTCTAAATGTCACTTGCGTTTACCCGGTATTCCCTGTGCGCTGTTATCTTGCAAAGTATACTGATGTACCATTCTAGCTGGACTTTTAAAAAAAGAAATTAAAGGGATTTGGGTGCCAAAACTGCTATTGAATTTGGAAGCATAACTCATGCCCCTTTGAAATCTGAGCACTATTTTATAATACAGGTTTCCCTCACTTTATGTGGGTTCTGTATGTGAGAATTTGCTCTTATATGATGATGACGCTTTTTATACCAAAAATTTGTTATATGGGAGGAAATTAATTTCTTATGCAATTGGTGTGGTGGAAGCCTGCAGTCAGCTACTTTGTGCAGTGCATTGTGGGAGTGATGCACACCAAACTATAGTCTCCTGTGTGGATCTGTGCTCCTTACTCGTCTGTGACACGTGTTTCTGTAGTTGCCATCCCTATTATGCTAACATTCACCACCACCCTGTGCTTGTGTGTACTGTCTGCTGTTGGTGAGTACCAAAACTGTCTTGTAAAAGTGGTAGAAATGGGTCTGGGGGTCAATACAGTCGAGGTTGAGGAACGCATCCCTATTTGTTACATTGTAAAGTGGGTTCTCTTTATGCAAATTTGAGTTTTGCTCCATTTTCCAGGAACGCATGTACAGCATAAAGCAAGGGAAACCTGTATACTGACTGACCAGCTGATGGGTGGCTATCATTGCATCTTGTGAACAGCAATCATCTGTACTGCAAGAAAACCAGTCTAGAGCAGGGGTAGGCAACTCACAGTATAGGTGCCAGAGTGTGGCATGCAAAGGCATTTTGCTTAGCACGCATGCCTCAGGGCAGACAGCAGGGAAAGGGCTGGGGCTGCACTGCCACAACAAGGATCAGGCCCCTAGTGGCTCCCGCACTGCCCGCCCATGGCATGCTAACATCTTACAAATTGAGGTTGTAGGTGTTTTTGGCACTCTGCCCAAAAGCATTACCGACCCCTGGTCTGGAGAATATGTAACGCTTACAAAAAATGTATTTTTCTTAACTTTCATCTGAACCTATATAATAATTTCTACGGCTTCAAAAGTTACTAAACATTTCATTCCAGACAGAATAAAAAGGATTCGTGGAATGCTTTGATGTACTGTCAGACCCTGATAGGAAGTCAACCTCCTATCATAAGAATAGCACAAGACCTGTAACCATTGTGTTTAATACTTGCAACAGTGCTAGCTGAACGGTCCTCTCGTTGTATGGACTCGACTCTTGTTTCTAACAGCACTTGTCCTTTGGAATCTAGTTTCAATGGGCAGTTCATTTTCTCAGCTGAGCCTTTGGACACCAGCTGCAATTCTCTCAGCCTCCGTCTCAGAAACATTGTTGGAATACTGGTCTCTTCTATAGCCCTCTATACCCCTGGTTAGGTGGAGATTAAAAGAGCATCATCTGTTGCTGAACATCTGCTTAGGTTAATGCCTTCAACATTCCTGGGGGATTCTCCAAAGAACGAGGATCTTAAAATAGCAAGTAGGAAATGCTTACAAAGGGAAGCAGAGCAAAATTAATAATTTTGATGCCCAGGTAGAATCAAATGGAACATACTTAAACTGTAAAATTAATTCATCAGGAGGGATTCAAAGCAAACGCCATTCACAACGAAAGGGGGAAAGCGCTAGTTTGTTTTTGCCATCTTGGAGATGACTGATTACCACTTAACGTTATAATAATATTCCTTCAGAGAAAATTATAGGCTAGCTTTTCTTTTTCTGAATTTAAAGAAATAAAAGTATTGCTTGGCAGCACTCTGGAAATGAGTTTTGAATAAACTAAACCGGCAGATAAACAAATGCATTTCACTTGGGAAAAAAAACTGAAGAAAAAGTAAGAGTCAACCATCGGGTTGAATTATATTCTGTAATAACCTGAATACAAATACTGCCTAAAGAGTTCTGATGTCAAAAGACAAAGTGCAGACAATAAGCAAAGCAAAACCAATGCATGATAATTAAAGGATCTCTGACAAAGCAGAAAGCTCTCTTTTCTCAGCTCTGTGGAGAAGGCTTGAGAAAATAAAGCTAGTTTCTGGGTTGCATATTTAGGTCCAGTTTGGTGAATAAATATCAACAGTTGAGAGAAGGGCAAGTCTCCAAATACCAGTATTCATTTCAGAGGATGAGGAGCCCAGAGAGCTGTCATGTCACCAGGAGTTTTCAGGCGATTATAGCATTACAGTATTTACTTCCAATAGATTAATCCAAATGTATGATAGAGTTTGCTTGCCAGCTTCCAGGACTGATAATGTAGCACAACAGTTTCAGTCATGGGTCCACTTTCACTTGTTCAGAAACATCTGAAAAATTGCACTTTTGGAATGAAATACTCTATATTTGGCCTCCAACCAAATGCCCCTTCACCTTCCTCTCAAGTGAGAAGGGTAACCTATGCTGCTGCTTTTGAGAGGCGGGAGGCCGAAAAACAACCCATTTCTCCTCCATGAAAAAAAAAGTCACCACACATTTCTATCCTCCTCCACATACGTAACTCAACAGGTGAACTTAGCCATGTGCTTTCATACTAATTTTGAAGTCCAGTCAAGGCTTAGCTCAAACAAACTGAACAATGAGTTACAAGTGAAAAATCACTGCAAGGTATGCGCAAAACTGAATTTGCTTTTACGGTAATGCCTCTTTTTCCTGACACTATAATAAACATCCTTCTACCCAGACTGTCCCAACACTAGTCCCTGTACCCATAAACCTGAACTATCCTCTAGCTTTTAGCAGTAGTGTTAAGACTGCATTCATAGTTGCACAACCTCAGCTTTTTTTTTCTCCTTCCTGTTGGCTTAGAAATGGCATTTAAAGGTTTGCTTTTTGGGAATTGGCTTATATGTATAGATATATTCATTAGAAGGGTTTAAGAAGGGAAGTAGGGGTAGCTTGATTTCTAAGAAGCCTGGGTCTCACACACACAGAGTTTCTCATAGCCCTGGAAGCAGATCAGCTGTTTAAACACAACAAGGCCAACGGATGGACACAGCCTAAGAACTGAGCGGGGCATGCCATAACACGAGCTCACAGCCTTCACGGCAGACAGGTTATCCAACACAACAAGGACATACAGCCTGGGAACCAAGGGGGTATGTACCATACTGCCCATAACACGAGATAAAAGTGGCACCAGCTAACAAGGCCTCGGAGCAGGGGGGCCTGAGTCCCAGTTTTGGGGGAACAGACCAAATTAGGAGAAGGCCCAAAAGGCTACATGGACGTGTGACCACAGAGAGACAACCAACCAGAGATAGCCACAGATGAAGAGTCATCAGGAGGGAAGGAGAATACAAAAGGAGAGACTTAAGAGCAACAAAGGGGCCCTCCCCGTCCTGCCCACGTCCCTTTGTCTCGTCCCGTCCCTCCCTCTCTCCCTCCTTCCCCATCCCTGTTCCCCAGGAAGGGTCCAGGGAACAGGGACGGGGAGGGAGATATATAGAATTGCTTGATTTGGCAGATATATAAAATTGCTTGATTGTTCGTATTGCTTCTTTTCTGTTATCACTGTGTATGAATAAATTTGCCTATTATCAAATGGAAAGGTTGTGGTCAGTTTGAGGGTGACTGCCCTTCAAAAACAAGGTCTCTGGGTCCTAAATCCAGAGCCAACACTTCCCTTCCTCCCCACCTGCACTAGATGTGTTCAGTGAGTAGCTTAGTTTAGTCTCTATGAACGTCCAGGAGACCCATAAGTGCTAAATGTATGTAACATCTTGGTTTCTTCTGAACAGCATGAGCATCCAAACCATCCATAAACTTAGACTCCGGTGAGCCTGGGGTACAGGGTTTGAAACAATGCCTGCAGTCAGTGGTTTGTAAATTAAATCCAAACTTGAAGCCTTCAAATCTCCTCCTCCTGACACTGATATAAGCTAGGCCTGAAAAAGAATCACATGGATGGGACAAATAAGAGACACTGACCTGTAATGAGCTCTCTGACTTCCATGTCATTTGTTTTTCGCAATAATCTGATCAAGGCCGGGATCCCGTCACAGTTCTTTATAGCCACCTTGTTCTCATTATCCTTCCCATAGGAGATGTTTCTCAGTGCCCCACAAGCTTTGCGATGGACTTCTGGCTTTGGGTGATCTAGCAGGCCCACCAAAATAGGGATCCCTTTGAGATGCCTCACATCCTTCTTGATTTTATCATTCTCATAGCACAAGTGCTGCAGGTACGCTGCTGCATTGGATTTGACTGGATCGATGGGGTGACTGAGCATTGCAATCACTTCAGGGAGGTCAGGGTCTCGCCACCTGGGGTCTTTGCGGATGCTGTCAATGGAGGGGGAGCGTTTGCCCAGGCGGTCAATGCTAGCCATGCTCCCTCTCTCTGGCTGTGCTAATGGTGCTGCATAGCCACCGTGAAGGTAGGGGATTCTCTCGTCAACCATCTCTGTCTCAATAGGATCCTCATAGCCCCTGCAAAAAACAATGGTGAAAAAATACAGCAGGCTTAACAGTCACTGCATCTAAGCCAAGATTAATGTTTGAGCAACGATCAAGCATCTTATTATTATATATGTATTAGTGGTAATATATTAACACTTTCCAATAGTCTACTTCTGGTCATATTAAATTAGGCAGCATTAAACTCTCAGTAGTGATGAGAACGTAGAACGGTATTGGTTTGGTTAGCAGTAAAATAATGACAAGAATCGCAAGTCATCAAACACATTGCTTTCATTTAGGTCACTTAGCAAAGCAATTATGATAGAACGGGACTGCAATTAGTAGGAAACACTGAGTTTCATTAATGACACTCCTTCTGCAACAGGCTAGAAATCTAATTAACAGCATCCAAGGTCTGGTCAGAAAGTCACTCTATGCTGCAACTTTAACTCCAACATCATGCTGCATGCACTTTAAAGGCAGGTTCAATATATTTCCAAATCACAGCACAGAGGCCCAGATAGGCCCTCTTGAGCTATTGAGAGAAGATGGAAAAGGCAAGTTTTGAATTGAGCTCAGACAAATAATACACCACTTGCAGAACAGTCCAAGGTTAAAGCACTGGATGGGGAGGATGCCTAGGTTCTGTTCCCAGGTCGGCCACAAATCGACAAAGTGACTTCAAGCAAATCACTTCACTACCCCCGGCTTCTCTTTACCTCCCAGGAAACTCTAGAACAGTGATTCTCAACCAGGGTGCCAATACACCCAGGGCACCACTAGATCCTCTGATGTCTGAGGAGATAAGCAGGCCCTGACTGGTCATTCCCCTGCCCCCACTGTCCAGTCCCTCTGCCAGGACACAACCACCATAATAAATAAGTTAATTTTTGAAATGGGGTGTTGCTCGATTCACAAAAGTTATAGAGGGTGCCTTGACTCCAATGAGGATGCCTTGAGTCTAAAAACCACTAGAAGAAAGGCCTCCTCCAGCAGTCGTTTTGTCCATTAAGTTAGAGGGGTTTCCATATCCCCCAGCTGTTATTAACTGTATAAAATCTATGCAATAAGGTCAACCGCATCTGTTATTAAACAGTAGTATTCCTGCTCACAAAAAGGACAGAGAGATGTATAACACATTAGTTAAAATTTATTCACAGACTTCCTCAAAAAGTGCATTCCACACTACGTAAGCACCCCCGAACATCATGGGTGGTGGTGATGGAGAAGTGCTGACTTTTTAGTGACGGCCGCTGCAATTCCAGTCTCCTACTTCTATAAATCATCACTCTACACAACTGCCTGCCAAGATATGAAGCTTTGCCTGGATACTTGTAGGAAAGACAGTTTCAGATTCAGGATTTGCTACTGACAGAGAAGGATACAGCTGCTGCTTTGGCTCAAAATGACTTGCTCTGAGGTGCGACTTGACATCTGACATCCTACAGACTCCATTTTTAACAGACTTTATGTAGTTTATTACAGCACGAGAGACATGCAGTCAACAGCGAGACAATATGTAAAACCCACCCACTGCTCAAGCCATAGACAATGGTGGGGAAAGCAGGACATTTCAGACACTCTCCCAGGGATCCACTTTCTCCATCACCTCTCCCAGGGATCCACTTTCTCCATCACCATGCACACAAGTAAAGCACACTAGCTCACAGGAAGTCTAGGACACAAAGAGTGTGTGTATTTGCATTTTCAGGAGTAGGGCCTCCCCTTTTAAGGATGCACCCATAAGAGCTACTACCAGCAGTGTGACTAGGAGTTGGCGGCCAGGGCACCCACCCTGGGTGCCAACTTTGAAGGGGTATAAGAATGGTAGTCGCTGCTGCTCCTGCCTAGGGCACAGAAACTGCTTGTTACACCAGTGCTGCATACAGTGAATTAAGTTCATTTTCCTCAGAAGGCAGCTATGCCAGCCTGTCTAGGATTTCAACTTGTATTTTAAGCAACCTAGTTGTTTGAAGCCTTCCACAGAACTAGGGCATTTACCTTTCCCTTCCCTCCCACCCCCTCCCCTTTCTTCCTCCCTTTAAATTAACAGCCTTTTTAATGTCTGGTAAAATAAAGTAACTTCTTGGAAGTTAATTGTATTACTTTTTTCATTGCTCAGTAAAGCTGACAGATGGAATGAATATCAAGAGGAATTAAGGTTACAATTGAGGAAAGGCACGCAGAATTCAAGACAACACCGCCGTTCTCACACATTGTGTGAGGTGCCGCTTTAAATTATCTGAAGATAATAATTCGTGCAATTGCAAGTACAGGTTTCCCTAGCCAACCACGGTTTCGCCAACCATGGTTCTGAGTATCCACAATTAATATTCTGTATACCATTTTGGCTACCATGGTATACAGTTTTGAGTAACCATGGCTTTTTGTGATGGTGCATCAGCCCACAAACCCCTGTCCTTGCTTGTGCCTCCCCCACCCCGCCAACCACAGCCCCTGCTCCCTCAGCCAGGGGTGGCTCCCAGCCTTGCCGGAGGAGCGGCGCACATGGTGGCGGGGAGCTGCCCTACCTGCAGCGGCAGGCCCGCTCACCGCTGTTCCTTGCTGCCCTGCTTCCCTCCCCCACGACCCGGTGCAGCAGGGAGCAGGGATCTCCTGCCCACTGCTGCTTGCCCCACATTGCCCCAGCGACATGGTATGCTGTGCGGGGCCGGCCGGCGCACCCCTCCCCTCCTCTCTCCTTTCTTTCCCTCCCCTCTCTCCCTCCCCCAGGTAAGTGGCAAACGCAGTGGGGGAGATGCTGCCGCTGTGCCCTGGGCCCACTCCATCCCTGCCCGCTGGCACCTACCCCTATAACCTGTACAAGTCCCTCTAGGGGTACACCTACACCCGGCTGACCGCTCCGTGTATTAAAGGTAGGTAAAAATGATTTTTATACACTATACTGTACAGTATTCAAGTCCCTAACCCCATTTTTCCCATAAGCCTTTAGTTTTACCAACCACGGTTTTGCCAGCCACGGGAACTTTCCAGCACCTAACTCCCGCAGTTGGCACGGGAAACCTGTATGTTTGTCTTTTCTTTTTCTCAGAAAGTAACATTGGTAGCTTTTTGCCTACTGCCATTTTTCTGGACAGATTAGCTACTGCTTTGGTATGGTGGCTCTCTCAGTCAAGCAAGCAATTTTAATTGCAGTAGAAGGGGCCTTACTACTTAGATTTTATATTCCTGATGTTTTGCAGAAGGAACTATAGACTGTTAATATTTAGCAATCCTAAGGGACAGCTAATTAAACTGGTACGCTTGGGAGGAAGTGACTGGGGACAAGGTCTGGATGCAGAGTGGTACAATTAAAATTTTTATGTTAAAAGCATCTCTTGCAACTTTCAGTAACTTTAATTGCTGATCTAAACTGTAAATGGAATGAAAGGTTATAAATGGGCAGGTATCCAAAACTCAAAAAGAAACTGCAGAAATCCTTTTATTGATGCAGTTATTTATGTATGTATAATTCATTACTTTCCTCAGGGTGCAATTTGCAATGTCTGGACAGCCATTACGTTTTCCGTTATATAACAAAGCCATTTTCAATCTTCATAGCAAGGAGAAAGTAATAACGTTAAAATTATTTCATTTAAATATAAGGCAAAAGTTGTAAAGCAAATACCAAAATACAAATGCAGTGAGCAGGATTTTGTTTTGACAAACACTCAAAACTCAGTTTAATCTGCACTAAGGCCTTACAATGGAAACATAATAGTTCCTTGCCTCAAGCTCCCTGCCAATGCTGTGTCCTTACTGTGAGCCTAAGAAAGCAGTAGAGTGATGGAGATGAATTTTAATAATTGCCTTCTACAAACCTCCTGTCATTTGCTTGGCAAGGTAACTTGCAATTCGGCAAGGCTCAGTCATATCTGCTGTCTGCAAGGTAAATGTCTATCACGTCAATTAAACCTGCAAAATTAAGTTTTTCTCTCTCTTCTCCCCAATTATGCAATCCAAGAAGATTATTGTTGTCTAGGAATGAGGTTTCTTTGCATTCTGAAACCAATCTTCACTTCATATTTGATCACACAACGAATGGTTCCCTCCAGCCCAGAGCCCCCTTGATCAGACCACCTATAAGGATCAGATTTTCAAGATTTGGGCCTCAAATTGTAATGTTGCCGAATCAAAAGAAAGCACTATGCACTAGTCTATCACATGCTAGAAATGCTAAATTCTGTTATTACTCCAGTAGAACTCGGGTACTTTGCAGGGTTACACTCCTCACCACCCTGCAAAAAGGAAGGCTTTTGAGTTAGCTGAGGATACAGAGCTGCAGCAAACAGCTACGCGAGACCACTACAGTGCTCTAGCTCTTGGGTGGGGCTTTGGTTTCAAAAGGTGCCATTTATCTGATCAGCTAGGCAGAAAGGTGATGAGCTCCAGCTGATTGGGGAAGCATCACCCTTTGAACTAAACACCAGAGCAAACAGCTGAATGGCGCATCCTATATTTGACAGCTCCCTGTATTCAGTGATTGCATGGATGGCAAACTACCGGGTACAAATGTTCCCGGTTCTAAAGAATTACCTTTCGATATTACTATGAGCTGATGGACAGAGTTAGGATTCAGAGTCACCTCGACACATTGGAGGACCGAACCAAAACAAACCTCATGAGGTTTAATAAAGACAAGTGCAAAGTCCTGCACTTAGGATGGAACAATCCCATGCGCTGGTACAGGCTTGGGACCCACTGGTTAAGCAGCAGCTCTGCGGAAAAAGACCTGGGGGTTACAGTGGATATAAGCTGGATAAGCTGGATATGAGTCAACAGTGTGCCCTTGTGAAGAAGGCTAACAGCATACTGGGCTGCCTTAGTAGGAGCATTGCTAGTAGGCCAAGAGAAGCAATTCTTCCCCTCTATTTGGCACTAGTGAGGGGCCACATCTGGAATACTGTGCTCAGTTTTGGGCCGCCTGCTACAGAAAGGATGTGGAAAAATTGGAGAGAGTCCAATGGAGGGCAACAGAAATAGTGAGGGGGAAGGGGTACGTGACTTCTAAGCAGGGATCCTAGATTTTTCTGTTAAAAAATAAAAAAAAATCTCTAATAAAAAACAAAATCCTCTGATTAAAACCTTCCAAAATCTGCATTCTTCCACAATTAAAATGAAATGCTACTATATCTATCTATCTATCTATCTATCTATCTATCTATCTATCTATCTCTCAGTTGAACACAATGTTTTATTGGTATATTTATAATTTTAAAGCAATTTGGAAGCCTACTAGTGCTTCAATCATTACAATAAGATAAATCTTAAATACCTATACATTTTGGCATTGATTCTGGGGGGGTTTTGTCATGGAAAAATCAGAGCTCCCCCTGCCCCCTTTACTCACCAGGATGCAGGTACAGCTGCAGCTGTCCCCCCTGCTGTTTTGTGGTGCTGAGTAGCCTTGATATGTCAGTGCCCTTCACTCCTAAGCCACAGCCCCGTCCTTACTGGTACCTCTAACTCCTGATCCACAGCCCCCTGGCCCTGCCAGTGCCCCTCACTCCTGATCTGCAGTACCCCATCCCCACCAGTGTCCCTCAATCCCAACCCAAAGCACACGGGACCCTGCCAGTGCCCCTCACTCCCAATCCACAGCCCCCTGTCCCCACTAGTGCCCCTTCACTCCTGAACCACTGCCCCCTGCCCCCAGCCTCGCAGTGTGTGGGGCAGGGTGTAGGGTGTGGGGCACAGGGGGGTGCCTGACCATAGCCAATGCTATAGGTGACACATTGGTGGCGGTGATTTGTGCCCCAGATTTGTGTGCCCACAGCAGGGAACAGAGCTGCAGTCTGACTGCACTGGCACAGGCAGGAGCTGCCTCCATAGCCCAGCAGGCAGGAGCCAGCGTGGGAAGGTGGAGCGGGGCAGCGAGACTCATTGCCACCGCCACCACCACCAGAACCCCCTTGCCAGCTGCCACCACTGCCGCTCCCCTCACGCGGCAATGAGTCTTGCTGTCTTGCTCCGCGCTCCCATGCTGGGTCCCACCCACTGGGCCACAGAGGAGGTTCCTGCCTGTGCCGATTTAGCTATGCTGCAGACCTGTGGACACACAAATCAGGGGGGGAATGTTCCCCCCATCCCCTCAGATGCATTGCCTATGTCCCCTGCCTCATTGTCTATGCCCCTCTGCATTACCTGTGTCCACCCCCATGCCTTCCCTATGCCCGCCCCCCATAGACTTACCTGTAGGGAGCTGCAGGAGCTGCTTTCCACTATGATGCCTGGCTGCCGTGTACATGTGCACACACACATGCACATGGCTCCTCCTGCCTGTAATCACTCTTCTCCTTCTTCCCCCAGCCCCAAGCAGTCCCTTGCAGGCTGGAACTCTGCCAGCCTGAAAAGGGAAACCTGTGGTTTCCCATGTTTCCCTCCTTTAAAGGGGAAAATCTTTGTTTTTCCATGGCAAATGCAAAACCTGGATCCCTGCTTATGAGGACAGGCTGAGGGAACTGGGCTTATTTAGTCTGGAGAAGAGAAGACTAAAAGGGGATTTAATAGCAGCCTTCAACTACCTAAAGGGTGGTTCCACAGAGGATGGAACTGGACTTTTCTCAGTGGTGGCAGATGTCAGAACAAGGAGCAATGGGCTCAAGCTGCAGCAAGGGAAGTTTAGGTTAGACAGAAATAAGTAAAAGCTTTCTCAATAGAAGGATAGTAAAACACTAGAACCAGTTACCCAGGGAGGTTGTGGACTCTCTATCCTTGGAGACTTTTAGGACCCGACTAAACAAAGCCTTCGCTGGGATGATCTAGATGGGGATGGTGCTGCTCCGAGCAGGGGCTTGGATTAGATGACTTCCTTAGGTCCCTTCCAACCCTAAATTTCTATGACTCTATGATTATTATTATTGATAAGTGCAATAGCAAAATCAAATGCAGTTTCACTAATTAGAAAAAGGAGTGATTCCTGTTTTGTTACTTAGTGGAACTGGGATGGGAAGGAAAGATTTGTTCCCTGAATTAGCCCCCAACAAGGAGCTAGAAATGCACCAAAAAGGCCTATGGATTCTGATCAGATCTGCTGAAAAAGGATCACCCCCAATCATTTTGGCAGCACTCCGTGTTCAGTCTGGGAAGGTGTCAAATGCCTCCAGGACAGAGGAAGCGTGTTCTGAGACCTCAAGTCCACAAAAGGTTGCGCGTGCCTCCGAGACAAGGGAAGGAGTGGAAGAAAAGGGCAACAGTACTTTGTACCCACTGGTAATTGCTCTTGACCAGTCAAGTCAAGCAGTGCCACAGGGCTCTGCTGCCAAAGAAGCTGCCTGACTATCCTTAAGCTAGAAAAAAAAATCCTGACAACAAAAATACAAAAGCCCAAACTGTGTTAGATTTTGGCAGGCAACTGGTACTACTTATTCTGGATACTTTTTATTAGGTCTGATTCTTGCTCAGGCTTTTCAGACTTTGCTCAGGCTCTGTTTCTACCAACCACAGCCTCCTTCAATGGGACCATTATTGCAGTGAAACAAACAGGATTACAAGTCTGCTGCCATCCCTCGAGCACATAAAGGCATTTGCCTTCAAACAAGATTAACTCTTACTTTAAAGCATTTTCTAAGAAACTGTTAATATGCAGTGCACGCTGTTAATAAGCACACGCAAATTTTGGCCCAAAGCACCCCAGATGAATGAAAGAGGGAGTCTCGTTTTATCCAGTGCCCAGTTAACCCATCCAGAACGGTGGCAAAATCCCCTTCACTCATCAGGAACATCATCTGGAAGATTGCCACGCAGGGCTAGGAGTAAATCTGTGAAAATTCAGACGTGCTGACATGGGCCTTGAGGTGCATTTAACCACACCTGCCCAGATTCAACACACGAATGAAATCGAGGCAAGTCAGGAGAAGAAAAAGCCACTGTGATTAGAGAGATTCAGTGGGATTTGACAAAGAAGCTTAAAAGATCACTGATGCTTCTCCTTAAGAATGAAGAAAGTTTACGGATGACTAGAATAGGTCATCTGGCATCTGCACAGAGAGCACAGGAACTCCTGGGAGCACACAAATGTGGAGCCACTAAAAAGAATATTACCTCTCCGGTCTTCTACCAGGTGGGAGACCTCACAGCTAGGGACCTACCGAAATCGAGGAGGCAGGTGGCCGATTTCACGGGTCAATCATGGGGCCAGCCACCATTTTCACGAGCTTATAATGGTGAGAACCCCCATGCCTCTGATTGGCCAGGGGTGGCTTGACCCGATTGCTGCTAATTGGCCAAGAGAGTTGTCCATTGTGTGGCCCTGCCCCTTGCCAATGATTGGCCAAGAGGGCTGTCTGTTGTGCAGCCCCACCCCTCACTGCTGATTGGCAGAGAAGGCAGGAGCCTCACAACAGGCAGCTTTCTCAACCAATCAACAGTAAGAGAAGAGGTGGCCATCATCTTGGCTGCTCCCCTTCATGCTGGTGGCTCCTTCTGTCCAGTGGGCTGCAAGGCCGGGCTGCAGTGGCCTTGAGGACTGCCGGCTTCTACTGGGAAGCCAGCATTTTATTTTTAGGTTTTTGGGGGGGGTTATTATTTTGCAGACAATAGCTGCATTTGGTAGCAGCGCTGATTTTGCGGTTTCTGCAAAATCGCAAATTGAATAGGTCCCTACTCGTTGTGCTGTGGGTGTAGAACAGCCCACAGTATAGGCAGGAGGCGGCATGCTGATGAATGAATAGGACCCCTTGGAAAAGATCCCTCTCCTCCAGGGGCCAGATGGCAACCACCAGGCCCTCCATCAATAATTTAAACTGGTCCACATGTGTAGCTCTCCATGACTGCCCCAGCCTCCTTCCCTGTATTCATAACTATAGGAGCTTGGCGTGTAGGATGCTATGGGTCTGACCAACTGCCTGTTTCAGGGGTTAAAATGGATCTTCCCAGTGGCAGACAAGATTGGCAGAGAGCTAGTGAGCTTTTGGGCCTTCCTGGAAGCATCACATAGACACAGGATAGGTTAATATGCATAGGACTGAGCCATTTAACATGCAGCATTTTATAGGAATATTTGGTTTGTTGCAACTTGTGGCTTTTGTCTAGCATTTGTAAAAAGCCACAGGACAAACTCCCAGAGATTAAGCAGACCAAGAATGTCGTGCTTTTTGGCACCTCCTGTCCTCCACACGGGGCAGAAACAGGAGGACTTAAGGCAGGGACAGGCAATTATTTTGGGCAGAGGGCCGTTTACTGAGTTTTGGCAAGCCATTGAGGGCCGCATGACAGGCAGCCCAGGGCAGATAAATATTAATTTTCTCAATTTTTTAGGGGCCCCACAGGCCAGACAGAATGGCTTGGCGGGCCACATCCAGCCCCTGGGCCACATTTTGCCCACCCCTGACTTAAGGACTGCACTGAATCTTGGCAAGGCTGAGGAGAAATTCCTCTGGATTGTGAAACCACAGCCCTGTGTTAGATCTACTTGAAAACTACCTGGTACCTTACCTTACTCAAGTTGGTGCCTGCTGTTTGAAACACGTCCCTGCATCTGTCTTCACTCACCTGTGCCATCAGAGCTAACAAAATTGCTTTGCTGAGGAAAAGCCATAAGATGAGACAATTTGAAACTAGCAGCCTCACAGAATTCTTCATTCAGCTCTTTCCCATATAGACCTGTTCAGTACGTACACTTTTGTCCTAAGCAGGACAGCTTTTCCATGTTAACTACATTCTCACATAATTCTTATATTTAGTTTCTTATTTAAATCAGCTGGCCTGCATGGATAAATCTTCTCGCAGCCTTGAAAACTTTTACAGAGACACTGTTATGAAATTAAAATCTGATAAAGTGAGAAACGAACTACCCACACAATGAGGCTAACAAGTTAAGCTTTTTTGTTCTAGAGTAAAAGAAGTCATTCAACTAAGTATTACAACTTAGTTGTATACCTACATAATTGTAATATGTACAGTTATATGTATATTCTTATTTTACCTTACATAATGAAGGCAAGATAAAATTTACATGGAGCAATGGCTTGAAAACACTTTCTCTAGTGGTAATAGCTTGGCAAAACATAATGGTCAGACTAGATGACCTAATGATCTTTTCAGGCCTTAAAACCAATGAATCTGTGACCCATCACAACATCCCTTTACAAATAAGGCCTTAACTCAATACATTAGTATAAGAATTGCAAATTGAAAATTTATCGTTCTTGAATTTAACATACGTTGGTGATTTTGTTTGTCTTCATACGCAATTTAGATGCAGGTGGGCATATTCAAAGGGGTTTCAACTAGGGATAAGTGATAGTTATCGTGCATGGAGAACTGCTCATGGAACTAGATGCCAGGTTTTGGAAATTTTCACTGCGGTACTGAATAGGTTTGTGTTTTACTGGTATCATTATGGACTGAATGAAGCAGATCTGTCAATCTCCTTGGCTCTGACTGATTAGTAAACAGTGTACCAACTGGTTCCTAACATGATGGCCTCTTATAGGCGCAGATCCCTACGACAACTTCCAAGTGAATGCAGAATAAGTTTTATCATTTTAACCTTCAGTGTTGGAGAAATAATGTAATTGCTGATAAAGTTTGCAGAATTCTGAATTTTAGGGACTGAATGAGGGGCCTCCTTCTCAGTACAGATGACAGGAATGATGGGTTGACTTTACAAAACAAGCACAGCTACATGCACTGAAGTGAAAACAGATGGAACATTTGCTTTTTAATGCTTATCTGTATTTGAAGAATTTTCCAAAGAGGCATTTTTAATTCTCAATTTATATTCAAATGTAACTGGTTTAAAATTAGGCTGGTGATGAGAAGAGTGGGAATACAATAGATAATTGTCTGTCGCATCAGATAGGCGAAGAAGAAGCTGTTTTAACTCACTCCCTCAGCTGGGAAGGGTACAGATGTCACCCACCTGACTAGTTTGTCCCCTACATGTAGAGACAGATTATTCCATCACAGGCAAAGAGTGAGAACTCACTACAGGTCTTGTGGGATAGAACTAAAATTGAATCCAATAACTCTGGCATCAACAGTGGATCAGAATTTTATATTATTTTAATTTCTAGTATCAGCCTAACATAGTGAGGGCTGAGAAATGAACTGCATTTAAAAAAAAAAGTCTCACGCTTAGACTTTTGCTATGATCTGGATAAATATCCAAAGAAAAGTCCAGCTCATATCCAACTCCACATGATGATGGACCTGAAGCAACTCTGGTTTGATGCAGCATCCCATAAGCTGCTTTCAAACATCCTATTAGGACATATTGGGTGCATCTACAAGTGTGCTTAACTGCACAGTAGAGTAATTTGCTGTGGTATAAAGCACAGCACATGTGTGTGACACTATTAGACCGCAGAAAGCTAATTAACATTACCATAGGATAGGATAGTCAGGGTCAGTACTATCTTATAGCGGTGAAAATGACTGCACCTAAACACACGTGTAAATGCTGACTTAGACATACATTGCACCCAGCCAGGCCAGGCAGCAGGGGGGCAGACCCCTGGCTGCCGCCTACC
The DNA here is from genome assembly GCF_030867095.1 of Alligator mississippiensis. Taxonomy (NCBI): domain Eukaryota; kingdom Metazoa; phylum Chordata; order Crocodylia; family Alligatoridae; genus Alligator; species Alligator mississippiensis. The sequence goes on along the minus strand of NC_081833.1, from coordinate 13,934,838 downwards.
ATAGAATCATAGAAAGTCATACAAAGTTAGGGTTGGAAGGGATCTCAGGAGGTCTAGTCCAACCGCCCTGCTCAAAGCAGGACCATCCCCAACTAGATCATCCCAACCTAGCCGCAGGGCTCCATGCACTGGGAACAGGTTAACTATATGATGGCTATTCAGCAGCCTGTATGAAAAGAAGCTTGCTCCGATTTCTAGCAAGCATGTAACTATCACAATTGCTACCGTGGCAAGGTTGACACCTTCAGGTAGACACCTCAAAAAACCAAACTAAGGATTGAATGGGACACATAAAATAAACTTCCATCTCAATGTTCAAATGTAAAAGATCCCACCAGTTCATATTTGAGGTACACTGGTTGAACTAGGTGGAGCAGCTTCTACTGCTACTGCCAGGGCTGTTTTACGCTCTGAGGATTTCATTTTCAAGTGCTATTAATTTATTGCTCTCCATGGGGTAATAACTTTAGTTTTAAAATAAAAAAACTAGAGAGAGAAATAAAAAGCTGTAACCAAGCAATAATTGCTCTCATTAAACACAAAGCACTATGTGTTGTCATTAGCTTCTTATAGATCAGTTGCTTGTCTGAAAAGTAGGTTCACATAATTGTTTAAATATTTCTTGGAGCGGTTTGAAATAGTTGAGAGCAACCATTTTATGAAGTGGGCCTCATTCACTCCCCTCATGTTTGTACAAGCTAAACTTTACTGCTATGCTCAGATTAATTACTTGTCAAAATCCCTTGATCATATTAAATATGAAAAAACAACAAAAGAAATGCAAAACAAAAACTGTAAATTGCTCCTATCAAGACTGCCATGGAACAATAAATCAAAGGGATGTTTCAAATCCATTAAAAATGCAAATTGATAGGTTCAATGAGTATATATGCTTATTTATCCTACATGAAACATTCAAAATAGTAACAAAAAATTAAAGACTGCTCTTGCCTGACAGCTTTTAACTATGGTTGTACAATAAAAGTTTGCCTGGTGGGAGAGAGAGAAAGAGGAGCCACTCAAGTTTGGTAAATCAATCAATATTTCAGTACCCAACAGCTGCCAGATTAGTGTTCATTTCAGTCCCCAGTGTATGCAAGAGTGAGAGCAAGGGCTAGCCTGAGACGGCAGGCTTGGATCACAGGGAATTTCCAGAAGCTCCTGTGCAGATCTGGCGTCTCTCCCCATTTTTCTGTGTTGCTGCCAAGTTGCTGCTTTAATGTATCATTAAAAGGGCCTTCAGAAGCTGTGGAAATAGACAGAGGGTGCTGTATTCATAATTCACTATTTTAAATATGAAATAGTGGAAATTAAGCCCATACCAAAAAACAGAGAGCAGGCTTGTCTTCAGACTAGACTAACCTGGACAAGGGGTGGAGGAGAAGCACATGAAAAATGAGTCTAGTTTATAGCCAAAAATACTCTGCAGGAATGCTCAGTGTTTAATAAGATAACGAGTGACTTGCCTCTCCAAAATCCCTTGCCCTCAAACTTGATTTTTCGCACAAAAGCAAGAGGCCACTGCTACAAACCCAACATGTAGAACATCAGGTCCCAGACACCTAAAAACTGGGGCTGTGACACACAGCAGAACATCTCCCAGGCAGGTGGCTTGGCAGAAGTCATTTGCAACTCGTCTCCCTAGTTGTGTTAAGTGTAATACAGGTGCTCTCTGCTTCCCTTTCCGTGATTTGACAGTACTAAAGGATGACCTGATCTTACAGATGGTTGACATTTTCTGGTCAGATGCTGAGTCCTTTTATCAAGCACTTGGATTCAAGCGGGAGCAAGCCATGCTGCGCACCGCACCAGAGCGTTCCTTTAACAAGATGTCCCTCGAGCCCACTGGCAGGTTAGGACTGTAACTGAGCAGTTGTTAGCTTTAGCATTCCTGTTTCGCAGACAAACATTCGGGCCCTGTCAAAATTTTCACACATCGCAAGTTCTTTTTTCCCCTTGTTAGTATGGGATGGGGTTTGGGAGGCAAACACAACACAATCACAGACTTTCCCTTTAAAAATAAAAATTCAATGCGGCCTTTTACGCGAGTCAGTTTAGGAAGAGGTGTGCTAAGGTGCCCTGCATTTCGCACAAGAAGTCTTCCAGACAACGAGTGCACAGTGTTCACAAAGAACTGGGTGGCTGTGATGGGATGGAGGTGGTCTGTGGCAATGAGGGCTCTCCCGTGTCCAAGAAATTGTTCAAAGGAGTCCATTTGGACTCCCTGTCCCTCCACGGTCAGGGGAAGGGCAGTACGAGAGTGGGTGAGAAGAGGCAACACTCAGGGAGTTCCTTTGGGAAAGCCCGGCCTCACACCCACATTCTGAAAAGACTGCAATCCCAAGTTAGAAATCTTGGGTTTTTTGCTTCTGTTAGGTTATTTTGATTTCTTATGATTCCAAATGGTTGTTCCCTTACAGAAAAGGACCATGCTGATTGCAATTGTAGCTGCTTTTCCTGCTAACTCATTCCAAAGGCTGACCCAAACCATTACATTTTAACCTTCTAAGTTTAATTAGGAGGAAAAAAAATTGCATTACACACATTCATCAGCAGGGAGTTTACCTTCCTTTGTGAGGCCTCCCTCTCTCAGGCACCCCTGCAGCTGTCCTTCTGTTCACTGTGGAATAATCTGGATCCAGTTCATACCCTTCGTCATCAACCCCGAGGCTGCGGTTATCATCCTCCAGTCCATAAGGCTCTGGCTGGAAACGTTCTGGCTGAGAGCGATTCAAGTCAACATTGCTGCCTGTTGGCACTTGGGGTTGGGCCACGGGACCGTAGTTATCCCGCCTACTTGGCAAAGTGAAACTCCCATCCTCTGGTCGGTAACTGTTTCCTGGAACGTAGGCATAGCGAGGACGGTAGTTGACACCACGGGATAAACTGCCATAATTATCAGGCAGCTCTCCATAACCATCATGGCCAACATAAGGGCGGTATTGCCCATCATGGCCATCAGGGTAAGAATCATTGTAGCTATTATAAGATCTGGTTAACGTGGATGAAGCCTGGGGCGTGATGTACCGCTCCCCATTCTTCATATACCTCCTGTCTATTGAATCTGTGTAGCTACCCATGGGAGATGAGCCATCCATGGTAGGCAGGCCATCAGGCCCCAGTGGAACCTGGCGCACTGTTCTAGTGGTGACAGTCTTGACCATTTTTGTGACCTGGAAAGAAGAAATCAAAATAGATATTAATATTTTCCTCCTGACTGGTGGTGGTGCTTAAGTTCTATGGGGACTTAGAGGGAAACTTCCAATGGTGAGATCTAAACTAGTCTAGAAAAGGCACTAGAAAATATTCTTGAAGAACAACAACAGAGGCTCAAGACACTAAACTGGCTAAGAGTTCATAAAAGCACAAATCGTTCCATTTTAACAGAAGAATCAAAGACTAAAAAGAAAAAAGTTGTAAAAATTCTATCCCATTCTTCCACTCACTTAGGGGTAATAAGTTATAAGTATACCCAAAAGAACATTGGTGGCTTCCTGTTGCTCTCATGGCAACCCATGTAAGATTTTGGGGACATCAGTAATAATGAAAACCTTAAGTGCAGAGGTAAGGCTGTACCTATCTAGATGAGCTACCACAGACCACAACTATCACTAACTACCACAAACCATACCTATTTATATGAGGCTCCACAAAATTTCAGGCAGCCCTTTGGAAAGTATATTTATGCATGACATTTATTTTTATATAATTTTGTCTTCTTATAAATCATGTTTTATTACAACCCTAATGGCATTAAATTCTGTTCCGGAATTTTTTGCCTGTGCCCTTTTAGCCAGGAGTCTGAAGCAGAGGAGATGGACAAGCATCATCCCAACCTTCAACTTCTAAAGAGAAGAGCAAGTCCTATTTGTGACACCTGGCTAAAAGGACAAAGGCAAAGGATTCCCATCTCAAAAGGTGCATCACTTCCAAGAAGTGCTTCCTTTGTCATATAAGAATTGCTGCACATTCACCTCTTGGTCATATAAGGACCAAGAGGTGAATGTGCAGCAAACCCCCTAGTTCAGGATATTTCACCAATGGTGGCCAGTAAAAGCTGCTTGAGAAGAGGTACAAGAAACCTTCTACTAGGCAGTTATTAGGCCTGTGTGAAGTGGCTAGTATTCGTTTCGGATTTGTATCCGGCTGATTTGGGGGACAGTGGGGACAGCGATTCGATTCAGTGATTCAAATCATTGTTCCGATTCGATTCGGCTGAATCTCCGAATCAGCCAGGCCAGACCCATCCTCAGCCTGCTCTCCCACCCCGGCAATGGCTGCCCTGCCTGCCCCAGCTCCTGGCTCTTTGGGAAAAAAAAGCCTCAACTCAGCGGGTGCTGTCGGGCAGGGGGTGATCCCTGCTGCCCCCCCAACCCCTCCCCCACTGTCCTGGCCCCACCACGGGTGACCCACCCGGGCCAGCTCTGGCCCTTTAAGAAAAAAAAAATGAGCCCCCCCCCCCCCCCGGCTCACTGCTCCTGCCAGTGGGGGAGGGGAGGGGAGGGGGGACATCTCTGCTGCCCCCCACTGCCCCACACCATGTGGGGGCTCTGCACAATCCCCTGAAGCCCCGAGGCCGCTGCAGGAGCGGTGAGTCCCAGGGCTTTTCTCAGGTTTTTTTTCTTAAAGGGCCGGAGCTGGGTCTGGCGGGGCACTTGTGGGGGGTCTGGGGCAGTGGGGTGGGCCCCCCCCCCACCCAGCAGCACCCGGTGAGCACTAGGGCTTTTCTTTAAAGTACTGAGCTGGGGTGGGATGGAGGGGCAGCCATGGGGTGGGGCTGGGGGAGCGGGGAGGGGGTCGGGGGGCTGGCAGGGGTCCCCCCATGGTCCCTTCCCCCTGCCCCAGCCTCCTTTCCCCTGCCCCCTACTTACCAGCTTGGAGTCAGCTGCAGCTCCCTGCCGCAACCACCAGGGACTGCCCGAATCACCAAAGCTCTCCGAATCTTTTCCGAAGACTCACAGAGCTTTGAATCGATTCGGACAGTTTAAGTGGTCCCCTGATCTGATTCAGACTTGAAGATTCGGCCACCAAATCGGGCCAAATCTCCTCCGAATCGAATCACCACCCGAAGCTTCGCGCAGCCCTAGCAGTTATAGCTTTTCCTTGGGAATGTTTTATTCTCAATGCTGATAAAAATTGTCTTAAGGCCTGAATCATGGAAGTTTCTCTCTAACAAACCTTTTTTTTTAAACTCTCAAAAGAAACTGGGAAAAGTGCGAGACTCCTGCTAGAACTGCATTACCAATAATAAACAGCACATGCTATCAACACAGATTCTGTTACCCATGCTGCGTTAAATAACATCATGTTCATTTTGGCCCCATCAGAAACATTAGAGTGGGAGGGAGAATCAATACACTAGATTGGAGTAGCCACTGGAAAAGAACAGAATCATTACAGGTATTTTTACACAAGCACTGTGAGTCATGGAGACTTTAAAGAAAAAGTGCAAGGAGCTGACACTTTTCTTAACCTAAACTGCAGTATTGTCTGTACATCGAGCAAAAGATAGCTACCACTTCTGTTTCTGGACTCAGAAGTCCAAACAGGGATTTGGACTGTAGCTTCTGATTAGGCAAGTCCGTTGCTAAAACAAAATAACGAGAACAAGTTTTTTGACATAGCTTCAGCCACGTCTCCTAGCCGTACGTTTTGACATAGAAAGCATGACTAGGAATATTTCACCCAAATAGCATTTCTTTTCCCAGAGACATCTGCAAGCAAATGATACTTCAGCCTAATGAAATAATGAAGTCCTGAAAATCTGAAAACCCGCACAAATGGCTCCCCACCAACAGATTAATTAAGCAGCATCGTGAATGGAGTGAAGCATAGCCAGGTATCAACACAATCTTTTAGTCATTTGAGCCAGAGCTGAGGGAAATTTCCTCTTCATCCAGAGGGTTTTTCTGACTAATTAGTATCTTCCCCACAGCTTGGGCTGTTTTTATGGTTTCAGCAAACTAAAAGAAAGGGAACCAGATCAAAAAGAAAATTCTTGTTTTGCAGAATTAACAGTGTGGCTGTTTCCCTGTTTCATTGCGCTCTCACAAAACATTCAGCACTCTTTTATGTATCAACACCAATTAAAGGAGCTATTACAGAAAAATAGATTATGGATTAAAAAAGCACTTTAGATCATTTATGTGGCTGTTAGTATGTGGGTATGGAAGGAGGCACTACCATTCAATGCCACCCAACACAAAGCCTGTATTCAAAGAAATGCTTTTAGAAATGACCTCAACAAGCTGGAAAACAGAACTACTCAGGCTTGGAGTACGTACCGACTTCCACAGCAATGTCAACACAAGCTTTCAGTTTTCCGATGTTCCTGAACCTTGGAACTAGAATCCAGGAACAGGATGTAATGAGAGGGGGTTAAGTGGCTTTATGAAGCTGAATTCAGAACAGAGAAAGACGGCAGAGGCAAAAGGGTGATCCGCTTTTTAGCTGCCATGAGAACTTGTGAACACTACATAGGAGCATAGGACCAAATCAGGTATCCCAGGCTGTTTAATCCAGCACCTTGCATTTTCAGGAAATCTTTTCCACAAGAAATCTCTGCAAAAATCTCTGCTTCAAACCCTTACACATACCTGCAAGGCACAATACCTAAAACTGAGAGCTCTCCGAAGGTAAAAGCAGGGAAAAAGAGGGCAAGCATCCTGCTACAACAACTGCAGAGAAGTCATTTTTAAATAAATGCTTAGAAGAATCTTGGAAAAAGACCATGCCACATGCTACAGAGGAATGCAAAACCCCATACGGTCCATGCCAAACTGGCCTAGGGGAAACATTCTTTCTTCACCCCAGACATGGCAAAGGAGCATGAACCCGAGCAAAAGAGTAAAGCCTTTTAAGCAGGAATCTCTGGGTTTTCTAAGTACTGGTAGAAGCATCAGCACGCTCCAGTGAAAAACTGCCAGCCACAGCTGTGGCCAACGTCCAAGTGCTTCAGAGGAAGTTCAAAACCCATCCAAGGATCTAGCAGCATTCATGGGGGGCGAGAATTCATTCCTGGCCTCTACTGGTGATCCCATGATGCATGGGATTGTCGGACACCCACCACACTATAAGAGCTCTCTCTATAACACAACATGGGATTGTAAATAGACAATTCAACGTATCACACATGCTGACTGGTGGGCCAGAATTCCCTAACAAATACTCACAAAGATTTTATCCTCTGCCCTAGTCAATAGAAGTCAGACGGCATTAAATCCAATTCTCAGTTTCAGTTCTCAAGTCTTATTGCCACATGCATACTCTCTGTCACAACTAATTTGTTTCTAAAATTACCACCATCAGGCACAATGTCAGGCAGCCAATACACCCATGTGTGCACTGTGTCTACAACATGAAAGATGAGAACAAACATTGATCTGCGAAAGGACTGGTCCTTGGTGCAAAACAGTAAGGGAAGGCTTTGCAGAGAGCTAAGATAACCACCATTCACACCTGCTGAAAATTTCATTTGTCAGTACCACAAGGTTTCTTTTCCTTCCCCTCCAGGAGAAACTAAAACAGCTTTCGCTCTACAAGAAAAATTGCTTACAAAGCACCACCAAAAATAAGATCCAAAATATTTATACGTTACTGATTCATTTAAAAGTAGTATGTTTTCAAAAAAATCATTTCCTTGGAAATTTGTTATTTATTACTTATTGTTTGTGTTCAGGTAGCACCAACAGCAAGGTGCTAGGATTCCCTTCCAGGGTGCCACAGTACAGGTGCCACTGGAGTTAGGTAGTACTGCTCCATTCCCCTCCTGTAGAGACAAAGCAGAAAGCAGCTTTCCCTGCAATCTTTCTTGCTCTGACCTCACAGGCTCAATTCCAGAAACAGAAGCATGCTAGGCAGGTGAGATCATCCCACACCCCTGTTTCTGGGAGAAGCACGAGGGACAGACCAGGAAGGGCTGTGGCAAGTCTCCACACTCCAGCCGCAGCCCTTTATACTGCTCAGCTGGAGGGGTCCAGCTGGGCCGTAACACCCCTTTGTGCAAGCTGGATGGAGGAGTAGAGTGCCCGCCCTCAAGGGCACAGGGGTAGGACTGCCAAGTCTCCCAGGCTGGCTGGGAGTCTGCTGGAATCGGCATTGATCTCCCGGTGACTATTGCAAGCAATTCTGGAGATTGATATTGTGAACAGGTTGAACAGTATAATTAATGACATTACATCACGTTGGAAAAAAAAATCTCCCAGAATAGCTTCAGTCAGAGTTGGCAACCCTACACAAGGGAGTTCAGCCCAGGGCACACAACTTACTAGTTATGCCTCTAACTCCTGCCTCTGTTAGGTTTATTGGATAACCCCAATAAAGGCAGAAGCATGAGACAAGGCCCTGGTTGAGAAGCACTGAGGGTAAGCTGTGGCACTACAGCAGTGGCTCTCAACTGGGAGTGTCACCAAATCCAAAGAAGCCCTGGAGGGGTGCACGAACGCTAAAAAAGCTGAAAACTAGGGCTGTGCAAAGCTATGGGTGGTGATTCAATTCGGAGGAGATTCAGCACGATTTGGTGGCCAAATCTCCGAATGCAAATCAAATCAGGGGACCAATTTAAAGGTCCGAATCAGTTCAAAACTCTCCGAATCTTCGGCAAAGTTTCGGAGAGCTTTGATGATTCAGGCAGTCCCCGGTGGCTGCAGCAGGGAGCTGCAGCCCTACTGGAGCTGGTAAGTACTAGGGGTGGAGAAGGGGGCTGGGGGAGGGGGCCATGTGGGGACCCCTGCCAGCCCCCCCGCTCCCCCAGCCTCCTCAATCCCCCCTGACCTCTGCTCACTCCCCTAGCTCCCCCATGGCTGCCCCCACCCCAGGTCCCAATACTTTAAAAAAAAGCCCCAGTGCTCACTGGGTGCTGCCGGGCAGGGGGCGATCCCTGCTGCCCCCCCCTGCATGGGGGGGCTCTGCCACAATCCGCCCGACCCCCACCTCGCTCCCCCAGCCCCTCATGGGTGCCCCACCTGGGCCAGCTCTGGCCCTTTAAGAAAAACAAACAAACGAGAGAAGCCCCAGGGCTCACCGCTCCTGGTGCAGCCTTGGGGCTTCGGGGGCTCGTGCAGAGCCCTGCACATGGCACAGGGCAGCGGGGGGCAGTGGGGATCATGCAGAGCCCCCCAGGCAGCGTGGGGAAGTGGGGGGCAGCAGGGATCGCCCCCCGCCCAGCAGCACCCAGTGAGTCAGGGCTTTTTTTTTTCCAAAGATTCGGGAGCTGGGGCAGGCGGGGCAGCCACTGCCGGGCTGGGAGAGGGGCGGGGGATGTTCCTGGCTGATTCAGAGATTCAGCCGAATCGAATCACCAAATCAAATCACTGTCCCCTGAATTAGCCGAATCCAAAGTGAATACTAGCCGCTTCGCACAGGCCTACTGAGAACCACCGAGCTAGAGATCTGACTTGAGACTGGGCCCAATTCTGTGCCGTACTTGTATAGTGTCCACAGTGACATTCTGATCACGGATAGTAGCATTTGTACAAAATTACAAATTATGCTTTTGTCCTTGGAGAGTGTCAAGGATCGTGCTGCTTCTGAGGGGAAGCTCTACCTCAGGACTCCCCAAGAAGAACCCTTATTTTGTCCCCCTTCTTCGGGACCCCTTGAAGCCAGCCCTCCTCAAGGGGCATGCCTCAAGAGCTCAAGACCCTGGCTCTTTTTTTGTCCTTGTGTTCCCCAATGATCTGTAGCACCGCTCGAAGATCTCCTTTTTGGTCAGTTCTGGAGAGGAAGGGTGTTCTCTTCTTGGAAGAGGGGGGAGCCAGAGCCCTGACCTCTCAAACAGCACAGCAAACAGCTCAGCTCCAAGCAGTCTTGTATTGTGCCACTGCACTTCCCATGTCCTTCATTGGACTTCACTCTGTCCTCCCTGGGACTACGCCTTTCTCTCTCTCTCCATCTTCCCTAGGACTACCCTTTCCTTCTCTGCCCTGTCCTTCCTGGGACTACCCTTTTTCTCAATAGCCTCCCTCTTTTGCCTGAGGCACAATCAACCACATACTTGCAACTGAAATTACAAAACGATAGTATTGATCTGGAGACAACACTCACTCAATAAAATGAAACGTGAAGTCATGGGGAACCAAACAGAAAGCAGGCTTTGCAGCCTTCTGTCAGGCCTAGACTGCCATTTGCCTGGGGTGAAAAAGGCAAATAGGTATCCTGTTTATAAAACTATTCACATAAATTATTTACAACAGCACACACTCACACTGAGCCATCCAAAGTGTTCCCCACCAGAACTGCAAGCTAGAACTCAGCTCACTTCACTCTTTTTTTCACAGATATGCAGCACAAGACGCATAGTCTTGAGAAATTTTACAACCTTTACAAGAAAAGTGATCGGTGCCTCTGCTAGTCATGGAAACCATACCAGAACCCTGATGGCAACAGTCTTGAAAAACCCTGGTTAAGCATAATTGTTGTTTGCAAAACTTTAATCTAGTATTTCCCAAAAATTGTGCTGCCCACATCAAAATCCAAAAGAATTGGGACATCCAAAAAGACCCTTTTAATCAACCACAAAGAGCATCCCATTCATGTGCTAGGGTAAACATTTATCTTAGCCTAACAAATATCAAATAACAATGATGAAACTGAAGTGATTCTCTTTATAGGAGCAATGTCCTGAAAAGGGATAAAAGGAGTTTTCACTAATGTATCTACCTACTGAGAGGTAGATGTGCCTTGTGATGGTTTTTACAACCTCTGTCACCAACTGCACCATAAAAGGAAGCTTTGAGAAACGATTAGCACACAAAGGAAGTTCCATTTATCAGGTTTCCGAGCAAGAAAAAGAAACCTCCACTTCAGGAAATCTAATTCAATGGAATGGTTTATTCATATTTCCTAAAGGACAAAGACAGAGTTGAGGAGCTGATAACATAGCAACCTCCGCTCTTAACATGCATTTTTGTTGTTCCCCTGACACCAATAACTTGTAATAAAATGCCTAGAAGCTGTCCCAAATGGGGACTACAATATACCATGACTTTTACTCAAAAAGATGCCATGTCTTTGGAATGAGCTAGTGATGAGCATGACTTAATGGAATAAGACTATTTATGTTAATAAGGCTCTCTACAATGGGCCTCAAATATACATAAAAAATGATACACTTATAAATTACTGTACCACCTACTGCAGAACAACTCAGGATGAGATGGAAGGTGTTAACTATTTAACAAGGCATACAGCATCCCGTCACTATACAATCAGTACCAGAGTCAGATGAAGTTACATTCTCCATTCCCTTAAGAAATACAGACATTAGGGATGTGCAAAACGGGCCGTATTCAATTTGGATTCAGATTCGGCCCAAATTGGGGACAGTGATTTGACTCCTTGATTGGGATCACTGTCCCTGATTCAATTTGGCCAAATCCAAATCTGAAGATTCGATGTTGATTTGAAGAAACAATGATTCGGCCATAGACACCACTTTAAATGTTTTTTCTACATACCTCAAGGTACCAGGTGTGGCTCGTGAACACTGCGGTGCTAGGGTGGATGGAGCATCCCTCAGGAGCACAGGGGGGTCCTCCACATGTTCGGCAGTGAATCCAGAGTGGACTGAAAGTAGTTCCAGCCCACTTCTGGGACTGCCGGGGAGCACACTGCCCCCTCCCCCCCAGCGATCGGCCACAGGGGAACCCCAGGTGCCCCCCCAGACCCAGGAAGCACCAGTCACCAAGCTGGGGGAGCACAGGGGGCCCCCCCGTGTGCTCCCCAACAGACCCAGAAGTGGACTGGAAGTGCTTCTGGTCTGCTGCCAAGCACGCTGGGGATCCCCCCATGCTCCCATGGGACACTCCATCCACCCCAGCATCACAGCGTTCACGAGCCACCTGGTACCTTGAGGTATGTAGAAAAGCCATTTAAATCTGTGTCTATCTCTAATCTCCAAATCTTTCTGAATCGATTCGGAGGGCTCCGATTCGATTCAGAGAGATTAAAGGGTCTCCTGATTTGATTCGGATTCAAGATTCAGCCACTGAATCAGGCCGAATCTCCGCTGAATCGAATCAGGGACCAAAGCTTTGCACCACCCTAACAGACACCCCAAATCTGCAAAAAAAAAAAAAAAAAAAGAGGAATGGGAGAAAACAGGAGAGCACACATTGTTCATGACCGCAACTGCCACAGCACTGGGCCTGTTATAGGTCACCCAACTGGGAATATGAGATGTTTATCATCATCAACTCCTATTACCAAAAATCTAGGGATTTGTGTCACAATCATGGCCAAATCAGGGACTCATTGTGTACAAGTACACAGAAAGGGATGCTCTTTGCCCAATCTAAAACTGTTCTTTTAGATAAACTCTACACAACATCAACATTTCCATATCACAATCCTACTGTACATCAGAAAAAAGGGGGCAGTCTCTATGGTATGCCGACCATTTTGATCCCTTGGAAATATTTGGTGATAATTCCAGATTTAATCTAGGTTAGATTTACATTACATCACAGACAAAATTTTTTGAAAGCACCTAACTCTTGCACCAGTGATTAGGCACTTAGCAACCTAAGTGTCTGGAAAGGGCCTAATTCTCTTTTGATTTAAGTACCTACATACATTTTATCTCCAATCTAATGCTGTATTTAAAAGTATTTTTACTTTTACTCTATTTAAAAAATTTGTAAAATGATTAAAATGTCATGCTTGTCAACCAAAACAGCGACAAAGTGTTGATGTTTTTATATTTATACTATGATTCCTATCCAGCATCTATCACAAGGTCAGCTCTTGTTCCCTTCCGGGAACACGTCTGTCTATAAAACCTGATAGAATCAATCACATTTTAAAAATTCAATGTAATTTCCTTTTCCCTCTTTTTTTTTTTTTAAATTCTAGCTATCAATATACAGGAGGAACAAAACACAAAAACACACTAAAAAGAAATCCAATCATTATTTTTTACAGAGAATGGGAACTGATTAGACAGATGCATACGTTGTATACATGTGTTCCTCAAAGCATACAAAGCACAAACATTTATACTGGGAAAGATCATATCAGGCTGTTAAGTGGTTTGCCTTTTTACAAATGAAGCTATCTGATTAAGCGGTGCTGTAATTTTTGTATTCCCGTTTTTTTTATTTTTTAAATAACTCAGGTGAATTAAATATTTTATATTAACTGACAGGACTATGGATTTTGTTGAATTGTGCCATAAAACAGAAACAGGTAAGAAGGGACGCTCAAGGATAAAAGCATTTTGACATTTCTGAGTGCTTATTTTTGAACTATACACTGTAAAATTATCAGGCCAAATGGGTTCAAGCCATTACCTCTCTATTAAATGCCATTTAAGAACTGGCCCTGTAGGTTTTCAAAATGAATGCTTGAGTTTCCCCCTTCCAATTTAAACTTAATGGTTGATATTTTCAAAGGGACCAAAGAGAGTGAGGTGCTCAAGCTCCCATTAAAATTAATTTGGACTCCAGTGCCTACCTTCCCTCAAGCCCCATTTGAAACTCCCTGACTAAGTGAATAGCTGCACTGTGGGGCTAAATGGCCTCTCTGGAATCTAGGGCTGAAATCACAAGCACTTTCAACCACCACTGAAATTAGGAGTAGCAGGTAGTCAGCACTTTGCAGAATCAGGCCCCTGGTGACCATGAGAGCATAAGGCAAATCATTCAAGTTTTCAGTAGAAGGCTATTTTTCTAAAAGCATAAAAACCAAATGGCCACACAAGTTCTAAACTGTATGCACGCAGATCTATGCAAATACAGAAAAATGATCAACATCTCTTTTGGAAAGCTCTTATCAGTTCAATGCAGATAAAGACAGAGGTCGAGAAAGAGGCATATTTAAAAACACAGAAATCATCTGGCTTGTTTTATTGAGTGCTCTTCAACCACTTAAAAACAGGCTCCCTTTAATCTGCTGCAAAGTTCCTAGGCTACAAACTAAATATGGTAGTTTTCTTCCCAAGGTGACCTTCACTGGTTTAACATGCTGGATGTTTGGCTTCCAGAAGAGATAGTAAAGTTGAGGTGGAGTATATCTGATCTACTCTTTGTGTTGTGACTGTTGTGTAGGGATTGAAGCAGCAAGGTACGTAGACTGAACAACAGAACAATAGTTTGGGGAGGAATTACTCACAGAGACCTCATTGCAAAATTCTGCATGAAGGAAGGTTTTCTCTATCCAAAAGAAGGCAATTGCTCAGTTCTACTATCCCTTCTTCCTGGCTCCCTGCTAAAGGAGGTTTCAAAGAGAAGAAAAAAAGAAAATATGCAGCGACATATTTCAATGCCTGCGAGTTGAGGCTATTTAATTATACTTGGAAAAGACTGCAGCAAATTCTAGCTCTGAAACAACAGGTACACAGAAAAACACAAAGGAGCAGCATTGTGCAGAAGCATGCACATTTACATCAGATACAAGGCTTCAGTTCCAGCTGAGGAATCTCAAAGGCATAATAACTGAAGTGATTTTAAAAGGAGACCTAAAATAGAGTAATACAAAAATGCCCTCTCGTTCTGTGGAGTTCAAAAGCATGTTCCAAACAGACTCAAAAACATGTGGATTCGTCAGTCATGCCACTCGCCTCTTCTTCCTCCCCTACCCTCCCAAGTTGCTGCCTCTGGAAAGACATCTCGCTGGAGGAAGGTGGCCTCTGGGAAGCTCCTCCAATACCTTTGGCTAATGGAGGAGCAGAGGCTTGCATGTCTCATCCTGTCAGAGGATGTGCTGCTGCTGCTGCACTGGGGTGCTGGTGGCAGTGGGAAAAGTCAGGTGAGGTGGCTCTCCTGGGGGTTCGGCTGTGAAGGAAGGGAGAAGGGTCAGTTCCAAATCTTCTTCCATGAAAGGTGACTCAGCCTTGTGGAAAGACCAATTGCTTACAGCATGAAACAACCACTGGCCTTCGCACCGTGTTAACGACCTTGAGCTCACTCGAGGTAAAAAAAGCATAGTGCAGACACAACCTGAAGTGTCTGGCTGAGCAAGAAGAGTACCACAGCTTCTGACTGGAGACCTACATCGGAAAGGAAAGGAAACTAATTGGAACTGAAGACTATTGATTTGCCCAAGGGCTTGGAGAGGAAATGTATGGAAAATGTGAAGAGGACAGGTGTGGACTATGTTGTGTAAAAAGTAAAACTCAAGCTAAGCCAGAGCAGAGTAGAAGCAAAAGTCTCAGATGCCTTTTTTATTTGAGGAATGGGGTGAGAGTTAAAATAGACTAAAGCACATTTTGCATAAAGTTTCAGGGAAGTTGCAGAGGAAGAGAACGAGGTGCTGGCTGGGACAGAGTGTACATACATGTAGATAGAAATATAGATATAAAATGGGGACCATGTCAATTTTTAATGCCACTTTTATTAAATCCATGCATTAAATATAACATAAAATAGATTTAACATCCGTGTTTCTGAGGACATCCCCAGTCCTACTCCATAAAACTCTTTCCCGTTAAAAAAGGGATGAAAGAAAGCCAGTGCACACTTAAGAGCAGGACTAGATTCACTGTTTTAATCCACAGGGGAAGAACAGCAGTTCCTGGTACTCCAGAGAAACCCTGATAGCAGTACTTGATTGGAGGGATGCACTGAATTCTTCTTCTTCGGCAATCCCTCATGGTCAAGGATGGATGTCTTCCATGATTGTCTTATCTGTGTGGCCAAAGATGACTGATGAAGCTTATCCAGATTCAACAGGCTCTACTGCAGCTTGGACACGTGTTTTCGTGTGGGGTGGGTGGCTCTGGATTCTTGATTTGGTCCACGACACACTGTTTCTGCAGCTCCCACTTGGTTGTCATAAGGTTTCAAAGTACGGAGATCCCTGCAGCAGACTCTCTCCATTTGGGCTGGTCCTTGGTGATAGTCTCCCATAAATTGACATTAATGTTGCATTGTTGGCCTTGAGGATGGCCCTGAAGCATTCTCTCTGCACTCCTCTTGAACATACACCTTGGCTGAGCTGGGGGAATAAAAATTGCTTTGGGAGTCTGGAGTTGGACATCTGGATGACATTGGCAGCCAAACAAAATTGATATCAGATGATCATCACCTCAATACTTGTGGTTTTTGCTTACATAAGGACACTAAAGTTGATGCATCTGTCTTCCCACCGGATTAGGAGGATCTTCCACAGGCAGCATTGATGGTGCAACTTTAGATGTCTCCTGTACATTGTCCATGTCTCAGCTCCATACATCAAGGTGGGGATCATGACTGCTTGATAAACCATGAGGTTGGCTTTAGATCTGATCTCATGATCTTCAAACATTCATTTTTTCAAGCATCCAAAGGCTGCACTTGCACATTTGAGGCAACGTTGGATTTCTTTGTTGATGTCAGCCTTCTGCAAGAAATGGTTTCCAAGGTACAAAAAATACTCAATGTTCTCCAGAGTCTCACCATGAATCTGGATTAATGAAGCTGGGGATTGTTCATTAGGAGCTTGTTGGTGGAGAACTTTAGTCTTCTGAATGTTAAGTGTCAGTCCCATTTTCTTGTGTGCCTCAGTAAAGACGTTGACAATTGCCTGAAAGTGTTTCCGAGTGAGTGTACACTCAGCATGCTCCATCGTCAGCATGCTGGAGCTCAGTGATTGAGGTCAAGGTGGTCTTGGTTTTGGCTCACAGTCAGTTGAGGTTGAACAACTTACCATCCATTCAGTAGTTTAGCTCAACTCTGGCTGGAAGCTCGCTGGTGGTCAGATGTAGCATCACAGCAAGAAATATTGAGAAGAGTGTTGGAATGATGATGCAGCCTTGTTTAACTTCTGTCTTAACCTCAAAGGGATCTGTGATGGATCCATTACTGAGAACCATTTCTCACATACCGTCATGAAGCAGGCAGAGAATAGTGACAAATTTTGATGGACATGCATACTTCAGAAGGATCCTCCACAACATTTCTTAGCTGACAGAGTCTTAAGTTTTCATGATGTTAAAAAAGGCCACTCAGAGAGGCTTATCTTGTCCCCAGCATTTCTCTTGCAGCTGGCAAGCTCTGAAGATCATATCAGTTGTGCCTCTTGATGCCCTAAACACACACTGAGATTCCAGGAGGAGCTCTTCAACATGGGGAAGGAGACTGTTCAGGAGGGTTCTCAAAGTGATCTTTCTGTGGTGCATAGCAAGCCGATCCCTCTCTAGTTTCCAGTTGGACTTGTCTCCGTTCTTGAAGACTGTCACAATCATTGTGTCCCTGAGGTCATCTGGGATTTTCTCATCATTCCAGATCCTTAAGATGAGGGTGTGAAGCTGTGATGTGAGCTCCTCTCCCTCCTGCTTGAAGATTTCTGTTGGGATATTCCATCCTGTCCAGATGCCTGGTCATTCTTCATCTGCTTGATGGCTTTGCTCACCTTACAAAGGTTGGAGGGATTCTGAGATCATCTCTGACTGGGTGTTGCGGGATGGACTTGAGAACACTCTCATCAACAACAGAATCTTGATGAGAAGGTCTTCAAAATGCTCCTTCCAACAGGCACTGATGACTCCTCTTTCCTTGATCAGGTCTCCTCCATCCTTACATCTCAAAGGGGTTGGTCCCTCAGTGCTTGAACCATGGATGGCTTTGGTGGCACTGAAGAAACCACACATTTCATGGATGTCAGTGATATGTTGAGTCTCCTTAACCTTGTCTTTCTACCATTTATTATTCATAGCATGGGACCTCCTTTGGACCTCTGTCTTGGCTCGCTGGAGATTCAGTTTCTTTTGCTTGAAGTTGATGTCATTTTGCCAAGCACAAAAGGCCTTGCACTTGTGATCAATCAAGTCTTGGATCTCCCAGTTGTTCTCATCAAAACAGTCTTGATGTTTCCTGGTGGAAAATCCAAGTGTCTCTTCAAAGGCGCCGATAACAGAGGCCTTGAGGGCACCACTCACGCTGCTGACATTATCCCATTGTTGCTGATTGGAATTCACCAGTCTTTTGTTAAGGCACTGGTGGAAGAGGTCTCACTCACTTGGGTCCCTGAATCCTTCAATGTTGATCTTCTGTTGGCATTGCTTCTGCTGCAGCCCTCATTTAGTTAGTCACAGGGACTTCTGAGTCATGCCCCTTTATACCAGCCTGAAGACCTGATGTACTAAATTGGTATTGTAAGGCTCTATAATTCTGGAGTGGTGGTAAGCATACCCCTGTCCATACAGTGACTTATATTTGACTTTTCTTCAGTAGCTCATGTCTAGCCTAATGTGGAAAACAGCTGAACCATTTTGTTTTTACCCAATGCTGTTTAAAACTTTTAAAAATGGAAACAACCTTGACCTTGCACAGGACCAAAGCCTAATAAAGATGCCAGCGTAACTCCCAAGGTCCAGCTCTTTGGATACATTACTATGCTAATAGCATTCCAAAGCATGTCAGGCATCCCTGAACACACAACACTTGCCCTGCAGAGATTACAAATCAACTTGAGGCAAAATGCAGCAAGGGAAGTAATAGAAGAACAGCAGCTATAGGAGAAGATGGACAGAAGTAGCATCTGGATTCATAAGGAATCTGATAGGCTACCTGCCTGGTACTGACCGCAGTTTGTGAATATGCACAGACAATCATGTGCAGTAGGAGCAGTTATTCAAGAGATAAAACTGGAAGCCTTTTATCTGAAGAACAAAGCACTAGGACCCCCCAGCACTGCTATGGATTGTAGCCAGGCTGAGATATGCAGGCTGGTATGACTGTCATTCTACTAATCTATTTTATGTGCTGCTATTTTATCATTCCCATGACTAGGCTGAGATTCTGCCATTTCCCTCAGTGGTTAAAAGCATGGCAAATTTACCTGCAAAACAACACTTCTAATGTCCCAGAAATTCTCACCTTGGTCTCAGTCCTCCTTGTGGTTCCATCTTCAGAAGTCACAATAGACACATGGGAAGTGGGAGTGCCTGGATCTTCCTCCACCGTTACAGTCTCCTCCACCATCTCTTGAGGCTCTTGCATCATTGCTATTGAGGTCTGGTTGCTGGGGCTTTGCTCCTAAGGAGTAAATATGAAATACGTTTGTCACGTATCTGAGCACGACTTAGCAGAGATGCATTTGCACTTTTGTTTTGTGTTCTAGTGTATGCAACTGGATGGGCATACAGATTCAGAAGGGGAGAGAGGTTATCGACAATGTGAGATCATGCTGGCCAGACTAAACCTCTGCAAGCAAAGAACATCTGAAGCTGCCATCAAGGAGCCTGAATTTCCAATGGACCCTTTCTTCATATTTAAGCTTGATTTGCACTTTCCCTTCTATGCTTTATCCAGCGGGAGAGGGGCAATATCTGCCCAGAAAAAAACATGCACCATGATCAGAGCAAACACCACCACTGGGTTTCAAAGCAGTTCATCTTATTTGTTATTAAAAACTCACTTCCAACTGATAAAACACTTTTCACACCTCAGTAGCAGAGCGTAACAAGGCCATAAATGATCTATCAAGGCCTGCTAGTTACACAGAACTATAATTGACACACATCGTCCGCAGCCAAAACGATAATTATGGATCTACGACTAGCCAAAACTAACAGCCGAACTGCTGGTGGCACTAGTGGGAATTCACTCCCCTTCTCAACTCTCCCTGCAAAATTCTGTAAAGGCCTAACTAGTTACAAAATCAATTAAAAGTTTTGTATATATACACAAAGCGCAGTGAAGTGCTGAACAGAATCAAAAATCTCCTCTAGATCAAAGGATGGCTCCCTTGGGGCCACTGTCTGAAGATAATTCTTCTGCTTCTCACAAGCAGAAATTACTGTTTTCTTTTTTATTTTCCTCATGCAATTTTGTTCCTCACACGGCAGCAGAAATCAGAAAAGGTTCCCCACTAGGTGAATGAAATTCAGAAGTTGCACAGTATGTGGCCAATAAGGAACCGATTTACAATACTGAGAAATGATACTTTTGCAAAACACTTTGAAGGCAATACAGTATGGTATAACTGCCGGCTATTCTTTTGCCCCCAAAAGCCACTGGACTTCATGAATGCATAGGGGTCCAACCCACTCAAGACTCAGTGCAAAATTAGAGCCTATATTTCCTAAGTCAAGTCCTACTAGACATAGTATCTTTGACCTTCCTGTATAATTATTTCAAAAAAGAAATGTTTGAAAAATAGGAACAGAATGCACTGCTCACTGATCCTCCTAAGAAATTATTGTGAGCAAGACGGTATGTCTTTTCACTTCACAGACAAACAAAATGATAGGGAATAAATCTGTTGCTACGCAGGTGCTGAGTCTAATTATGTTGAGACTTAAATATCCTGCACCTGTAAGTAGTCTCATCACCAGGAAACCACAGCATATTGTTTTTGTAACATTTTATTTAGGAAATTACATTTCATCCCCATGATATGGTAGACTGCATCCTAGGCAGCGACATGCCTGCTATTGAGCTCTAAAGGAGAAAATACTTTCAAATGTCTTTATGCTGCTGAAAAGGAGCAGGGCTTTGAATTCTCTTGTTCAACTCCACAGGGAAAATATATTTCATTTAATCCTCACATGATCGGTAACCTCCTTTGAAACGAGCTGGCTAAGGTGCCCTTGTTCAAGATGTTGTATTTATTTACAGCTATATTGTGACGTTATAAAGAATACCTGTTCCTTGCAATTCAGGCTTACATTTTAACTTGCAAAGAGTTTTTCTATTCAGGTAGATGTTAATATTAAGCCACTTGCAACATAGTTCAGCTGCGAGGACGTGAGCCTGAAGCAGCCATCTTGATCATATTGGAGCATGGATAACCGTAGAAGAACAAACATGCTGTACCAAATACATAGGTGTAGGTAGGCGCAATGCCGTTTTTCCCCTCTGAAACCACAGCATATGTAAGATGGCAAATTTGTCTGCCTGAGCAAGGTTCAATAAAACCAAGAGGAAAGACCTGTTTCAGTTTACAAGCTGCCATCTGTCTAATCATTGGGGCCAGTGACTACTGAATCTTATGAGTATATTAAGAGCTTAAAAGTTAGATTGTGCTAGATCCGCAAATTAACTGGGAATTAAGTCCTAGGACAAATGGATCGATATTTACATATTTCACAGAAAAACCATCATATGACTTAACTCCAGCTCTTTACAGAAAAGCCATTTCCCCATCCCCTTCCCCCCAAAAACTCTTCACAACAATCGGAAGAGTATATGCTATGCATAAAAATACAGCGACATGATATCCTCCATCAACTCGGTCCCTTGTGATCCCTTCCCTGTAAACCTTCCTGCTATTCACAAGCAACCACAACCAGTGGCAGATTTAGCGTTAGTGCGGCCTCCCCCCCTCGGGCCCCAGCCAAGAAAAAGAGCATTCGAGACGGCAAAAAAAGGGCGAAGCAAATTCTTTGCTAGACTACTTCAAAAAACCACGTTTACAGCACAGGTCGCAGAAGAAGTTTGCAGGATGCAGAAAGCCTGGACCGCTTCGCGACTTGCAGTGCTTATTAAGTTCAGTCATTTGTCAAATTTGTCCTGCGTTTTGGGGCCCCGTGCCACCGCACGGTTTGTGTCGTGGTAAATCTGCCACTAACCTCAACACATCTTAAAGATGGGACTTGGGGGCTTGTTTCTCACCCCAAAGTGCCAGCCCTATTCCCCCTTCTTTCTCACTTCTGGGTACATTTTGCAGCTCCAGGATTACTTCGTTGCTTATCCTTCCCTAAGTTCTTGTGAGGCAAGCCCTGCTTTGTGATGATAAACCTGGGGAGAGGGGAAGATGGCAAGGAATGTTTGGTTCTGCGTGTTTCTGCAACGTTTTCTACCTCAGGAAAAAAATTAAATCAAGTCTTCCATTGTATTCAGTCTGCCTGTGGGCAAAGCAAATCTTGAAAGTCTGGCACTTAAACACGAGCAAACTGCAAACTAGTGCATGCTGACTTTAAATGAACCCCAGAGCTTGTTTTTATCCTGTGGCTGCTGCTAAAATGACGATCCAGGGAGATTTGGTAGAGATTTGCATTCCTAAAGGACAATGCTATCAGTAGGGAAAGAGTGTCCTGAGCTTCAAAAGATTAAAAGCCTGCTGAATTTAAGGCAGATTTCCCAGTACAGGCAGCTACTGAGGCTGTGTCTGCCTGGATCTTCCCTCCCGTGGTATGAACTATCTGGGGATGCTATAAGTGAAGGGAATAAAATGGCATCCAAACTCCTGCCCCCTGAGTTGTTTTCCAGGAGCTTGGTCTTTAATCTCTGAAACCGTCATTTTATGTTCTTAATTCAAGTTTTTGATATAGTAACAATAGTATGGAAAAAACACTGGGTCAGTTATCCTGGATTTCAAGTCTCAGTTAACACAGAAATTGGGACACGTTACCAATTTCAAACACTTCATAGACATCAGCAAGGAAGGACACTCTCTTGCTAAACACTGTTTTGGCCAAAGAAAAGATTCCAAATATTTTACCAGTTAAGCTTAATTATTTAATATCTTGATACAAATTGACTGGCCAGACATTTTGGTATATACTAGTCTCAACAGCTTTGAATGACATAAGCACTGCTTCCTCGACAGACCGTCTGCGTGCCAGCTCTATACTCTGGGTTGTGAAGGAACGAGACAGCAGTCTGGATACACTCTGCAGTCCTTTGCCTATTTTCCTTGGGCACTAGCAAGGCAAATTTACATTGTATACCCCAACCCCCTCCACAGAGCAGCCGTGCTTGTTATCACTTTAGTCTGGACCTCCTGAGTGTCATAAACTGGGACTAAGGAGACAAAAAGCACACAGTCTTCCCCGTGAATCCATGTTGTTAAAAGAGGAGAGTCCCAACTGAGAGCCAGCGGCTCTAAGGGGATTGCTAGAAGCAATTAAGGACTAGCTCTGAAGGAGTTTTCTCATGGATCCGGCAGTCAAAAAGCAGGCTGGGATTCTGAAAGGTCCAACCAGAGTTGTTCATTATCTCCTTTGATCTACAGGGGCGGCTACTTCTAATTTATCCATTTACAGAGCGATGATCCATCCAGGAAAACATAACACTGCTTACAATGAGACTGAAGCAGGATTTCCCTTCCAGTAAATCAACATATTGCAAGGAGTTACTCAGAGCAATCACTGAGCATAACATACAAACCACTGAATCTTTTACTGTCACAGAAAATCGGAAGACAATACCATGGTATTCAAAAAAGAGATTGCAATCCAGTCACTGCAAAGTGCATCAAAACTCAAGGCTTTTCCCCTTGCCTTTTGTCAGAGTACGGGATGAATTACATCTCTGTTTATCTGTACTTAAATCTCTAGCATCCTTTAAAAACAAGTTATTAAAAGAAAAAACACAATCTATTTATTCCCAGCCTGTAAAAGTTTAGTGCAGATGAAATGTCTAAAAACCCACTAAAACAAGCAAGAACCATTAAATAATAGTAATTCTTTCTCTCTCTCTCTTTGGTTAAAAATAGAGTTATTTTCCATTTGAGGCACATATCTCCTAAGGCCTTCTTTGCATTAAAATATTGCAACCTCAACAATCATCACGATTTCCATTCCTAGGGTTGTATTTCCATCAAAGCAGCTATTTTATATCTTTTTAAATAAAAGAATAACCTTCTCCAAGAGGATCACACCTCCTACATCACCTCAAACCAGTAAACAGAGTTGTTCATTATTCTCTGCCTATAAAACAATTTAAAGAGTCAGCAAATAATATAAAATTATAGGAGATTGCCACCTCCCAGGAAAACAAGCCCTCTTCAGAAACTTTCTTCTAATAATCACTCTTCCCAAGGCATCTTTTGTTTAGTGGACCGCAGTAGAGACTATCCAGGTTGCTGCTTACTTCAGGTTACCATCAGGTATCAGGTTTAAAGGCTTTAGTAAAGTACAAAGGCTGTATCTACATCAGTGGGGCATCTTTGTCCACAAAAATGTAGTATAGACAAAGGCAAAATGAATGGTTTACTGTGAAATGTACTACATATCTGGGCATAGTTAACGATCTCAGACAATATTTCAAATTGAATTAAACAAGAATATTTTATCTCTCCTGGATGGGTTACCTGCTGAAAGCCTGATCCCAGCAACAATTTATTTTAATGGGTCAACTTACATGTCTGGTGTTAGGCACAAATAGCTTGTGCAGGTTCAAAACTCTGTCTATACAGTAAAGAAGAGGTATCAAAAGTATTTCTGGCCCATGGAGCCACAGTGTCCAGCTCACAGGGCTCCCAAAGGGGCTGGAGCAAGCAGAGGCAGGGCCCACCACCAAAATCAGGGGTCCAGAGCCTCACTGGGCATGTGTCAGCAGCAGTGCACAAGCCATGGCTGCATTAACCCCTGCACCACCACTGCTTGCCCTGCCACCACCACATCCGGATTTGGGCCATAAGGAGCCCTGCGGTCCAGATCCAGCCTGCAAGGATGGGTGAGTTTGATAACCGTGGGTCATTTATCTGACCAACAATTTGCCGAACCATCCAGCTGTCACGGAGAGCCGTGGTGACCAATGGAAGAGACCGTTTTACCGAACAGGATAAAACTGAAACAATCAATGAAGTGTGTATATATATATATGCTGTATATCAGAGTTCATTTAATATGTACCTGGTTATTGGCACCAAGTTGCTGGTGAATCAAACCATTTGATTTCACAAACAGGTTTCGGTGCCAGTGAACTGTGATAACTGACATCCGTAGGAACTACTTCACAGTCAGGGCGGCTAGGATCTGGAACCAGCTTCCAAGGGAAGTGGTGCTGGCTCCTACCCTGGGGGTCTTTAAGAAGTGGCTTGATGTCTACCTGGCTGGGGTTATTTGAGCCCAGTTTTCTTCCTGCCCAGGCAGGGGGTCGGACCTGAAGATCTGCAAGGTCCCTTCCGACCCGACTTCTATGATTCTATGACACTCCCATATATTAGAAAAATAACTTGGATTCAGGTTGGATATTTAGAGCTCAACAGCTCCTCCTGAATGACCTCATGCATAGACTTTCTTATTCTAGGGTAAATATGTTCACACGCAGACAGCTCCACATGGAGATAAAGCCCTCGACTGCAAGTTCAATGGGGAAGGAACTCGTCCTACGTCTCACAATATTTAGCACAAGGGGAGCCCAAGACTAATCAACCTAAGTTATATCCTTTAAGTGGCCACAGTGATTTTAATCGTGCAAACAAATAACTTGGTGCCCACATCAAGTGAGAGCCTGAGCCATAGTCATTCTGACACAGCCAGCTCTGCTTCCCTAACTTTTAAAGCCCATTAATGGACACCTTGATAAGTAAACTACATCATGAGTAGATGCAAAATATCTGTAGAATGTACATTTGGAAGACTAAGAAGTAGGTGGAGAATATGGGTATTGAGAAGTATCTGCCCTTTACAATAGCTGCCTGCTGTGTTTTGTGAAACAAGGGAACTAGACTTCATAGATTTCATAGACATTAGGCTTGATGGGTAGAAGGAGGAGGTGAACAGATTTGCTGAACATTTTGAAGAGCTAGGGACAAGGTTAGGGACTCCATGAAATGCTGTAACTATTCAGGGACACACAGTCAGGTGTATCTTGTGCTCCCTGTTTCAGTGTAGGGGCCACTCATGAACACTGTACATACTTGTGTATAAGGTTTGATTCAGAAACCTGGCACACGCATGCATTTTGCTGGAGTAAGCAGGGATCTTGCAATAATGAAGTTAGATGTGTTAATGATGTATATAAAACTCGAAATCTGGAACAACAGTTTCAAAATGTTGAGTATTTCGATCATTTAAAAATTACTAACAATGCACAAAGTTAAATATGGTGAGTACAAAAATCCAATGATCAAATGTGCCCCATGAAAAAAGAACTGAAATGCTTTCTGGACTTTTGGGTATTGAACTGCAGTAGAAACGTCTGACTTTCTGGGTAAGGGAGTGAAAGGGACTCCCCACTGCTACTGCTTTCTGAGCTTTCCTGTGGCTTGGGCTGTCTATCAAGGAGCTCTGTCTTCGGTGGTGTGGACTGATGAGCAATTTTATACCATTTTAAAGGGGAAAGGGGAAATGTACAACAGTTCAACTCAGTCTGCTACAACCATTTAATCTACCTGCTCCTATCCCATGGTAAACTGAAGTTAAACTAGGCATCTTACTTCCAAAACAGGGTTCTTATGAAGGCTTGCTTCGTCACTGCAGGATTGGAGCAGATAGTTTAGATAGTTGCCAACAATCAAGTGGCATGCAGATGCCCCCTTTCAAATGGCATTAAGTGGTATAATGATTGCCTGTGGAGTTATTGGCAGGGATGGGACTTCCCAGAATGTGGAGGTACAGGGGTAAAAGGTTGCAAGGAGCATGTAGTTGCGACACAGCGCCGGTGCTCATATTTGCCTGAAGATGCTGCAAGCTCTACCAGAGGTCTTTTACTGACCTGCACACCCTTGTGACCCACCAAGAGCTCCTTTCTCTGAGGCAGCTGCACTGGTGCCCTTCTTTTCCATCTGTTTACCTGGCCATTTGTATATCTGTGCATTTCTGGGGACACAAGTGTTTGTACAGGTTCATCTGAACTCCAGCCACTGCAGACTGAATACAGCATGGAGCATGACTGCTCAGCCCCAGGTACGAGAACCTCCTCCATGCTGGCATCACAAAGACCACTCATTGGTACATGCCACCAGGAGAAGAACGTGGAAGAGGCACAACAGCTGCTTCAGGATGGATTTGCATCTATACTGACGTGCTGCAGGTAGTCCTCCCTGCTTTCCAACTCAGTTTAATAAACTGAGTTACAGCACTGCATGATCCGCAGCGAGAAACTATTTGTGGTACAAGTCACATCAGTGCAAAACAGCGCAAGTCAATCTGCAACAAATAGCAAACGCAGACAAGCCTGTATTTAAGCCAGTCTGTTAAAAGCTCTCACAGAAGCTGTGCCCTAAAGCTGCTCGAGTCTGCACATAAGGAAAACATCCCCAACTAATCAAAAACAAGCTGTCCTGGCCTGGCATGGGATGCTGGAACAGACTCAGCTGTACTCCACAATGCAGTCACTGTTCCCTGAACAGTTACACGCTTACCTTGCCCTTCAGGAAAAAAAAAACCACACACACACACTCGGCAGGTGAGTCAGAAATGATGCCAAGGGGCTTTAAAAACCAAGGTTAAAAAGGGACTTTTCAGCAACTGAAAAAAAATTACATTTAATACAGTCATTGTGGAAAGCATTTTCAGCCACAAAGAAGAACTCTGCAACAGGGCACAGCAGTCCACAGTCTAAAGGCATCACACCTTTCAGGGAAAGAAAGAAAAAATACAAATACGAGGGAAGCAGTAGTAATATTTATTCCTGAAGTGCAGCTAGATACACTAGGGCTCTGTGCAGCCACGCAGCAACTGCCCATCAACATGGAAATCTACTGTGCCTGCCCAACAGGCGACAAAGAGGGCTTTTATGCTATTTTACCAATCTGAAGTGTCTCAGTTAATGGAAGACCAGGCAATTGGCCCTCAACTATTTCTAATTGACTGGAATGATGGATGAAGCTAAAGGGGAAGCTGACCTGCTGAACTTTTCCACACAAAACTAGAAAACCGTAGAAAACGGTAAACAGAGTTTTAAGAATGAAAATGCAGAAGGCAGGGGACGGGATCCCAGAGGCACTGCATCCTTCCTAACCTGGTGCAAATTGTTTTCAGAGTAAGGAAAACAAAGCCCCTGAACCCAAAGCAACAGGAAGATTATCAGGGAAGAGCCAAACAGGGTATTTTTCCCATGCTCTTCCCCCTCTCTCTCCAGCAGGCACGCAGCTCTGCCATACAAGCTGGCTCTTTGAATCAGAAAAGGCAATTTGTCATTTTGACAAGAAAGATGTCTCTCAGGGTTCTTTATTGCCTTGTCTTGCTACGGCAAGGAATTTTTTCAGATCGATTGGGTGCTAACTGAATGTGCTGAAGCATTAAATCCCAGCCAACTTCAAAGCAGAGACTATATGTAATATTATATATGTTAATCACCCCACTGCATTAAAGGTAATGCTCAATAACCGTGATGAATGGTAGGTGCTGGGTGACCTTCACAACACAGTAATTACCAGTAGCTTTTAAACTGGGAAAGGGCAGCAGGCAGCCTTTCCTGGACCAATTTGCAAACCTAAATAATCCCAGTCAGTTTTGATGAACATTCAGGTTATAGACGTGGGAGCTGCATTGTGAACAAGGTGAAGCCACCAACAGGAAGGTAGATTTATGCTTCAAAACCCTTGAAGGCTCCTCCGAAACAGAGGCACTATATTTACACTGGACCTTGATTGCAGTGGAAAGAAGCTAACTGTATGAAAGGAGCCTTTCCCTTTGTGATGTCCTGCTCTACTGACATAATACTCATTGGATCACTTCACTGCTTACTAGATCTTTTCACTAGTTACAAGCTTCAGACAGTATGAGCGAGGCGCTGACCGACTCAGAACATGTGATGTGTCTTTAACAAAACCTTCACGAAGTTAAATAATTTCTATGAAGAACATCACTCGGCCTTCCTAGGAGCTCCTTGGATGGAAGACGTAAAGGGTTTGTTCAGACCTTAATGAGTTTAGTTTAACAAGTCAAAGGGGCAAGAAGGGAGGTAAGTATTATCTTTTACAAGTGGGGCAACGAAGGCATGCTGCGCTCGGGCAACTTCCAAGATGGCTGTAGTAGAGCCAGAGATTGCACCCTAGTTCCTGATGTCCAGCTCCCAGTTCACCATCCTGCTTTCTGGTATCCTGGTCCTGGCTCATCATGAAGTGCCTTAGCCACAAGGCCATTCTTTCTCCTTTAAGGCCTGCCAGCTCTGCTTAGGCAAACAGATACAGGACTCTCTACTAATATCACCCCGCTATCAGAAATGAAGCAGCCTGCGCAATGAGGAAACCATACTTTTTTGTAGCGGAAGCTCCACGGCTAGGATTTGCAGAAAATCTGCTCACCACAGGCTCAGATTTAATGAAGAGGAAAATACTGCTACTTTCTGTGACTGAACACAGACCGATCACTCTGATTTGCACCACTACAGATCTGTAGTTTGCTAGCTACACGAGATCTCCTAGGGTGCCTATACACATGCAGAGAGGCTGCCCCAATGCATTGGAATTACAATAAGTCAGAGCAGACTTGATTAATTGAGTCTGCTGGAGCATGGCGATTATCACACTCCAGCAGACTCCAGTGTCCCGTGTATCAGCGTCCCCGCACTGAAAAATGGCAGTGGGGGGTGCTTTAACTAAAGCTGGTTCTACGAGTTTTAGATAAAGTGCCTCCGCCGCCAGTTTTCAGCGTGGGGATGCTGATACACATGACACTCCAGGTGCTTTAATTAGAGCGGCTCTTAATTAAAGCACCCCTCGCCCCACACTCCCCCACCTCTCTGAGCACATCTATAAATGCCCCTACAAATCAGTAGATGAACACAACATGGAGCCAGGTGTTCTAATATCTAACCCGACTCATACTAATTGCAGAAAGAGTTTAACACAGACCATGATTGCTACTGGCTTTCTTCCTAGGGTCTTTCAATAAACCAGCAGAAGCTCAAGTGAGGGAGTTAATTTCTGTGGCAAAGGTTGTGCCACAGATTACAATCTTCCATCATGCTTTTTTCCTTCTCTTCCATCTGCTTCTAATGTAATGCTGGCAAAAGGAGTTGTAGTAAGGATGACTCATTTGCATATTCCTTTCCTTGCCGGGATTTTAAGATACAGTTCTCCCTGAGCTCTGCAGGTTTTGATCAGAGATAAAGATGAGGCATGCATTAATGTATACCGCATACACAAATTTAACATATACACAGAAGCCAGTTCCTTCCCTTAAAAGAAAACTTTTTAAGCTTGTCAGAAGTTACTCTAATTCATTCAAAGGGACGGTCACTAGAGAACACAATCATTTAACACAGGGGATAGCCAACCTGCGGTGCGGATGCCACAAGTGGCACAAGCTGCCTCTGCATCTGGCACACGGCATATTGGGAAGGCAACAGGCAGCAGAAAGCCAAGTAGTAAATTGGGAAGGGAACACAGGGATGGAAGAGGAAAGCAGAACAGCAGATCAGGCAGGGAGCATAGGGCTGGGAGCAGAAAGCAGAGCAGCAGAAGTGGAGCCAAGTGACATTTGGGGAGTGTGTGGGGCTAATTTGTAGCAGGTCTGCTAAACAGGGTGGCCTCCGCTAACTTACCACATCCAATCCCAGTACCTGAGAGTCAGAGAGGGACAACCTGTTTGGTCAGTTTTAAGCTAAAACACACATCCATGCACACGTTGTGTAAAATGCATTAGTGCAAGGCAGGGGTGGGCAATTATTTTGGCTGGAAGTCTGCTTAACGAGTTTTAGTGAGCTGTTGAGGGCCGTAAAGGTACCCCCACCCCTTGACGGGTGCCTTGCCCCCTGGTCACCATCTTGGGACCAGATGTCCCACCCTCTAAGGGGTGGGAGCAAAATGCCTCCCTAAAGCTGAGGAAGAACTAACTCAGGAGGGTGCAGAATTGCATTATTACCAATACCTGAGCACTTTTTCTCTCTGTTTGGTGACTACATCAAACCAGAGCCTTGAATTTAACTCACCTCCCTATGCACGTGATACATCTGCCTATGGGTAGCACTTGGCTTATATAACTAACCGGATCAAGCCCAGCAACAACAAAGACAAGCCGTCTCACAAATCCAAAGGGGACAGCAGGAACAAATGGATCACTGAGGCATTCGCAAACCGACATTCCAAGCATGGCATTTCTTAAATAAATAATTTCTTATTCCAGAGAGTACCAAGTGATTGACAATAAATCTCATCACCCATCCCATAAGGAAGCAACGTGCCAACATCCCCTGCTATTAGAGTACCAAAGCAGGTTTGCTTGGCATCGAGAAGCCAGAACAACTTCAGTCCAAATAACTCCCTGAGAGATTATCCGTGTTAAATTACATTCTGCTTTGCTCCTCCCTCTGAAGCAAGCCATTTTCTAAGCAGAACATAGCAGGGAATGTGTGAATGGTTTCTTAACACAAGTCTGGCTCTTAATGTTATGTAACCCCAGAGAGTAAAAATGTGACAGCAGGAAAGTAACTTCACAGGAGGTCTTTGGATGACTACAGGTCCATTTGAATGCCAAGAGACACAAACAAGTTAGCAAGCCAAGGGCCTTTCCATTCGCTGTAAATCTTCCAAATGGAAAACATTCCAGGAGCGAGACAATTTTACCAAGTGCAGTGGCAGTTCCCATGCTATTTTAGCAGCCCAAGGGAGTTCACTAAGAATTTTCATTTTCTTTCTTTGTAGTTAGTTTATCCCGTTTACTGTCCTCCACCTCGAAGTATACAGAACAGAGTTGATCTTGTTGCCCATACTCCTGCAAGCAGTCTTTGCACACACAGGAAAGATGGATGGACAATTTGCCTGAACAGGGCTACAAGACTGCGCCCTAAACTCATACTGAAAGTAAGAGGGAGAGAAGAAAGGGAGAACAAAGGGGCACTCATTTACAACTAAAGCAGGAGGATGAGAACATAAATGAGGACAGCACACAAACAGAAGAAGTTCTTTGACTGCCTTGACCGCAAGCCTACGGGCCCAGGGAATAAACCAGAAGAACTAGATACACCTGTCTTACAAGTATACGCTCTACCTTATTGGTATTACTGAAACAGTGGGAAGATCTGCAGATCTGAAAGGTTAAAATTCAATTGTTACAACCCATCTAAGGAGGGCTTAAGTAGTGAAAAGGTAAGAGTGACTGGCACTTTGTTAAAAATGGGCACTGCCAGTTTGCAAAGCTTTGATAAGACAGAAGCAAATAATCTTGAATGCCTCCAGACCAGTATCCTAACCTAATGGATAAAGCAAAAAGAGATGGCATACTAGTAAGCACCCGCTACACACCATCAAATCAAATTTGGGAATAGGTTCCTTGCTGCATACATAGTTCCTATCTATACTGAGAAGTGAAAAGAAAAAAGCTTCATAATCACTGGAGACTAATTCCAGTGATATATGCTGCAGGTCTTATGATGCCAGGACTATAATGTTCTTGGAATTCTAAAATTAATAAATGGTTTTGACCACAAAAAAAAAAGTGCTGTACATGAATTTGGCATATAAATTGATCACAGAAATAATTAGTTCATAGGTAGCTACAAGTGACAGTGATGTGGAAGTGATTAAATCTGTAGCGCCAAGAATGCTTGTGCTATATTGGAGGTCAGACCAGATATGTACAATTGCCCTGTCTAGCCTAATAAATTATGAGCATATCCTTTAAGGAGTCATGAATAATTCCCATCTCCCCCCACCAAATCTTTTCAGAACATTTACAAAAAGGGCATGATTTTCAGCTGACGATCTAAAAAATGTTTGCCAACACAGGTAAGCACTACTGTCCCCATTTTACAGAGTGGAGAAATGATGCCAACAAAGTGAAGTGCAGTGATTCACTGGCAGAATCAAGAGCAGAATTCAAAATTGCTCACCAGCCAGGACTAAACAGTCCTCTGCACCCAGGCTGCCCCTACAAGTGGGTGCAAATCACTCACTGAGAGAGAGGAGAGCTTTTTGCTAAAGTGGCTGCACTCAGCAGCATCACTAGCACAAAACAGTCTTCACCAGGACAGGAAGCTTCAACAAATGTGTCTCAATCTTTTAGCTAACTGCAATTCCTATCTTTGGTTTACCTTACTCTGTCTAAATGCTTTGTGTGCTCTTGAAAAACAAATATCTTTCTATGTCTGTTCACTGTATAGGCTCAGCTCTTTCTTTACAATTCAACCACTTTAATCAAAATCCAGTTGCACCTGCCGAATACTCAATCATTTACATAATATCTTATTATTATTTCTGTAGTACAAAAGGTTTGTTTGGCACCTTCCAGTCAGATTTAAATATTATGAAGATAGAAAGTCCCCAGAATGATATGTTACCTCCTTTCCAAAAAAGGTATTTTGGGTCTTACATTAAGCCATTTCCAAATTAATTACACAGTAGCAATAATAGCAAGAGATCTCCAGGATGAGAGTAAAATAGGGTCTCTATTGACAAACAAAATGCATCTCCAAACTCACTCTAAAGGACAGAGTCAGCTTAGCTGCCACAGTTGGCATACTTTTCCCTTCAGCTAACAAGGCAAGCTGTAAGGCTAACTGCTCACTGTTTCATCCTCAGCGTAGGAAAACTTCTTTGAACATTTATGCTAAAAAATATACTTCAGGAAGCAGAAGGAATACGGAGATTTAGTATATCTTCCAACCACTGGACCAATCCCCTGCCTAGGCCAGTACCCTCCAATTTTGTGTGCATTAGTCTGCTGCACGTGCCCTGGCAGAGGCCAGCCTCTAGCTACCTCATTTTGGTACCTACCACTTTGCTCTGGCAGACTCTCCTCATTATGGAGGAACTCTGCCAGCACTTTTGCAATATAGTCTATTTTTATAACAAACAAGGAAGTGCTCCAGGAGAACATATGGCATCTAGCTACCAAGTGCCTTCCTTTTCTTTCCCTTCACATCTTTCCTAGAGAAAAACTGAATGCACAAGACCACCTCCACCAGCCTCTCAACATACCACCAGTGTCCCTTGCTCCAACAGGATAGGGGCAAACTTTTCTCAGTATTTTTAGTCCTGTACTGTACCATGAGGATCTGTGCTGATGCCAAGGTCATGCAAATAGTAGCTGATGGTAAGAATTCAAATGAAAGTGATGTGATGGTTTTTTCACAAACGAATGAAGAATAAATATATCTTTTTTTAACAGAATGGCTAAAATGATCAAATCAGCAAGAATTTAGCAATAAGCAATGGAACCCAGCTGTGGAGTATGCTGCTCAGCTGCCCTACACATTAATATACTTTCCATGGTTAATTCCATGAGCACTACCCAGATAATTTACACGGGAATATATACAGACAGGGTTCGTTTTCATTAGGCTTTCAGCTTTCAGACTGGCTCTGTTCTCAAAATGGAACGGTGCCTTTTGATACATCTGTGGAATCCCTAGTGGGTACGTAAAAATAGCTCCTGTAAAAATGTTGCTGAACCAGGGATTCAACTCCATTGATCTTGAACTAAATCATCATTTTTAATGCTATTCCTAACAAATGGAAAGATCTTTAAAAACTGTTTGACAGAGCACCACTAGGGTGAAATGAGGACAGACATTCACATCTACCTGAAGATTTCCTTGCTATGGTGCAAGACAAGCAAATACATTAAGATTAAAGATTTAAGTTTAAATCTGAAAACGTTAAGATTAAAGACTCCATTAAACAAGGCACAAGACAGAAGATTTATCTCATATTTATTTCTGGAGGACTTTCCCTTCCTTTACAAATGGGAAGTCCCACCATCCATCACGGTGATCAAAAATCCAAAACAGCAACAGGAGTTTCACAAATCTGGCAATCCAGGGAGGGTTTACATCAGTCCCTTGGTTTTCCTGAAGGCATTGACATGGGTCTTCCCCCATTCTTACTTACAGAAGAGACCTAGAGCCATTCTGCTTGACCTAAACAGCCAGGAGACAAAGCCGAGCTGCGTTGGTATTCTGGGAAGAATAGCTGGTCAGTGCTCCTAACGCAACTCCCCACTCCCTTCCTGTTAAATAAACCAGCTGGCCTTAGGATGTCTGAACAGAGGAAGAACAAAACCAGCTTGAATGTCTGCCATGTGGTTTTGTTTTCACTAATTCACTAACCTTCCTACACTGAGCTCATGAGCTGGCATCAGTAATAATGCTACTGCTTTATGCCATTTCCTATAACCACCAGGGTTTGTTTTTGTTTTGTTTTGTGTTGGGGTTTTTTGGGGGTTTTTAATATGGGAAATGTAATCAAAGCACAGCAGCCATAAAATTCTGCTGTCTAGCCTACTAATCCAGACAAAAGAGTAATCATCAACAGATTGGAAATGAGCAGGGAAGAGAAAAATATATGAAGGGGGCAGGGAGGGGTGGGATGAAGGAAGGAGGTCCAACTAGGCAAATGAGACTGGGAGATAACAGGGGAGAAGTGAGAAGTGTAGAGGGATACATATATACCTGGTGGGTGGTGGGCAAAGGGGAGAGGTAGAGCTAGGACAGAATGAAAGAATGAAAAGCAGAAGGGAGAAGATGAAACCTGTGGATAGGAAGGTTCAAATACAGGACAGACCCCAGCTGAAAACCAGTGGGGAAGAATGCAGAAGTTAGGGGGAAAAAGGTGGACATAAGAAGGTCCTTAAATCTTTGATCTGATCTTGTCAACATAACCTTAATTTTCTTTATAAACTTTCTGCCAAACAGTAGTTTTTCTCCATTCACAACAGGATTCATAGGGGTGTTTTTAAGGGTCTCCAAGCAATAAAAAGTCCATTCCACAGGTACTGTATCTGTGTGTGTGCATATATATAATTATTACTATTTTATTATTATTTCTTTTTGTCAGCAGTTAGTCACCAAGTGTTACCAATGTATGGGCACTCCCAGACAAAGAAGGGATTGAGCACAGGAAGCCTGAGCACAAACCCTTTTAACTTAATGCAGTCTAAGGGACAAACAAATGCACGATAACACAAGAATAAGAGTAAGTCAGCATGTGCTCTGTGAGTTAGCACCTAAAGAAAGGCACCCTTAGTCCATTCAGCCACAAGCACCTTCCCTGGTCACGTCCAGATGAGCATCGATGTGCAGTATGTGGCCCTGCAGCATCTGTGACCTGTCTGCAGCATCACACGCTACACATGCAGGCATTCCCCATGCTGATACCTTGCAGTGGAGGGGAGTGGGGTAGGGTTGACCCTGGTGTCAAAAACCCCCCACCCTAAAAATAAGCGGGGCAGCACACATGGTGGCAATGTGCGCTGCCCCAAACTGGAACCTGGCTGGCTGGAGGCATGCTCCGGCTGCCAGCCAGGCTCCCAGCTGCAGAAGCATCACGGCTGCAGCTCCCTAAAGCCCCTAGTATCCCAGTTAAAGCTACTGGGATCAGCACAGTTGCTGGTCCCGGCCTCCCCTACCCCACCTGGTGTAACCTGCTGTGTGCCAGAGCACACGTGGCACGAGCGCTCCCTGGGGACAAGGAGCAGTGGCACGGTATCACTTGTGGGACATGGGCGGAAACAAATGTCCACACTCATCTGGACGCGGCCCCTGAGTTCACTTTGGGTACTGGGAGCACAGTGGCTGGGTGGAGCCATGAGGAGCTGCTAGATGTGGGCACACACTGGTGCATTTGCAGTTGTAGAGACTGTCTGCCCCCAGAATTGGTTGCAGAGGCAGGTGAGCACAAGCACGGTCTTACTTCTGGTACAGTCCAAGCTACAAGTGATATCCCAATGGAGCAAGTTAAGCTGCTTCCTCTGTTTTGTGTAGCCAGCAGCAGAGGATGGAAAGGGGAGTGCTATGTTGACAGCCTCAAGCCCCACAATTTTCTAGCGAACCAAGCTTTAGTGGTGTTCTGTTTGCACTAACTGAATGTGCTGGCACGCATCCATGTCCAAAACACTCCCCAAATTGTGGCACTGAACAGATGCAGCATTCCAAAGTTATCGTGTTACATGAAAAACAGAAATTTTGACTGGCAAACACACCCAAAAAAAAACCCTTTCAAAAAGCATCGTTTTCTTGAAATAAGAAAAAAAAACCCTGATATTCTCAAAAAGTCACCAAGAGATCCCAGTTTCAGCAGACAGATCAGGAACGTGTTCAATAATAACGCACGCACATTTGTGGGACTGTTCTGGTAATAAACTCATGGAAGAGACTGCCAGCTGAGAAACAAGACGCATTAAGTCACAGCCTTGGCTTTGCAA
Source organism: Alligator mississippiensis (assembly GCF_030867095.1). NCBI lineage: Eukaryota > Metazoa > Chordata > Crocodylia > Alligatoridae > Alligator > Alligator mississippiensis. Next base: position 13,898,159 of record NC_081833.1, on the reverse strand, counting down.
ATCTCTCTTGATCTTTGTATTTTACTCGTAAACAGGAAAGACGCTCAGCTAAATCTGCTTGGGTGGGAGGACTGAATCAATTAGAGAATAAATTTCTGGTGTCTTTACAAATCAAAATTCAAATCCAAAGACAACTGAAGACAATCTGTCCAATACATTTCAGTATAATAAAGAGATCAAAATTAGGGATCCTTCTAAAATGAATTCGGCTCAACCATAAAGCCTTTAAAAGGAATTTTTGTGCAAAGGACTTCTATGCTAAACACATGTGCTGTAACTACAACCATTTCGGTGAGAAAAGACCTCACCCTCTCCAACAACCCTCCTCTTACTGAACATCTGGAGTTTCCCTCCACCATGCCGAATCTCTTCACAGAAACCTGCCAAACTTTGGGCCTCTGTTTCAACAGTAAGAAGACTAAAGTGATTCTATCAGCCTGCACCCGGCCATGAATGTAATCCCCCATGCCTGCTCAACTTACCATCGAGGGAAAGACTCTGGAGATAGTTGAGCGTGTCCCTTACCTTGGTAGCCACATCTCGGAGAGGAGATCCAGCACACACGATAGTGGGCAAGCACCGTCATTAGGAAATTGCTTCAGCATATTTTATTGATTACAATCTCCAGAAAGACCCCAACATCTGGGTCTACAATACAATCAGCATCCCCACTCTCCTCCACAGATATGAAATGTGGGTGACCTACTGCTGTCATCTCAAAAGCAAGGAGAGGTATCACCAACAACGTCTCCAAAAAATCCTCCACATCAAATGGGAAAATGCCAGCATCTTTGCTGATACCGATGTTACCAGCATTGAGCCAGTGATCCTCAAGCACCAACTTTGCTGGACCAGACATTGCGTATGGATGCTCAACTCTCAACTCCCAAAACAAGTGCTCTGCTCACAGCTTAGTTGTGGCTTGAATTCTCATGGCAACCAGAGGAAACGTGACCAAGACATATTGAAGGCATAACTCAAGAAAACGGATGCCAACTTTAAGAACTAGGAGAAGCTGACTGCTAACCGACTCCAATGGTGCCGTAACCCCAACCAAGCTGTAGTCTGCTTCAAGGTAAAGTGTCATACCCTTGAAGTAGGGAAGAGAGAGCAGAGAAAGGAAAAGGAGAGATTCCAACCTACAGCCTACTCTTCCCTGTAGAAAGACCTGCAACTTCTGTGGACGGATCTGTGGCTCAAGGATTGGATTTTTAAGTCACCTCAACACCCATCTGTGAGCCATGGTTGAGATCATCCTCAGATTGAGGGATTGCTGGCAACTATGTCAATGAGTGCATCCACAAGTATTTAGAGTTTACCAGCATGTATCCACTACCTACAAGCAGAAATCAGATTACCTTATTCAGAAGAAGTTGATTTAAAGTTGCTGATCACGCAAATTAGTTTGCAGACAACTGGCAAAGCATTTATGTGCCAAGAGCGAGAACTTTATGCACTGTTGAGCTTCATTTGCAAAATTAAAGGAAAACCTAAGGGTAGGCAGACCATTCAATTCAGATGATATAAAAACACACTATGTTAACTCAGGATGCTTTTAGAACAGTGCTTTGCAACTGGAGAATGCTAGATAACCCACTCTGTAACCTTAGCAGGTAGAAGTTACAGCCAATCTTAATCCTGGCTTTTTAAAGCTTGTAGACATAATTCAATGTGCTTTTGGATCCATAATATTTTGCAACGCACTGCAGTTTGCTGGCTTATAAACCTGCCCTGCCTGTTCACTGGGTGAAAAGATTTTTGCTGACTTCATGTATCATTTCAGTTGCAATCATCAGGGACTAATAATTTTCACTGCTAAGGAGATAGGCTACAAACACAACACAGAAAAGGTATGTATGTGCCTGAAAAAAGATAGGTGACATTTTGATAGTGTAAATATATTGACTATTGAAGATGCTTGTAAAGGTATATGTATTCTACTAGTGGAAAGTAGGGAACTGTATTGAAAAGCAACAGCAGAGGGGAAGACGGGTGCTGGCGCATGTGTGTGTGTGCATATATGCATGTAGGTGTATGTACAGCACTAGAAGCAACTGAACGAAGCGTTTTCAAACACTCGAGATCACCAATTCTGAAATCACTGATTTAATGGCATTCATGCCAACTCATTTATACCTATTTAAGATTTTTAGCAACAGGATTTTTTGTTTGTGGGGGAGGAATAGCTGTTCCTATCACCAAATCACATGAATGCTGCATGAATAAAAATATTCATGATCCCTTTGCAGAGTCTCAGTCACTCAGTCAAGGAGCAGGAATAATAAATATCATGTCACCCATGTAACCATTTGTATTTCAGAACATGAAAAGTCTAAATAAATGGTTGATTTCATACTAATAGGCTGATTTTGGGGGGAGGGGGCAAACTATCAAGGAAACTGTTATAAGCAACATATTCCCAGAAATCCATTTCAGTTTGCAAGCTAGTCTCAAATACAGAAAAGGCTGGAGTCCCAGCAAGTTCTGTGTGTAGGGAAGAGGTCAGTAGGACACAAGGATTAATGGCTTTCTGAAAATCCCCTGAGAGCAGCTGACCATATGAGTACATGCAATGCACAGATACTAAAGAGTCATTTAATTATTTTCAATAAAGTCCAAATGGGTATTTCCATTTTCATCCTGTGGAAGGTTTGTCGTCTTCATTTTTAAAAGCTTCTATTCTGTGAGCACACAATTGCTGAAAAAGGTTTATTTTCAAGTACAATGCTGCGCATTCTTCTAAAGGCATTTTTTTTTTAAATAAAGGGAGTTGCTCACCAGATGTATTTCCAGATGAGCAGTGCCAGGGAATATACAAAGTTAATGAAGACCTCTTTTCTGTTCTCTACATGCACATGTATAAGAAGCACATCACAAGATACAGACAAATTGTATCTAAAGAAAAGTAATGTAATTCATAAGCAGAACTTGAGAACCCATGTATGCTAACTGAAAGATTCCTGGTTTGATCCTGTAATCAGTGAAGCTTCCAATCATCTTCAGGTGAGACAAGGACTAGAGCCTACCTTGGATTGTTAAAAACCACTGAAGTAGCTAACTTGCACCTGCTTATTTTTTAAGGTCCCAAAAGTTTTATTTTATTGAGTGGGAGTTTTGCCAGCACTTGGACTGAAGGGTCAGGCATTCAGTATATTAGTCATTGTGAAGGGTCCCTTTTCAGACAGAAGAAAACATCTATTTTCTTGCTTATTATAGTGATACTCTAACAGAAGCTATTTGCATTCTAATATTAGATTTGTCTTTGTACTCACCAAGAAATAAGCAAATATCAGTGCAGGGTCACATCATTAGGTTAGGGGAATGTTACAGTTTAATAAACACTCAAAACAAAGTACCGAAAAAATTACTTGGAGAACATTAACCTCCTATCAGCACTAAGGCCATAACAAACTTTTGTGATTATTTCTTCTCTTTCTTAAAGCACTCAGTGGCACCTGAGCCAATTCAAACGACCAGTCAAAATAGCTTTTGTAAGTCATTTGCATCTCATGATTACCAAAAATCTTTAGCATAGAACTACAGAACTACCATATTTACTAGAATAGAAGATGACCCTAATTATAAAACAACTCCCCCAATAATTAGATTCTATATATAGAAAATTTATGAATTTGTTATAATTTTCCAGGTACCGAATATAATTATTGGAGGTTTGCATCGAATTTTTATCCCTCTCACTGCTACAGCAGGGAAAATAAATCTGAGGGCTCGGGTAGCTCCTTTACTCTCTGCTTCTCCCCAACTTTTGTCTTCCAACAGTCCCTTCCCCTTACTTTCAGACCTTGCTCTCCCTGAGTACATGGAAATGAGGAGCAAGTTTGAAAACGATAACCTTGAAATAAATATAACTGTAGCAACTTTCATTTAGTGCCCATACTTTTTTTGAAACTGCTGCAAGTTTTAGCAGAAGTACTCCATAAATACACGTTTTGGCACCTACTTATTTGTATTACAAATTATGCATGATATTCGTTAAAAGCCAAAGGCTTGTGATTTATGATACAGTTCATTGGGCCGGGCCCCATCATTGTCAACACCATTTCAAACCATGGTGACCTCACAGCTCAGCACTGCTTGGAGTGTGTGTGTACTGCAGACCCCCCCCCCCCCCCCCCCCCCAATGAGCTGTGTGCTAATTAGCCCCCATTCACAATTGGAATCAGGTGTTCTTGTCACAGGTCCTGGGATGCTCCAAAAATGCATATGCAGACAAGGTGCAGGGCAACCTGGCTGGCTTCACTTCCTGGAGCACAGGGCCACATGAATCATACGCGCCTGGCTGAGAGAGGGGCCGACAGAGGGATTCTGGGTGAACTGTTTAGGGCCCCATATTGTGATGTTTGCCAGGCATTTAAGGCTGGGAATAAACAGGAATAGTTAGAAATGGGAAAGAAAGGCACAGCTTAGCTGTGGGAGGGAAAAAGAAGTAAAAATGTATACAATATCATGGCTCATTATCAGGGATCTGGGTTTTCTATTTGCCACAGAAAAAACAGATTTTCTCATTTTCAGGAGAAAAACCCAGATTACCTCCTTTAAAGCGAGAAAACCGTGGAAAACAGTGGGTTTCCCCTTACAGGCTGACCGAGTGCCAGCCTGCAAGGGGCTGGGGGAGCAGGTGGAGCGCGATCGGGCAGGGGGCACTATGAGAATGTGCGCTTGTACACACGCACATGGCAGCTAGGCAGCCTGGAGAGCAGCTCCCACAGTTAAATTAAGGGGTGGGGATTGAGGCCCCCATAGGGAGGGAGGGAGGAAAGGAAGGAGGGAGGGATGGAGTTAGGCAGGGCTGGAACTGGGGCTGTGATCTGGCTGAAATGCTGTGTGGGGCTTGGGGCCCAGGGGCAGAAAGCATGGCTGCAGGACCTGGGCAAGGAGCAGGACGGGACCATGGGCAGCTCAGCCCGGGGGCAGCAGGGGGGCTGCCTCCCTGCTGCTTCACGCACTCCTGGGGCAGGCAGGGGGGCACGTACCCCCAGATTTATGCATGGGGAGGAGGTGGACTCAGGATCCCTGCCCTGCTGCCCTCCCCCCAGGGCCTCCACAGCCCAGTGTGGCAGAGCAGAGTGGGGTGGGGAAGCTAGGTGTCACTGCCATGAGGCCCATGCCACTCTGGCGAAGTATCTCCTGCCCATCTGGCAGCAGTGAGGGTGGCAGCATGGAGACGTGCTCCTCAATGCTGCTGGGCAGGCAGGGGATGCTTTGCCATGGTGGCATGGGGCTCCTGGTGGCAGCACCAAGCTTCCCTGCCGGGTCCTGCTCTACCCTGCCACACCAGGTCTCGCCCACTGGGCTGTGGAGGTCCCAGGAGATGGACAGCAGGGCAGGGAGCCCTGAGCCTACAGTGGGAAGCCCGCCCCTGCCCCCCGATCCCTCAGGCTCCGCACTGGCTGTGCTGCCCACAGAAAATGGGTAACAAGCTCCATGCTCTGCTCTGCCACAGCAGCTGCCACCTCCCATGGACAGCAGCCAGGCCTCAGACACTGCTGGGGGGAGGACAGGGGACTGCAGACCCAGGTCCCTGGCCCCATAGCCCTGGCAGCTGGGGGCCCCTCTGGCAGGGCTGTGGGTAGGGAGTGAGGGGCACCAGCAGGGCCAGGGAGCTGTGGTTGGGGAGCGAGGAGCACTAGCAGAGCTGGGGGGCTAGGAGTGGGAAGTGAGGGGCACCAGCAGGGCTGGGGGGCTGTGGCTTGTAAGTGAGGGGCAATGGCATGAGCAGAGCACCAGCATATCACAGAAAATTAAGGTTGGAGGGGACCTCAGGAGGTCATCTAGTCCAACCCCCTGCTCAAAGCAAGACCATCCCCAACTAGATTATCCCAGCCAAAGCTTTATCTAACCGGGTTTTGAAAACCTCCAAGGATGGAGATCCTACAACCTCTCTGGGTAACCTGTTCCAGTGTTTTACACATCCTTTCTGTAGCGGGAGGCCCAAAACTGAACACAGTACTGCAAAGGTGGCCTTACCAGTGCTAAATAGAGGGGAAGAATCACTTCCCTTGACCCGCTGGCAACACTCCTACCAATGCAACCCAGTATGCTTAAACAGTATATCAGGGCTACTTAGCCCCAGAAAGCAGGGGTAGGGGGAGGGGTGGGGGGGTGATGATGACAATGACAATGACAACCACAGCTGGATCCATGCCCTGGTAGGCAAAAGGGGCAGGGGAAGCTTGGATTTTCCATAATAAAAAACCCCCATATCAAAACCAATATGTAAAGGTATTTATAATTTATTTATTATAGTGAATGAGGCACTGGTAGGCTTCCAAACTGGTTTAAAATTGTATATCATACAATTATACAACCTGGTATAATATATCAATAAAACACTGTGTTCAACTGATCTCTCTCTCTCTGTGTGTGTGTGTGTGTGTGTGTGTGTGTGTTTCACTTTAATCACAGAAAAAATGCAGTTTCTGGGTTTTTTAATCAGAGAATTTGTGTTTTTATCAGAGAATGTGTGATTTTTAAAAACAGAGAAAATCAGGATCCCTGCTCATTATCAGAAATGAGGGGATGGCAATTAATGGGCACGACCATGTGCCTTATTCAAATGGGATGAACCTCTATCCTTGTGTTAGGTTCCCATTAGCACATTTGCGCAATATGGGCCATGTATTTTATAGTCATATTCAGCGCTGGCTAAATTTAATCAACTTCATAGCTGGTTTCTGTTGCTGAGCACATGCTGCTTTCGGCAGCAGCTTAATGATAGACAATGTATTTAGTTAGATATCCTTCTATGTGGCTATAAGAAAAGATTTTTTTCCCCCTATGCTAATTGTGAAAGGAACATCATCTTGTATTTGAGTAAATATGGTAATTTATTATATAGAAGAAGCAGGGAACCATTTAGGATCTTTACTGTTAACTCCTGTACTCCAACACAAGTGTTAGTTAGTTTTTCTCTTTTTATCAGAGCCATATAATTTTGATGACAGATCAACGTACTTTTTCTTGTTGTGCAATAACAAATGAAATGGAAATTTGTAATTCAGCTTTATAACCCTGGGGTGTCTACTTTTTATCCAACCTACAATGGCAAGGATCAATGCAGTATCAAGTGTAAATGCAAACACAGCTGTCTGATACCAACAACAAGGCTGGTTGACATGATGCCATCCTGTTGTGGAACAGATTTCCTTTTTTTTTTTTTTAATAGACAAAATGCATAGATGACAATCCCAGCTGTATGCAATAAACAGTGAGCTGAGTCCTAGAGGAAAAGCTCCTAAAAGTATCAAGATAGAAAAGTATAAGTAGTAATTTAAGAAATGTATTTACAGTACATATATACATACATATACAACCTTGGGCCACATGGAAGGCATGACCATGCACTCTTCCCACAGAGAAAATGTAGTGTGCTAATCAATGTAATGACTTATTGGCTTTCCCAATGCCATGCTCTGGAAGCTGTGGGTTTACTGATCATGGTGTTGCATTAGGAGGTTTGTAATGACACTAAGTTCGACTCAAAAACTTTGCAAGGGGGAAAATATTTCTATGATATTTCAAAGGAAAATTAAAACATCACAAAAGAAATCCAAGCAGAATGATATAGGCTGTACCTGAAATAAGAGCACAAGTTATTTTTATATTGGCAACAGAAGATGTTTTTAGGAAGGCAGAAGAGACCGACTTGGATCCATTCCTTTCCACGACTCATGGATTTATACTGAATGATAGCTTTCTTCCAAATACTTACCTTTAAACTCCTGTTAAACGTTCTATTTGTAGTAGCTTCTCCTACTGCTAACCAATTACACTTTAAATCCAACGCATCCTCTCACTCCCACTCCTTTTCATCAGCATGCAGTGTGGGAGGAGTATTTTTGGATTCTGACAGTCAACCTGGCACAAGTATATACAGTGACATCATTTTCCAATGCTATTGGTATCCTTTAGAGAGTCCTTTATTCCTCTCACATATTAATAATGTCAGCTGCCAGGCTCCGTGACTTCTTTCATCTACTGATGCAGCAGTTTTTGTTCATTGTCCAATCTAGGTCAGCAAAGCCTGTAGGAGCAGAGAGTGCAGGGGGCAATCCTACAACCGCCCTTTTGTAAACACCATCCTAGCACAGGTAAGTGGATAAGCTCACCCAAGCATTCTCTAGGGTATTTAAGCTCTGCTCAAACACTTCTGTTTGAAATCCTTCTTCAATGTGCACAGCTAAAAGCATGTCATGATCAGCTAGTTACTGACCACCCTGTGGTGGCAAGATCTTTGGTAGCTTAAAAGCCTTAGATGCTAATTTAGCCCAGCTAACCAACTCCAGCATTCCCCAACCCAGACACTTGAAAATCACCAACTATAATTACCACACCCAGTGATGACCTCAAACTACAATATATAGCTCAGCACTACCTATAAGCCAGACAAAGCTAGCCTCTCCATCCTCTTTTCAGATATTTTAAAGGTCAATATCTCTAGAATAGAAATTTTATGCTAGTTAAATAAGCATATTGCATTCCAAGGTTTCACTGTCATATTGCCACTCTAATAGCATGCTGCTGAAACAAGCTGCCCAGGCCCACGGAACAGATGTTTGAGCATTGCTTAGATAGATAATTGTATTGACATAACCAGGAGGATCATAAAGATAGCTACAGCATCTTACACAGATAGTTAACTTCAAGGTATATATATGATAGATAAGACAGATAGCTAATCAGACTAAGCCAGAACAACAGAGGTCTTTAGAAAACCAATGTAACTTTTCAACAACATAGAGTCATTAAAAACTGGTCTCTATTAGCTGCTTGGTAATATCAACAGCTAAAAGATGGATGTATTGGTAAAATAGTGTCAGGTAAAAAATAAGGTGAGTGGGTTTCTCTTTGGGTTTTGCGCAAGTCAACGATCTTCACAGACAATTGAAAATACAATCCTTAAGAACTCCAAGAGAGAAGAAGGAAAAGTGCTGAGGACATAATATGATTAAATTACCTCACACTGGGTGCATCTACACATGCACTTTAATGCTCAGTAACCTATTTTACTGCACATTAGAGTGTCACATCAAAAACTGTGCTAATGCGCTAATGCACAGTAAAATTTGGCTACTGTGCATTAAGCATCACTAGAAAAGTGTGCACTTTCACTACTGTGCATTAGGGCAGTCTAATGTGCATTTATTTAATACCTCACATTACAGGTACTAAATTTAAAGCACAGAAGCAAAAGCGCATTAGTGAACGTGTAGACACACCTACTGCGATTTGCAAACCAAGCTCAGGAGATTGGAAGTAAAGGCTGAGCAACATACCCACTCGGGGCATGTTCCAATACCCCACTCTGCTGTCACTGGTTATATAACTCTCCAGGTGGCAAAGACCTAATTGTTCTACCCTTTGGACAAAGGTGCTTCTAGGCCGCCCTGCTCCAGGAGTCCAGTTTGGGCATATTTTGGCCCTCTGTTGATTCAAGGTTAGAGTATGGGCTGAGCTGGACAGGTCTCATGGCTCCTGCAAAACTTAGGAGTCTTCTCAGCAATCATTGCTTATGGGTTCCAAATCGTTGTGTTGCTCCATCCACTGCAAACGACTCTCCGTGGCTGTTGATGCTCATCAAGCTACAGCACAATGCAAGCTGAAATGGCAATTAGCTGCTAACCGACATTTGCACAGGATTACAGGGGAAGAAAAAACATGTGAGAGGCATTAGAAATAACCTCATTTAAGACTTGGGCAGAATGAAACAAACTAAAGGAGCATAGCTGTAGCACTGCAGATCGTCATTGTCCAATGAGTTTCCTTCTGCTGGCAAGGAGGTTAAAGTGCTCCAAAAATAAATCTATTTATTAATCTGGGAGGCTAGGTAATGTGTCCCAAACTAGGCTTCCTGATAAGAAAGCAGCAGTGGGGTCATTTCTGCAAGAAGTCAAAGAAGCTGGGGAAGATATTTAATTCACATGTCTAATCAAAGTCCTTTGCTACTCCCTCTCATGTGTTAAGCTCATTAAAAAAAATAATAATACAGTAAACAGGGATTCAAGCTAGCTTCAGGAAAAAAAATCATTTGCTCATCGTGTGGGCTACAAATTAGAGATGGTCAGATTTGTGCTACCTGTCTGACAAACATGTTTTCTTTTTATGATGGACATATGTCAAGTGAGACGTTAGAAGTTACCAATGCGAAGTTACCAGTAATGCAGCAAATAAAAAGATAGCAAGTTTTCTGTTTTGTGGAATGAAATTTTCTGAAAGATTTGCAGCATGCCATAAGGAACCGGGCCGCCACTTTATCTTTCTGAAGGCCAGAACACCTCTCGACGCTGTGCACTGCTGCTCTTCAGGTCAGAACGTCTGCTCCATTCAATGATTAAATCCTCTGACGTGTCGTTCAAGAGGAAATATGTCTTTCACACACCAGCTAAAAAGATTCAGGAACCAACTGATAAATACCGGACTTTTAGGTATGTTGTTCATAGTTGAAGACTACACAAAGGGTTTGATGGAGTGTGATGCAATAACCACAGGCTGGCTATACATGTGCTGGTTTGCATTCTAATTAATTGAGTCTGCTCCACCTAATTAGAAAGCTCCAGTGCGGCCTCACCATCACATGTATAAGCCCCCACACATTTAAAAATGGCCAGTGGGGCGTGTTATCTAAACTTCATCAAATGAGGTTTAGATAAAGCATCCTGTGGCCGTTTTTAAACTCATGGGGGCTTAATACACATGACAGTGAGCTGTGATAGTTAGAGCAGCTCTCCAGAAACCACTTTGATTAAAACATCTGTCCCCTGTCCCATCCCCCGCCCTCCCCCCGCATGTGTATCGGCAGCCATAGTGTCTATAATGTCATTTCAACAGGTGGTTTAGTAAGCCTTTATAGATTTGTTTCAGCCATTCATGTAGTACCTGTTATTTTCTACAGCAAGCCTAATGGGCTTCATCCAAACTTTACTGAAGTCAATGGGAGTTTTTTGATTGATTTCACTGAGCTTTGGTTTGCTTCACACCTGTATGTTGACAGACACATGGTTGAGAATCCATTGGCCTCCACCCAGAAGCCATGAGTAATCAATCTCTGAGAAAATCAAACACAAAGAACTGTTGAGACTTCTCTCCCTGTTTCCTAATGGAAGAAACAAGAAAAAAGGGGTAAAGTCCAGGTGGAGATGCTTTCAAGGACAGGGCAAATCTTGCAGGATTTTCCAAATTCAACACCATACCTGGAAACTCAAAAGTTCAAATGGAAAAAAAAATGTTTTTTTCTCTTTTTAAGAACATTTCAAGTATACGTAACACAGGCCAGATTATATCACACAAAGGAGTCTTCTAGCCTTTTCTGACTCACAACATAGCCATTATACAATAAAAACACCTTGCCAACTCTCTCCATAACCAAAATTACATAAAGCAGACTGAATAAAAATATATTAACTATTACTTTGTACAATTCACTGAGATATTATCATGTAGTTATCATATAAACAGCTCTGAAGTCTGTACAGTGAAAGAGGTTATCCATGTTAATGGATGACTGAGGAGGCAGATGCAAAGAACACAGTCCCTGGAAGGGTGTCCCTCATGAATGATCAAAATACACTCGGTTACTTACATGACTGGTAAATGCTCTCTAAAATCACCCAAATCAAAAGCTATGTTTAACAACAGGACTGTCTGAACACTTACTTCAATGAGAACCAATTCAGCATCATTCAGTCCTTACTGTGAAGTTATTTTAGTGGGAGTTACTCAAGGAGTCCACAACAAGCTAAACCATTTTGGACTGATAAAATGAGTGTATTTGAGGATGGGGGCAGGGAGCTATGCACTGGGAACTGGCAATATGGAAAAAGTAACACTTACTTTTTCATTTATCTATAAACCCACAGACTGCAGAGTCAGCAATGCTAAGACACTGGATATAGATTTACTGCATTTATCCATCCCTGGGCACTTATAAAAGAAAAATGTCACATAGGTACATTAAAAGATAGGTAAAAAGAACTTCATCTAAAGGTCTTCTAAGACTTTAAACCAACTACTCATACCATTTGTCCAGCTGCTTCCTTCAGGATATGTGAAATCTCAAAATCCTTAAGAAATGTCCCTACCTGACCTTTTCCTCTCATATCACAGCTTGTCTGATGAACTTCTTATTTATGTAAATTGCCCTACCATTTACACTTCAGGGTTGGTTATGTGGGAAAACAGACCATCCTGGCTATTTGGGAATAACTCTCTATGTGGATCCTCTACTCTGAAATAAAAAAGCAACTTTATTTTGGAATAGTTACACCTCCTTAGAAACAGAATATGTTAGAAGAAACTATGAAATAAAAATCAGTGGTCAGATTATATTAAAATGAGACAGTGGAATAGTTATTCCAGAAGAGAGACGCTGATCAGTCTCTCCCGTGTGGACAAGGCTTTACTCTTTATGCGAAATGCACCGTGACAAAACCTAGGTTTAGTCTAAAGTGTTTCAGTGGAAGTTCACTGGTGCAGGAGACAACATTCAGCCCCACATAAATTGTGGTTTGACTTGAATTTTTACAGTTAATGCTGCAGATGCCAGAATCAAGTGAAGAGGAGTGGGGGGGGGAGAATTAAGAAGCAGCATTTTAGATGTGTTTAAATGTTCCCTCTCCTGTTTGAAAATTGTTTCCTGGTGGAACGCTCTATGGGGACAAACAATCAACCCCTGCTCATCATCCAATTAGCATCTGGATTTCCTAGCTGTTCTGGGAGCAGCAGGAGGTAACAGTTTTTGCAAAAATAATCATATGATGAGGGAATCCAGAATGCCAAACGGTTGGAGTGAAGATAATGATTTTAATTAAGAAAGGCCAGGTGAGCATGTACACGTAGCACAAACGACAGATTAATCAAGGCATGTTCCTTTGCTTCCGATTTAGTAGTGTGTGAAAACAATTTACAGCTATGGACTCTATTAACACTTTTCTCAGGCTCAACTTTATGTGACTGCTTCTCTTTTCATCTATTTCTTTTTGAATACTTCAACAGAGCACATGCATCTGGCCCCAGGACTGGTTTATGCGGTGAGTGTCACAACTGACTTTATAAGACTTGTTTTTATAAAAAGAGGTATCACCACTGCTATATGTGTTTTGAGTTATTCCAAATTCATTTGGCTTCTCCTATCGCCCGAACCCCCTTGCCTTCTTGGAAAACAAGCTGTTCTACCATTATATAACTCTCTTTTATTTCAGAGATAAAATCCTACAGAAGCAAGGTCAGTAGCTACTGAGGTTCAGACAAACCATTAAATATACCCCCACCAAAAGTATGTGAAAGATAAAGAAAAGCATGGCAATAAGAGTGGTTCCTATGTACATTAGGCTGACTATTCTCAGTTAGCCTAATATCATCCCAGGCTGAGAAAGAACAAAGATATCTAAATGTGAATGGGGGCTGAGATGTGCCAGAGGATTTGCTCATAAGGGTGACAGGCGATGAAGCAAGAGTGGATGGGGGTGTGGTGTGGAGTTTTCTGCTTCTGGGGCATCATTTGGGGCGTTTACTGTTGTTGTTTGTCATTTATTTAAGCTGCTCTAAGACCTTCTGGATACAGCAAGATATATATCTAAATAATTATAAAAATAAGGAGGTGGAGATATGACTTTGAACTTGTAGCTAATTAAGAGCCCATCTGCACAATTTTGAGTACTCCAAACCCCTATAAATCGTCACTGGAGTATTGGATGAAGTCCATGAAAAGCAAGATGGTTAGCACCTTACAGAAGTAAACCACTAGTCAATAGCAACTGGTTTTGCTGGGCCACAAACAGTAGGTCAGAACGTGTCTGCATTGCCGACCTGGTCCGCACACATTCTTAATGCTCAGTCTCCTTATTACATGCCAAAAGAGTTTGCCATGTAAAGCAACCAGTAAAATGTCAATGGTTAACTCTTTGCCGCACTGGTTCTCCAGGCTTAAAATACAAAGAGGGAGCATATTTTCAAAACTATGTGTAGGAGTTGGGCACTGAACCCCCACACAGTGCCTCTGAAAATGTGTTCTTTGTGGTCTGCAGCAGGGAGTGGAGCGTATTTTCTATATTGAGGTGCTGTTCATATAAAAACAATTCTGAACTTTGCCAACGTGAATTTTTACCTGACTAATGATGGCATGAACTTCCCCATTCATCTCAATAATCTCTAACACCCTGAAATGACAATCAAACTGTCAACTTTGTTAATTATTTCTCTACTTATCCCATTCAGTAAAAATAAAGAGCTAATGAGCTCATCCAGCACAGGCCCACATCACAAAGGTAGAGACACTGGACAGACTTGTCTTGGTTATCTAATATAATATATCTCCTGCTGTCACAGTGTCGTCCCTCCATAGCATCATCCAGTGCTTTATTCGTTTCAATTAAAATGAATCAAGCAACTGAGCATTTCTCTAATGCAGCCATTGCACAGTCTGGCAGAGCTCACCATCACGGAGGTCATCCCCCTTTTTTTTCCAGTCTAATTTTTTATTAATGCTAGCGATCTTCTTGGCTGCTTACATGAGCTGTTCTTTTACTGTCACCGTAATATATGCTTATGACCTGACCATCCTCATAGCACGCGTTCTACCTCAAGGCAACAACGAGCGAGCGGGAGAAAAGGGAGCAGCCAGCACAGAAGGAGTAGGCATTGGACCGAACTTGAGAGGATTCTGCCACTGACTCCGCCAGTGCTTCACGCCATACGAAGAACGAAAGAAAACATTTTCAGTGATTACGGTTGCTCTGAGAATGAGGGTTTCTGTGGCAACTAAGAAAAGCTGAAGCTCCAATGGGGAATGAGAATAATATAACTTGTGATAGAACTGCAATTAGACTTCCCTCCCCCAATGAAGAACATGGCACTCACAATTACCCAAGACAAAGATGAAACTCATTTCACCTTTCTACGCTTCACTGCAGTTTTGCATTTTTACAAACTGGGAAGATAGCTACAGATTTGCTGTATAACTCTAACATATTATTAAATGCTCAAATTAGGGCACCTTCACCTTTCTTGGAGATTGTAATTGAAGTTAGCACATGTACCGGACTGAGGTGCTGCATTAGCAGCTCAAGTACTGTTCATGCAACTATGGTGGAGCAGCCTAATCTGCAGTCACAATGAAACAGCTGGAGCCTCAGATAAGAATAAAACACAGCAGTCTAATACAAAAAGGGAATGTAAGCATGCTATCTGGCTGATGATCCCAATAGCAACTCTACTTCATCTGGTAAAAAAAACTAAAACACGCTCCCCCCCCACTCCAGTCTACGTGTGAGTTCTTGCTAAGGAGCCTTGTTCACCTGGAACTTCCCGTTGTGCGAGCAGTGGGGTGGGGGCCTCAGTGCCATCAGAATAAGCTGTTTATAAAGCAGAAGAGTTGCTGAACAACATCATTCCCTCCAGAGTACTTTGAAATGATGGGATCATCGGTGCGCTGAAAACCACTGAACACCTACCAACGCAGTCTTCACCTAAAGTGCACAGCGACTAATACCAATAACTCCATAGAAAGACATGCAACTCTCTTCCTTACACCTAAGAAATAAAAGCTGCTTAAGCCAGTAATGAACTAAAGCATTAAAAAGCAATGAAGTTTATTTAAACCTCTACTTTTACTATGTGGAACTGCCAAACAATTTACTCTCTACGCTTCGAACACCTGAGATGCTGCAGATCGTTACCTCCAACATGCACCCGGGATGTTAACATCAGGATTTACAGACAAGGTGAAGGGAAGTTACTAAGCACTAGCTGCTGACAACACAGCTGAGCAAGGTACCTGGATTTTATACACAACAATATGCTGCTGAGAGACATGACAGCAGCGAGAAGGGTGAAGGAGAGAGAACATAAGAACGCAGCAAAATATTGTTAGGACTCCCATGGAGAATGTACATGCAGCAAACTCCAATGTAAAATATTTAAACAAAAGCCACTCATGTTGGTCTATAAATTGTGTATTCCAATTGTTGGTCTGGCACATTATTTAAAGCAGCTGTGTTATAAAAAGAGCTCTCCCTCACATGCACACAATTCCATATTGTCTGTTTGAATGTGTAATGAAGCAGTTATTGTGTGTTTAGGATGTTAGAGCCAATTTGACTGATAACTCAGACCTAGTCCTGAGGGGAAAATTAATCTCTGGCATAACTCCATTGGCTCCAGTGAAGCTGCATTCACTTCAGGGCTGTATTGAGATCCTAGCATTTATTGAAGGATTAAGGGCAAAATGGCACTGGGTTGGGCGGCAGGCCGTAGACTAAACATTACTGACGGGGATGATTGCTCACGTTGACAAGGTAACCCTTTACAAAGCACTTCACCCACGGGGGTAAGCATCCTCACCCCCCAGCATACAAATGCAGACACAGACCTGGGCCGGTCGACATCATCTGCACAAAAAAGAAAAAAGCTATGCATTTCAACATACAGCTGATAATTCAATTTCTGAATGAGGCCTCCTTTGACTTTTACTGATACTGGTATTAATCAGCAAGGATCTGGGTTTTCCGTTTCCCATGGAAAGACGGAGTAAAATGCAGATTTCTCCTTTCAATGGAGAAACCCGCAAATGTTGCAGTTTGTAAAGAGCCCTCTGCAGGCTGGCACAGTTCCAGCCTGCAAGAGGCCGGGAGGGAGCGGGAAGAGGGTGGTCAGGCAGGGGATGCCATGTGCACATACATGTACATGATCGCCAGGCTGCCTGGAGAGTAGCTCCCACAGGTAAGTGGGGAGGGGTGGGGATTGAGGCCCCCCTAGGGAGGGAGGGAGGGAGGGAGTTGGGCAGGGCTGGGGCTGCTGCCCAGCCAGGAGGTGCATGGGGCTTGGGGACTGGGGCTGCAATGCACAGCCTCAGGGCCCCGGCAGGGAGCAGGACGGGGCTGTGGACAGCTCGCCTGGGGGGCAGAGGAGGGTGGAGCTGGCTCCCCGCCGCTATGCACACTCTCAGGGGGTAGGGGGGGACCTGTGCCCCAAGATCTGTGTGCAATGCAGGGGTGGGGGTGGGCTGCCCACTGCAGGCTTGGGATCCCACCCTGCTGCCCTCCCCTGGGGTCTCCGCAGCCCAGTGGGTGCAACCCAGAGCTGCAGGGCAAAGCGGGGCCATGCAGGAAAGCTGTCTGCCAGTGTGAGCTCCACACTGCCCTGGCGAGGTGTCCCCTGTGCATACAGGGCAAGCAGCACGGGATTGTGCCCCTCACTGCTGCCGCACACACAGGGGATGCCTTGCCAGGGCGTTGCAGAGCTTGCAGTGGCAAGCAGCTTTCCTGCCTGGCCCCCACTGTTCCCTGCAGCACCTGGTCCTGCCTGCCAGGCTCCTGAGGCCCCAGGGGAGGGCAGCAGGGAGGGGAGCCCGAGCATGCAGCGTGCATCCACCTCCACCCTGCACACAGATCTGGGGGGGCACGTGTCCCCCCTGCAACAGGAGTGTGCGCCACAATGCGAGCCAGCCCCTCCCTGTCCGAGCCTGCAGCAGGCAGGCAGCACGGGGGGGAGCCGGGTCTGCTCTGCTGCAGCTGCCACTGCCTCCTGCTGGGGGCCGGGAACCTGGGTCCCTGGTCCCGTAGCCCTGGCAGCTGAAGGCCCTCTCTGGCAGGGCTGGGGGATAGGGGTTTGGGGGGCGAGGGAGTGAGAGGCACCAGCAGGACTGGGGGGGCAGGGGGAGATTTCATTTTAATCACTGATTTTGGCGTTTTTATCAAAGAATTTGTGATCTTTTATCAGGGAAAACCGGGATCCCTGTTAATCAAGAACAACACTACTGAAAGCAATTTATACCAGTGAAAGAGAAAAGAAGCCTAACCCGTTGTTTTAGCCAGGAAAAAAACCCTACAAAACATGTTAAACAACAACAAGTCCAAGTGGAAGCTTTTACAACGCTTTCCTGAACTTCTAAACTCTCTGCCCCCCACCCTTGCCACTCCCGCCTCACGCCCCTCAGAAAAGAAGAATCAAAATAATTCCAGGATGCCCACAAGTCTCAGCCGTGGTTCAAGAAGTCACATAAACACATTCAAATCCAAATATTTGAAAAGATAGAAGCATACAACAGAGCTTGTCCTGGAGGCATAAAACAGAATTGGGTCAGAAAATTGGGTAACATTTGACTTGCTCAGGCCAACACAATCAGGCAAAAAAAAAATGGAGTTTTGATTGGATTATGCCCATGCTGGCTCCATGTGCCTATTTACTACCCAGACTGAAGTACTAAAATGCCCCAAGCAATGAATCCATCACACACCACATTTCGAAGAGGAAGCCTTATTCTTACCCTTCTGTGTGCTGGCAGACATAAAGGGAAGAGAGAGTCTTTCATAACATTTTTCTTGAACTTCACTAAAATTATTGATGCTTGCCAAAATAAGGGAACAACATAACTGATGAACGTATGCCACCCACATGTGGGCTGAGTCCTGGTCAGCTTGTGGCTCCAAAAAAGGGAAGGTTAGACAAGAAGTCTCTGTGTCTTTACACGTAAAGTGTAAAACGAAAATGGTTTGGGGGCATGACTTGCAAGGAGGGGCTGAGGGACTTGGGCTTATTTAGTCTGGAGAAGAGAAGACTGAAAGGGGATTTAATAGCAGCCTTCAGCTCCCGGCAGGGGGGTTGCAAAGAGGTTGCACAGTGTGGACCCAGCCCTGTGTGCCTCGCTGTGCTCACGTCTCTCGGGCAATGCTGCCACTGCAACCCACAACAGCAGCTGGTCCTGAGAATGGGGCTGGGCACAGCCCACCAAAATGAGTCCAGTACCCTCCAGGCTGGAAGTGCATTGCCAAGGCTGCTCTGGGCCTTTCCCCAGCCTCAATTCTCAAGCCCTCGGTGTCTCCTATCAACCGCCTACTGTAATTTGCCCTGTGGTCCCTTTCTCTTGATTATTCTCTCCTGGAGATGGAACGCGGGTGGGCAATACACCATATCCCCAATAACGTGTAGCATTAGACGAGAGGTGAGGAAAAACAAAAAAAAGGAGGAGTGGGAGGATAGCACTACTGGAGAAAGGAGGAGGTGAAAACACCAGGGTGGAACCCTGCTGAGAGCCAACAGAAGAGCTATTAACACCATGCCGTGAAAACCATATTTAGACACGGCATAAGGATTCACATCTGGAGAATATTGACAGCAATGACCCTGGCAAGGAGGAGAGAGAACAACAACCCACAGATACTGCAGGAGATGTCCCAGACCAAACAAGGGCCCTCTTTTCATTTCGACTGTGCAACTGAGAATTCAGCGTCCCTTTCAACAATCACAACATTTTTATAGTTATAGAGACATCTTGGCTTTCTTAAGACATCCAAGTTCAAACACTGACAAGTACAGCACTTCTACTGAGAAGATATTATCTCTCCATTTCACAGATGGAGACATTGAGGGGCAAATTGGTAAATTCTCTCACAGAGTGTATCTAACTAAGAAAAGAGGTTAGATCAAACATAGCTAATCTCAGGTTTTTACTAGCCTAGACAAACACCAAGTTGGTCCATCCCTGACAACCAGGAACAGAATCCAGTGGTGCCCCTGACTCCTTGCCACATAGCTTAATTTTTGAAGCCTAAAAGAGTAGTCTTTGATCAAGTGACTTCTTCCTGGGCAGCAACTTTTGTGAAGCATCTCAGAAAAGGGAGGTTGAAAGTTAGAACTAGTTGCTGCTGGAATTCATTTCTGAGGAATTTTAGCAATGCCGTACACAGATGTTGCACATCAGTTTATGCTTTGTTAAAGTGTAAAGATTTTTGGCCGCAAATCTGAAGAATTAGATTGTGGAGGTTTATATGCAGAACTCCCATTAATGCCCAACATCATTCCTTCTGCACAGGGATGAAAATAGAGAATCCCAAGGTCGGTAAACAGCGGCTAGTGCATTCATCATGGCTAATCTGGGTGGGGTCACCCAGGCTTTCATCTTGTTCTGTTCTCTCCACTCTCTCGTGTTTATTTATCTACAGCTCAGGCTTTTTCCCTGGAGCTTTTCCTAAGCATTCCTTTCCCGGCAAGCACCCAGTGTCCTCGATATTCATTTGATTCTTAAATTCTCTACATAAGCTGCTATTTCAGCAGCAACACGTTTCTAATCTCCAGAAATATTTTCAAAAGCATTCTGTCTGCTTCTTTAGTGCCCATCCTACCTTGATACCCAGCATTCGTCTCATTCAGTGCTTGTGCTTCAGTGTTCAGCCTCCCATTGAGTGCCTCTGAAAAGCCAGCTCTTTGACCGGTACGTTTGCATGAGCAGTTCTTTCCACCCTTTTCACAGCAGAATTAGAATCATCCCATACAATTCACCAGGGTTGTGCTGAAGTTTTTATTGCTTTCCTTTCAGTCTAACATGCAGGGCAAAGTACTCACCTGCTATTCCAACAACACACCGTTTACCAGAGCTATTCTGGCTGCACCTGCGACTTTTCATCCCACCACGCAGGATGCTCATTCTAAGAGACAGGGTTGCATAAAATGGACATGACAATATTTCTCTCCATTACAAAATACTTTGAGATCTACACTGGAAAAATATTACAGGAATCAGGGATCATTATTGTAAAATCTACTCCACCTCTTTCATTCAGTGTCGGCCATGCCACAAAACATTGGGCTGACTTGAATGGCAGGAAAGTCACGATAGCCATCTCTTTCTCAAATTCTCCAGGACAGGCCTCATTTTATCAATACATGACAATAATGGGAGACCAAAGTATGAAAAGTAGTCTAGTTCAGCACAGCAATATTATTCTCAGTAATGCAATTTGTCCAATGAGCACAGAAAGCATCATTAATTAGTCCCTCCCAACAGCGGAGCTTCACTATTTGAGAAACTTTCCCGTCCCCAAATTTCTCATTTATATGTGGTGAGAAAACCTAGTTCCATGAGACTGACATCCTACAGTTCACGTAATAATTCACTGTGAACTAAGTGTGTTTTTAATATAGATTTTTTTTTCTAGTAGGTCATTAATGTCTGCGTGGAGAATGCTTTTCTCCATAGACACAAAAGCTTTCTTCAGGTCCCCAAACAGGAGCCAACACCACAAGCTCCCATGGGTCAAACCTCTATTCCTTCTATTTTTCGTCATCAAAAGGAGAGAGAAAAGCCGGTCTCTCGTAATGGGTACAGAATTTGCCCAGACAAACGAACATGCCGCCCACTTCGAAGTTCAGTCTGAACATACAGCGCTGCTATTTTCTACCCTATCTCCTGTAGACTCCCTTGTTTTTATGCAAGTTCTGACTGCAGACCTCACACTGCACATTTTTTCATTCCTTTTTAGTCATCTGAAATCCTCCATGTGTCTACTGCTCTTGCCTCCATCTATCTGGACCTTCTGGAACACGTCTTATTTTCTCTGAATCCGAGCTGAAGATATCTTTATCAGCTCATCAATAGACTCCGATTTGTTCACTGCGAGGGATCACTCCTGGCTACTACACCGCCCGCCAGAGCGCTGGCCTTGCCATCTGGTGCGCTGGTGAGCCAAGCTTGTGTAACAGTTTCTGCTGAAAGGCTAGAAGGCGCACGGCCAAATGGTTTTTGGCTCAACAATTTTATCATCAGTCTCTGTTACAAGCACCACGTCGCTTCAAGAACAGCAAAAAACTGAACTGAAACGGTTTCGATTTTGAAGGGCAAGTCGGGGTTACACAGAGAAACCCAACGGAAAATTACCCGGCAGTACAGGGCTTTCTCCTCGTTTATGGCACTGTGTGGAAGCCAGACACAATATAGACTAATCCCCGTCACTCCGACAGACTAATAGGCTAGCACCAGTTGTCTACGGCGTAGAGCCATTTGGTCGCTCAATAGGAGAGGCTTTCAAAATAAACAAGGCGTTATTTATTTAGCAGGTTATGATGATACAAATAAGCAGTGCTCATCTGCCTACTAATTCACGATAGCTAAGCTCAGGCTTGGACTGCTCCAGTTTTACTAAACCCAGTATTTTTTCATTGCATCTGGAGTTTAATAGAGAGCATTTTCTCCATTTGCTCACTGTCTTCTACATCAGTGAGTCTAACTCAGGTCACGTCCCAATAAAAGCCGGATACTGTTGGCCAGGTTCCCAAATGACTTATAATTAGGGACCTACCTAAGTTGTGGTGAGACAAAGGGATTTTTGTGTCCCGCCCATGGCACACAGAGCCAATTTTGCCAGCATTTTAAAACAGCCCTGCTCCTTGGCACCGATTAGCAAAGAGGACCTGCCCCCTGGCACTGATTGGTGGAGAGACTCGGTGCATAGGAGGGACAAGGGGGCAGCCAGCATCTTGATAGCTACTCCTTGTGCTGCCCCACCCCTCTGCACTGATCGGTGGAGAGGCCCCAATAGGGGGAGGAGGAATGATGGAGCACTTGCCATCTTGATGCTGGCTGCCCATTGCACAACCCAGTCCCTTGGCACTGATTGGTGGAGGGGGAAGGGATGAGGGGACAGCCACTATCTTGTGTGTTGTCCTTCATGCTGCCCCACCAGCCAGCACCTTCCCCTCCCAGCAGCGAGGACCGGTGGCTCCCATGGGGGGCCAGCTTTTTATTTTTATTGCTTTTTTTGTTGATTTCATGGATTTTTGTTGAAACAGCAAATTAAGTAGATCCCTGCTTATAATAATGGAACATTTCATCCCCTATGCTCTGTAGTTAGAGATCAAACCAGGCAAACCAGCTGCAGAGGCCAGTGAAAGGAGGACAGGAAGAGAACAGGGAACATTTCTCCTTCAAGCTGCATGACCAATGCATGGCTGGAGCTTTAATAATCGTAGGAGTGAAGATGGACAGGCTGCAAACAGAGGTATGGGCAGCTGCTCTACAACACATGCCGCAACCAAGCAGCTTTCCATATTCATCATCATCTCTAGCATCCTCCCACTGAATGCCCTTGACCCTGCTTCAAGGGATAAAGTAAGCTCCATCGCTAAGGCAGAACAGGAAAAAAGTAAAAAGGTGACTGTTTTTGCTTGGAATAAGCCAAAATCCAGGAGACTGTCATAGATTTGAGGACATCTGTTGCAGCTGGTTAACCATCTTCACTGGACACACTGCTTTGGAGCACCTGGGAGACCAACATATCAGGGTTTCTGCAAGTTTGGTTTTTTCCCCTGGGGGTTTCTTCTGAATAGCTTTTCCTCTTTCATAAGTGTTTCATGCAGAAGAAGATACTTTAGGCTAATGCTGCTGGAGATTTGTGAGAGCCCTTTTTCAAAATATTTTGTAAACTCAGACCAAAGTATACCAATATCATGAGAAAAGTGAATGGTTTAACTTCCCCCGCTCATCCAAGGCTGCATTAAGGAAGCCCTTCAGTAACCTCATAAATATGTGCAAGGCAGACACAAAATAATTTAGGATGTCTTTAGAGTTTATTGACTTGGCCTGGTCACAGATTTGATAATACATCTTGCTATTGGTATGGTAAATGGGAAAATAAGATTAAGCTAGTCAGTCAGAAGAGGCAGGCTTATTCTCAATAGGTCTTTTAAAAACTCAGACATCTCTCAGGGAAATGCATTTTTAAAGCCTCTTCCATTTAGCCACCTGGGTCACAGAGGCAGTTTCTAAGACAACAAAAAGCTCAAAATTTAAGCAAGGCTTGCACCTCTCTATGGGTAGTAATATTTTGTGGTCTATTGTGACTGCCCTGTACCCTTTGCTATGTGACTTTGTACATCAGCTGGAAAACAGCAATGGAAGGGGTCTATGTGTCTATCTTCACATAATGCAGTGGGGAAGATATTGGGAGGAAATGAAAAGAAAAAATTCACTCTATGTCTACACTAAGATGAACCTGGTCCTTCTGAGCTGTCTGCACTGCTGTGGCTGCACTGTACTGTGGACATGCTCGAACTAGCTCCAAAGTACCTAGCACAGATAGCATCTAGTAAGCTAGTTTAAAGGGAGTTTAGAGACTAGGAACAGTTTACTATAGCAGCATGAAGTTAAGTGTGGCCAGCAAAACCAGCCCAAGAAACAGGGTAATTATATTCTAGTGCAGTGTGGCCAACTATTTTGGCAGGTGTGCCACAAGGTAAGGCCCACATCCCCCCCAAGTGTGGCTCCAGTCCCCTTCCTGTTCCTGATCTGTTGCTCTGTTCTCTGCTCCAGACCTTATCTGTTGCAGTGTTCCCTGCTCCCTCCTCGATCTGCCATATGTCACACACCCAGGCTGTCCATGACACTTGTGGCATGAGTGCTACAGCTTGTCCACTCCTACTCTAGTGGTTACCCATACTGAGTTCCATGTCACTACGCCTAGGCTGCTCCTGTGCCAGAACTGGCTAAGTTAGAGTTAGCTTGAATGTGTCTAAACTACACCGTAGTCACAATAGTGGGCTAGTGATAGACCCTCAAAGTCACTACCATCTGCAGCTTTATCACCAGTCCCATCGTATTTAGCTTTAATACGCACACAGAGCTATACAGAATAATCTGTGGGAGAAAAAAACCTCTAGCAGCTCAAAAATTAGAAGACAAAGAGATCTTGGATGTTCAATAACCATTTTTTTAATTATTTTGATATTTAGGCCACTATCATTCTTTCGAGCCTGACTCATGATGTTTGAGCTCTGAGGGCTGGCAATATTCTGCTCTTGAGCAAACAAGCTCAGGGTCCAAGCAAGGGAGGAAAGGCAGAAAATACAGATGATATGCCACAAACTAGTGGGTTGCCCTGGCAGAATGCTGAAATCAGTCAGCTGATTTCAGTGTATTTCAGTTAGTGTCAATGAGAGCAGAACATGAGTCGTGTTTTTTAAATACCATCTTTAGTGGTTCTGTGAGAATGGAAAAACTTGTGCTCTAGTAAGGAGCTTTTTGTTCCACAGCTAGAAGGGAGAGCCATTAAGCCAGTCATTTACAAGAAATAACACAAAGTGGATTACAAAAATCTGCCAAAGGTCCTTGAAATTATAGAACGTGGCATTTCCTTGCACTCTAGCTCCTAATTAAGGACTTGGGCCCAGACTCTTAAGGAGTGCAAACATGCTGAAAAAGAAACTACCCTGTGCACTACGTTCCTACGCTAGACACTTCATAGGCTTGATCCTGGAAAGTGCCAAGTATTCAAAGTCTTAGTCACAAAGAGCCTCTATGCATTTGCCTGTTTTTACCTGATAACCATAACACTGCTGAATATATATATATATATATATATATATAGGTTATTACGATAATTGTGATTATTGCGATACAGTAAATATCTCTGACTAAAACTACTGACATCAACTTTTTGGCCAATGTAGTCAGGAGAAATGAATTCATTATAACTGGGTTGTGGACTCAGGTCCAAAAAACACTTATTGATATACAGTAGTTTCATCTATAACCGATTATATGGATAATTCTCTGTTTAGGAATAAATTACGGTTTCACTGAAGCATGAGGCTTTTCATAACCAAACCTAAACACAATTCAGTAACCCTTACTGGTCACATCAATTCTTACTTCAAACCGTTTCAGAGCCGTATGTGCAAGAGAATATAAACTGAAATTCAGGAAGAAAAAATATACCATCAGTATGAGAGCACAGTTTAGGCACATGGCATGCCTCACAAAGTGAACACCAGGCTGGGCTTTCAATTGAGTCAGAAGTGAAAAGCCAGTTTATTATATACACCTCACTTTAATGCCACAAGTCATGATACACTGTACCTCAACAGCAAAAAAGTGCAGTGATCACTGGCCAGGTATATAGTGGTAGCTAGGTTGTTTTCAGACTACAAAACTCTAAAGTAGGATATGAGATTGCATGGCAATTTACAGATGGAAGGTTCCTGTCACATTATTGCAAGCAAATTAAATAAGGAATAGCATAGGTTATGGATGAAAACACTACACGAGAGAAATCTAATCTAGTCAAGAGCTTGTGGACTCAAAGCTTCCCCCTGCCACCTCTCTCCCAGGAGAATTATCTGTCTGCATAAATGTCCCCAAACACAGTATTTTGCATTCAGATCTTTGTTTAGCTAAGAGATGCAAAATGCCATGCAAACAAGCAGCTCCCTATCAACTATGCATCAGAAGTAGTTAGTGTTCCAGTACGCATATTAAATACACTGCACACATGAAATGTGCCCGTGATACTCTGGCTTCAGACAGAGGATGCAAATAACTAGTGTTGCCTAAAGTCTCCAAGCCTTATCACTGAGCCTCGGCACATTCAATACATATGGCTGCAAAGTGCTTTTGTGAAAACTTCAGGGTGACAGGGGAAGAGCAATGTGTTAAGCTGCTATCACCCTTCACACTCCAGTTATTCTACTTTGATATCATGCATGTAGAAATATGAATCACACTGCACTTCGGCACAGGCTTCTCACTCCTTGGCCAATTAAGCTAGTTTTGGGAACACAGAGCTCTAAACAGGGCAAAGGGAGAATACCGAGCAATTGAACCATTCAAAAAATAGAACAGATGGTGCTTCCTCCAGGTGATTTCCCCATGAGCTTTAGACAGCAACACAACAATGAATACTACATGAGAAAAAAACCCCAGACTAAACCCCACTCTGCATGACACCTCCACCCTGGAGTAACTGGAGGTAAAGTCTTCCGGCCCTATGCGTCCCAAAAAAGCTGCTTGCTGGGCGACCTGACTCACCTACCATCTCCAAACCTTGCCTCCTCTTCTTTCCCTAATCACCTGTGCAAGGGAAGGGAGAAAGTGTGCTAGAATTAACCTCCATTTGCCAGTGCTAAGACAGTACCTCTGCTCACCCATCTGTCATACATTTGAAATAAATTTACAAAAATAACTAATGATCCACTTGCTATACCAGAAACAGGCTGCTTTTTCAAAGGGCAGCTGCTCAGCCCCCAGACACCTGGGCCATTTAGATGGTATGAACTGGGAGCCCCATCATGGAAAGTCCAAGTCGGTTCCTACTGCTACTGAGAAGAGGCTGCCAAAGAAAGAATAATTCATTGTTTCAGACTAAAAGGAAACAGAGCAGTATGCTGAATACAGCAAGCCTGGTGCCTGCTCCCAGCACGATCAGATTTCTTTGCTGGGAAAAGTTGGAGAAGTCAAGGACATCATGATGGCAGTTCTTTGAAAAGGAAGGTTGTCTCTTCACGCATTAGTGACCCTCCCAAAGTGTTTGGGGATTGGGTTACAGTTAGCATAAATAACTTGAAACACACCCTGAGGAAAGCTCACCTTTGAGACGATGACCTGAGCACTGCTCAGCAAGAAAGAGCACACCATGGAAGAAGGAACACATTTCCCAACTTCTAACTGGAAGTACTACTGCCCGCCCTGCCGCAGCCATCTATCCTGGTGTCCTTCAAAAGGGGCTGCATATGTCTGGAGAAGAACCAACTGTATGAAAACCTGTTGAGAGGATACTCACAGATGTTTCCAAGATGACAACTCCAGGAGAGCAAGAAAAATCCAAAAGAGAAGGGAAAATATATTTGAAAGGTGAAATTCAGCTGGTTCAAAGACAGGGCAGAACAACACTTTCACAAATCATGGAGCTTTTTGCTCTGGTTGATTTATTAAATGGGTCATCCCCTTTCTGCTATTACTTCAAGCAACAGTTGAATTATTCACCGAGTTGTAGTTAGTTGGCTCTGTTGTTTCTAACATACTTGGACCACCTCTGGGGGGGTAACAAAAATAGAGCAAAATATGTTTAAGTTCAAAAAGCTAACAGAAACAGGACCTGTCTATTTATGTTTAAAAAGCGGAATTGACACAGACTTTTCCTTTTTAAAAACCTTTGCACAGTTGCCACATGAAACCAGAACACAGGCAAGACCAAGAGAAAAGAGCATGCATTTCAGCATAGAGGATGGTGAAACAGAGGGAAATAAAACCCTCTATTTCTTTTAAATTGCTTCAATGGTAGCAGTCTTTTACCTCCAATATCAAAAGGGACCTCTGTCTTTCATGGCATGGGTCTCTCACTTTGGAGAGACCCATAAATCATTGCAGGAAGTTTTCCTCCCCTTTAAGTCACCCATCCTCTTGCACACAATATGGTGGACATTAGGGCTGTGCGAAGCTTTGAGTGGTGATTCGATTCGGAGGAGATTCGGCCCAATTTGGTGGCCGAATCTCCAAATCTGAATTGAATCAGGGGACCAATAAAAAGGCTTGAAGCTCTCTGAATCAATTTGGAAAAGATTTGGAGAGCTTCGATGATTCGGGCAGTCTCCAGTGGCTGCAGCAGGGAGCTGGAGCCAGACTCGGAGCTGGTAAGTAGGGGGCGGAGGAGGTGGGGCAGGAGGAGGGGGGAGGGGACCATGGGGGGACCCCTGCCAGGCCCTATCCCCTGCCTGCTCCCCCAGCCCCCCCCCCATGGCTGCCCCACCCGCCCCAGTTCCCAGTACTTTAAAAAAAAGCTCCACTCATCGGGTGCTGCCGGGCGTGATCCCCGCTGCCCCCCCTCCCCCCCCCATGGCTGTCCCACCTACCTCAGCTCTGGCCCTTTCAGAAAAAACAAAATGAAAAAAACCCCTGGACTCACTAGCTCCTGCAGTGGCCTCAGGGCTTCAGGGGGCTCATGCGGAGCCCCCCATGTGGAGCGGAGAAGCAGGTGGCAGAGGGGATCACCCCCTACCAGGCAGGAACCAGTAAGCCCAGGGATTTGGGGGTTTTTTTTCCTTAAAGGGCAAACTGATTCAGGGCAGAGATTTGAATCACCGAATTGAATCACTGTCCCCCAAAACGGCCGAATCTGAAGCAAGTACTAGCTGCTTCGCACAGGCCTAATGGACATTCCTCTCACTATCCATCATTAATGCAGGACCATCAGGAAACAGTTTGTAACCAAGAGCTTTGCCAATGCAAACCTTTGGAGTTTAACTACATCTCCTCCACAACATCCTTAGCCTATGGTCAGAAGCTGAACTAAAGCCAAGTCTTGAAACTGCATTTTTAGTACCCTGGTATGTAGGGTTGCCAACTGTTTGAATCTATTTCAGGAGGTTTCATTACATGACACAATGACATTTAATTACTTTACATCAAGAAGGCAAAGGCACATTACTATTACATTTTAAAAGCCCACTGGACTACTGTATAAATCGGATGCAACATTTAACGTTTAATTTGATGAATGCCCTATCATTTATCTCCCGGGTGACTTTCAGCAGTCTCCTGGAGACTCCAGAGCAATCCTGGAGGGCTGGCAAACATACTGGTGTGCACAACCCACCTCAAGTTATCAGGTTAATGAAAACAATGTTCCCCATAAAACCCTCAGCTTCCATCTCAGTACTAATACTCCTTCCAGCACTCAGCTTTATCTTTGCTTTGCTGCACAGCTCAGCATGCCATCTGCATTCACAATGCAATTGCATGATGCTGCTGTGATCAGTGTCTAGTTTTCAGAATTTGGCTGTGGAAGGTACTTGGTCATGAAGAAGCAAGTGAACAGGTTCACAAGCTCCTACTGGCCTAGTAAAGACAGTGTGTCTATGCAAAGAAAAGAAGCTTGCTTGCAGATTTTCAGCCAACAGCAGGGAAGCCTGCTATCATTTATGCCTATTCTAAACAATTTCATAGTTTTTTTCATAGACATTAGGGCTGGAAGGGACCTCGGAAGATCATCGAGTCCAGCCCCCTGCCCCAGGGGCAGGAAGTCAGCTGGAATTATAGCAAGATAAACATCCAAATTTCTCTTGAAGGCGTTCAATGTAGGTGCTTGAACCACCTCCAATGGCAGGCTATTCCAGACCTTGGGTGCTCGGACAGTGAAGAAATTCTTCCTTATGTCTAGCCTGAAACGGTTTTGCAGGAGTTTATAACTGTTCGATCTCATCATCCCTTGGGGCGCTCTGGTGAACAATCGTTCCCCCAGATCCTGGTGAACACCCCTGATAAGCTTATAGGTGGCCATCAGATCGTCCCTTAGCCTGCACTTCTCCAGGCTAAGGAGTCCCATAGCTCTCAGCCTGTTGTCATAAGGTCCATTTTCCTGACCTCTGATCATGCACGTGGCTCTCCTCTGCACCCTCTCAAGCTTCTCCACATCCTTTTTGAATTGTGCAGCCCAAAACTGGACGCAGTACTCCAGCTGCGGCCTCACCAAGACCAAGTACAAGGGGAGAATGACGTCCCGGGATTTGCTGGAGAAGCATCTATGGATGCAAGCCAGCATTTTGCTCGCTTTACCAGCTGCAGCATCACACTGAAGGCTCATGTTCATCTTGTGATCAATCATGACCCCCACGTCCCTTTCATCTGTAGTGCTAGCCAGCATAGCACTGCTGAGCCTATAAGGATGCTGCAGGTTTTTCCTCCCAAGGTGGAGAACCTGGCATTTTTTGGTGTTAAACACTATCAGGTTCTCATCTGCCCATTTCCTGAGCCTGTCAAGGTCAGCCCGGGTCGCCCTCCTGTCCTCAGGTGTGGATGCTTTACCCCACTGTTTGGTATCATCAGCGAACTTGGCCAGTCCGCTTCTGACTCCAATGTCCACATCATTAATGAAGATGTTGAACAATATAGGTCCAAGGACAGAGCCTTGAGGGACCCCACTGGTCACAGGGCACCACGATGATTGACTTCTGTCAACCACTACCCTCTGAGTCCAACCACAGAGCCAATTCCCCAGCCAGCGGATTGTGAGCAGGTCTCAGGAAAACACAGGGATAAATCAGCATGTCAAGAGAATGGGAAATTAACCAAATTAAACCATAAAAAAATTTAACATCATCTGAATGGAAAGGATCTGGCAACAACACGCTAAAGCCGAAAAAATCCTATTCTTGATCAGAACAGCATGTTCTTCTATAAACCATATAATGACGCTCTAAAACTAGAGTTATGTATGCCTGCAAAGAAACAGAAGCCCTGCGCCCATAAACTTTTTTGTGAAATGCAAAGATGCAGCCAAAAAATGTTCATCCTCTGAAAGTTAGCAGGCTTCATGTACATCCACCAACCTCCAGGTCCAGTGATAAAATTAAATGCAGCATCCTTAGTTAATGAAAACTCGAGGAGAACACAAGAAAGGGCCTATGTATATAGCAAACATGAACCAAAAAGAAAATCCCTAAATACTTATAGGGATTTTACAATTCTCTATTGCCTATCACTCTGTATAGTCATCTACCCCATACCAAGTGACTTGACAGAGAGAACAACACTATTAATTTTAACTAGATAAATATGGTATTTGACACCCGTAAGTGTCATAGGCTGTTGGAAATCACATCTAAAGCACCTACTGTAGCAACCAAGTGCTATACAAGGATTATAAACAGAAGTACAGTCTCCCAAGATGGCGTAACTCCACTCTTGGTTCTACTCTAGGATCAACCAAGCTGTCCAATACGGAGGGCTAAATTAGTAGTCCAACTTGAAGAATGGGCTGTAATTTGATTTCTCTTCCACTCTGGACCTTTGGAAGAATGCTGTGGTGCAAAGTAGCATCTTCCAGCATGGCCTAAAAAGATAAGGGGAGATCTTTCTCATTTCCCTTTGTGTGGCTGGTTTGGATGTTTGATGCACAGGACTGCTTTGCAAAAGCATCAGGGGCTGGGGTTTTCAGGCAAGGTCAGGCTGAGCAGGAAACCAACACTAGTGACTCAGATCTGCAGAGAACTCTGTCCAGTAGCAACTAGTCTTTACATCAGTATGAAGGCATGTGGAAATGTACAAGACAGAAGGAAAAAGGAGGGAGTTTTAGATATACAACTGATTAGTCAATGAAACTCAAACTGATTCATCTTCCTTTTCAAAACCCTCCAATCTTTCTGGGAATCATGATCTTACATCTTTATTTAGCAAGGGTATTTACTTTGAAGGCAAGTCCTACAAGTAGTGTATAGTGCCTAGCAAAAGGCAGGAAATGGAAAGGCCATAATGAAGGGAACAAACATTCTGACCACAGAAGGATACAAAAGAAAACACAACATTTTAAACAATGTTGGCAAAAATAATAAAGTCAGGGACAATAATACAGCTCTCTTGCTCTCTTTTAGAAAAAAGTCTGCTAGCCCTACAAAGGAAGATGTGCAATCATTTCATACATATCTTAAGAGACATCCACATCAGAAGCATTAGAGCTATATAACACACACAGATACTCTTTTGTCACATCAACGTACGTTTATACAGTGTTTGACTATTTAATGATTTAATATAAATTTTGAATAAACAATACTGCCATTTCCAAACTAGCAACCCAGCCGACATGGTGGCAATCGTATTTTTGCCAAGTATATTAACATCCAGTCGTCTATGAGGCTTGAACAATACTTTCCTCCATCAGTATCTCAATTTTACTTTGTTTAAATGGAAGCTGCAAATAAATGACTTTAGCCTAAGTATCAATAACTAGTGAAGAAGAGTACCGTGCCACAAATCAGTAAACCTCCACCAGGTCACACATTTTACTAAATATGCTGCATCTGAAATGTCCTTCCTATAAGACAATTAGGTCAAACTGTGAAATAAAGCCTTGCGAGAAGTAGAGATATTTATGCAAAGGGTCATCAGTTGTCTGTGATGATGATGACTGACTTAAGAGATTTCGTGCGCACACGGACTGCTAATGAGTCCGGTTCTTGATTCACAGCCCTCCCCCCTCAGATCAGATAGGGAAACAGTGGTGGATGAGCATTGCATTTAACTCCTGTTTCATCTCTTCATGACATGCTCCCTTCTCTTGCTGTTGACTTGAATCCTGCAACAAAACATTCTGCACCAGCTGTCATTTTGGCTTGCCCAATCCATTTGTTTGCTTATACCATTTCCTACATGTTGTTCTGGATGGTGCAATGGACAAGGGTTTTTTTCTAGTCTTCTTCCCATCTCCACAGTTGCCTGCTCCTTGTTATTTCGCTCATTAAAATTTCACCGTTGGGGGAGTGCGCATCCTATGTGTGGATGCTGTTTGCCCATTCTAGAAAATCTGTGTGTCATCACCATTGCATCAATGATAGCTGTGGAATCTCTAGGCAAGCATAAAAATGCATTCGAGGTCTTTTTTGTGCTTATTGGACTGAATATTTGTACAGGGTAAGAATAAATTATTCACCACAGTGATTCAGAAAGGATGCCCTAATAGTCCTTAGGTAATACGTTTTCCAAGCTTCTGAGTCACCTATGTGTAAAACAATTAAAGCTCATTTTTTTGCCAAAAACGTTGTCTTTTTGTTGTATTCCAGTAAAGCCTTTTCAGTCTAACACACACACTTCACAATGCCAACTTTGAGGCTCTTGTGTCACTGGGAAATTCTCAGTTGAGTAACTTCCATTCAACCCTAGCCAAGAGCATTAGAATATGCATTAAGCTGACATGCCATTATCCATGAACAGCACCCTAACTAATCAATTTCAAACAATCAATGAAGTTTATTATGAAGGCCCAAAACACAATATTGAGACCGTATCTTTGAATTAATCATGACACGCTTCTCTGGGAGAAAAATATTCATGGAAACTTCACGGAAGACTATAGGTGAGAACACATTTTTTAGAAATCTTGTAGTTACTCATGAGACACATCAGACACAATGCTAGGGCTGAAAAAAGGGGCTCGTCATGTAAATAATGCTCTAAAGTTTGCAACCAGCAGAGTGCACTTGATAGGCATTTTTCAGTATCCTTAAAAGATAATAAATCAACTTTTACATTCAATCTGCCTCTCCCCGTCTGGTCTGTTTCATACCATAGCTAAGCATGAAATTGACAGGAAGTGGTGCAAATATGACAAGGAGAAACACAGGCATGGAAGGCGGCCTAAACCCGCACGCACCTTTTTACAGGATATTTGGAGAGAGGCAGCGTGAGCTTGAAATATATTTATCTGTAAATTTACAGCTGAGCTGGCAGACTTACAGGCTTAAAAGAAAAAAAGAAAAAGATTGCATTTAAATAAACCTCTGTTTCTAAAATAAGGCTGTTTTTAAGACAGAACTCCTTTGCATGGCTCTGAGATAGTCCCCAAAAGACAACGAATCATGTTAAAAATTCAGACTTAGTGAAATCAGCTGATTATTGCCACTCTTTCATAACAGGACATCTTAAAATTTTAAGCATCTGTTCCCTTGATGAAAAGTGCCTGAGGAGGATTCTGATCTCAGTTCAGACTGTGATGACCTGGCTATGCAGGAAACTACTATTTTCAGCAGCTCCCTCATTACTGACTTGTTTTCCTCCAGGAAGGACACACAGGCACATCCCCTTCTCCTGCCCAGTAGTGGGAACAAGGCACCGACTCTAATGAAAGACCTTGATCCAGGAAATAACCTTACTCATGATAAAACTGGGAACGTCAGGGAAGCCAAATACAAAGGAAACTGGTAGGGGAGTACAGCAAAGCCTTCCCAAGGGAAAAGTAGGAACTGCTGTTGTTTTACTCTAAAATGCAAGTGTTTTGGCCTCTGGTATTTTTGGTCTCTGCTAACGCCAGAAGAAAACTCCTTTCATTTAGCCGCAATTCCAAGTCATTTCAGGACCCACCACAACTAGTGCCTGTAGGACCTAGCCAATTGAGTGCCTTCTCTGCTTGCCTCGGAGTCATTACACTCAGAGTATTAACTTAGAGACTGGTGTACCACAGTGCTGAGTACTGTAACAGTACGATAGTCACTGCTTTGCAGAAGATTCCTCTCTACCACGACGTCCTGAATTGCTGAGGCATGCACATAAGCTATGCACATGCAGGAGAGAAATACATCTGCAGTTATGATCTTGAAGATGGAACAATCCAGTTGGATACAAAGTTTGCCATTTCCCCTGAGGGAGGTTATTTCCTGGATCAAGATCTTTCATTAGAGATTGTGCCTTGTTCCCACTACTGGTCCAAAGGGGATATGCCTGTGTGTCCGTTCTGGAAGAAAACAAAACATTATATCCATCTGGATTGTTAACTTTATCTTCACTATATATATATTTCTCTCTCAAATTCAGTTAGAGGTTTCGAGCCAAAAGACTCATCAGCACTGTTGGGACAGCACTTTGATAGCATCTTCAATAAACTATTTTACAATAATGTTGCAAGAACAGGCAATCGGCACAATCTCATCTTCTAAACTTCAGTTTGTATTAGAAAAATAAACAAGCACCACAGCAAAAGGTGCCCTACTCATACAAAAAGACGCATGCAGGTTGTATATGCCATCTCCAGCCTCAATAATCAAGGTCTACCTTCAATAGGAGAGGCAGAAGAAGTTAAAAACGGAGCCCAAGAAAGGGACAAGAATGGTAGTTGCAGTAGCAGTTGCTAAGCAAGGTGGCCAAGCCTAGCCTGTGCATGACGAATTCAAGAGTATGAATTGATTGGGGGGGAAGTGGAAAATTAAGCAGGTAACTGAGGGACAAAGGAAGACATCATTAGGGGATCATGGAAGACTTGTGAACTATGATAGACAAGGTGTGCAGAATCCAAAGCGGGGTGGGGGCAGCAATAGGATCGGGAAATTTATGTAGAAGGGTGCAAACTCTACATGCACTTAATGTATTTCTGTGCATGTTGTCTACAGGTTCCCCGAAACATTTTGACTTGCCAGTGGTAGGTAGGTCACACTTCAGTATGCTGGCTTCTTCCACAAGTCTTCATCACCTGCATTCTTTGGACAATGCTCACAAGCAACTTTTCATCTGCCACATCTTGTACCATGCCGCAAACACTGTAAGGCGACTGATGGAAGTATTGCTATCATTGCTGAAGCAACGATAATATGGAAGCAGTTGAAGCCACCTTCAGTCCCACAGCTGGGCTGCTGGGCACCCTGCCTATTTGCATTTAAGCCCAGAGAGAACAGGCTTTGGTCAGTCTGCCACCCATGCACAGACATTTGACTGGCCCAAGCTGGACTCTTATTCACTTGCTCCCTCCATGGGGAGGAAGGATTTAACTCCGACTATAGTGCCCTCTATCCATTGTAATGAAGGAAAGAATAACCCACACAGCAGTTTCACGGAGAGCAAGGGGAAGCCTTCATGGTAGTCCGGTTTCTGAAAAGCTTCCTGCCAAAGCAAATTCCACTTAGAGCAGCAATTCTCAACTGAAGAATGCCACGGTACCTTGTGAAGCCACAAGATCCTCTCAAGAGTGTTGTGTGGTATCACTCAATATTAACACTGTTAGATATGCACATGCCTACATGTGATTCACAGGATAAACCCAGAGGCCACGTCCCCACAAGCAAGAATGTGAGCTTTGTGGTGCCTCAAAGGCTTTTGAGGCACTGAAAAATGCATACAGCACACGTGAAAAGGTTCTCCTCACCAAATATTTCCAGCACAGAGCCAAAATTAGATACCACGAAATCCTAGTATCTAAAAAACATGATTAAAAAAAAACAAAACGGGGCGGTGCACGTGGCTGCAGCGTGCACTCCTGCAACTGGAGCCTAGCCAGCCAGAGCTGTACTCTGGCTGCTAGCCAGGCTCGGTGCACCCAGATCAATGCCGCTGCAGCCCTGGGAGGCCCCCAGGGCCCAGGTAAGGCTGCCCAGGTGCTGGCCCCAGCCTTCCCTACCCCATCGAGGCAATCTGCCAGGAGCCAGAGTGCACGTGCAGGATAGTTCCCCAGGAACAAGTAGCAGCGGCACAACTACGTGCCACTGCTTTTTGTCCCCAGGGAAACACATGTGTGTGCTCATTGGGACACACCCAGAGGCTCAATTCAAATAGGAATCCAGAGCATCAACACTATTCTGCCGTGTTGTGGTCTTCCTGAGTTCTTTGCAACAGAAGAATTGCTTGTAGTATTTTTCTGATGTTAAACAATGGGTGAAAGCTAAGAGCTGGCATTTTTTGAGGGGGGCCTTGAGTCTAAAAAAAAAAAAAAAAAAAAAAAAGGATTGAGAACCACTGCCTTAGACTGAACAGAGGATAGAAGCTGAAAAAGCAGAAAACCCATACCTAACTTGACAGAGGGACAAAACAATGTATTTCGAAAGCAAAAGGCCAGGCATAGTTTTCCCTTTCTACTTTCCGGCCACTCATACAAGCAGAAAAAAAAAACACAAAAAAGCAAGCATGTGCATTTTGTACTCGCAGGTTCTGAGAATTTTCACATGAAGGTCTGAAATGTTTCCCCCGCATGGAGAATCAAGAGTTAGGACTGCTTTTCAGGCCAGCAAGTGACACCTCTTCTGCTGTAGCTGCTACGTGTTGCCCTCTTTTCCTCCCAGTGCAGTTCATCACCAGACCTGGTGCTGAGAAGAACATGCTACTGGATGGCTTCATCAGTAACAGGGGTAGACATTCCTGCTGGGTAAGACTCCCAGCTCTGCAGAACTGGCACCAGGTCTTTGTTCTGCTTAAGAATTGCTCAAATATGTTTTGGGTTTTGTTGGGTTGTTTTTTTTTTAAACAAGTGTTTTAAATCTAATAAAAAAACAAGGGAAGGCACCTTAGTAAAAACGGACACAAAACCCACAGTGCAGGAGCTTCACTTTCAGACTCCTCCTTCAGAAAAAATAAACTAAAAAGCCCCATGTCACAGAAGGATCTCAGCACTTTGTAGATATTCCAGACACAGGAGAAAGAAGAAAAATAAAGACATTAATGTGAATGGCAACAATGCCAGTAACCATACTCTAAGAACTGCAGTGCAGTGCAATTAAGGTACCTTACCGTTACATCAACATGCGCACTACATGCTCTTCGTGTCGGATGAGAAACGTGAAGTTGGAATTATTCAGACCCACTGGAACAGAAAGCGACCATCAGTTCCAGGAACAAGCGGAAACATTTCTGCACTTGAACAGCTTTGGTCACGTATAAAAAAAATACAGAACTCTTTCTGTCCCTTTAAATGCTAGAAATTTCACAGGGAGCATTTCCCAACAATGATCCTCCTACACTTGGCGAAATAATTTGTTGCCATTCCAAATGCCTCTGGAAACATCAGCAGGATCTGCATACCACAATTAAAAGCTGGCGAGTGCTCAACCACAGTGTTGAACTACCAAATGATGTTTGTCCTCCAATTATCGTAGAGCCACTACCTCCCAAAAACACTCCTCCAGCTCTCCGTTCACCAACTGGCAGGGCTGGAGCTTTGAAACAGTTGTAGCATATGAACGGTGCTGTCTTTATGTAACAAAATGACATTGCAATGTTACTGTGTGCCCTGCAAATCAAATTTAGTTCCCCAATTTGTGGGGACAGCAAGCCTTGTCTTAAGTCGTCTAGATTTTCAAGACCCTTCCCCACACAGCCACAAAAGCACAAAAGCACCATCTCTTGCAATGTTCCTGACTCTGGCAGTCAAAGGGAATGAATGAGAACATGGGCCACTAAGTGAGTTCACTCAGTGCTTTCTGTCTGCATCCATCACCGCTGCTTGGTCCGAGGCTCCCAACAAACCAGGACAGCTCTGTAATAATCTCAGCATTCAATACTGTGATTTACAGAGTCAGAAGCAGGAAAAAAGTATGTGAAAATGGTAAGATATATCTATATGTGTGTATGTCAAACCTTCTTTCCCAGCTCTGTGGGACAACATTTTTATGCTGGTATAGCATGTATCTGTTTTGCACACCAGTGCCCAGGGCCAGGGCCAGCAGGGCTCAGGGTGGGGAGGCAGGAGCCCACGGCCAGCAAGCAAGTGGGGAGGAGTGGCGGTGGCAGAAAGAAGGGGCAGGTGGGCAGGGGGCATGAGCGTGAGGCCCAGGCTGGAGGGGTGGCAGCAGCACAAGGCCCGGGATGGCAGGACCCATGCGGGTTGTCCCCCGCTC
The DNA here is from genome assembly GCF_030867095.1 of Alligator mississippiensis. NCBI lineage: Eukaryota > Metazoa > Chordata > Crocodylia > Alligatoridae > Alligator > Alligator mississippiensis. The sequence continues at coordinate 13,859,516 of NC_081833.1, read as the reverse complement.
TAGGCTGCAGTGGGGCCGAGCCTGCGGAGCTGCCCCTGCCCCCGGGCTGCAGCCCATGGCCCGTTCAGGTCACACACTCGCCCGCAGGGCATGAAAACCATCCTGAGCCTGCAGCAATCCAGCTGCGGCAGATAGTTCCAGTGTCGGGTACCCTGAAGGGTGCTCCCACTGCGCAGAGCAGGGTGCAGGTGGTGGTGGGCAGGTGGCCCCACTGCTTCCCACGTGCCAGCCGGAGCCCTGCTGTGTTGTGAGGAACCAATTATATTTATTTACATTAACTCCTATGGGGAACTAGGTTTCATTTAATGCTGTTTTGGTTAGCGCTTTGTTTTTCCGGAACCAATTAAGAGCGTTGTGGCGGTTGCCTGTAACCTGTTTTCCTTGAGCAGACTAATGGCCCCATGTAACTTAGAGCACTGTAGATTTACCCCAGATCTTTCCCAGGGTAACACTACACCAGTTTTAATAAATTACATGAGTCTGGAGCTATACATCATGGTTAGCTAAGTACACACACATTGAGGAGGTTAAACCGGGTCCAAAATGGCTGTCTGATTTAAATTTAGCTCATCCCAGTGCTGACCTTACACTTCCAGACCCAGGCTCAGTGACTGGCAATCAGCCAAAACTCGTAACTGTACAGAACTTCCATGCACGCAAACCGGTCTAAAACTGCAGAACCTGGCTTAAGATAAACCTGGATCAGTGTAGTATCAAACTTCTTCAATATATGTCAAACTGGAGCGTGGAACTTCTGTACACTTTCCTTGCACGGCTGTGGGGCTGGGAAAACCCAGCCACTGGTTCCAGCCGTGGGGCTACTCTTTTCATGCCCTCCCCCCCCTCCCCCGGGGAGGAGGGGCAGGAGGGATGGGGGTGTAGGTTTCCCAGCAAGGTCAGGGAGTTAAAAGTAGCCCCTGATCCCACCAAGCTCCCCCACAGACCCCATAAACCCCCCTGATCCCATCAGACACCCCTAGACTCCAGCAAACCCCATGGATTACACCTGTCCCCTGCCCACCAGTGGGTCTTGCCTGCCCTGCCTCAACCCACCGGTGGGTCTCACCTGCCCCCTGCGCTCCTTCTAGGTCACACTTCCCCCCCATTCCTTGGCAGGCCTCCGATCCACTCTAGCCTGCTGGATCCCCAAACCCCCTGCAAGCCCCCACATTCCTACTTACTGGATACTAGGCAGTCATTTTGAACCAATTTAACGTCCACCTAATGCCCCTGAATATCTGTACTTAGCCCATGTGTCCTTTCCTTTACTACAGTGTAAAGGTGGGTCATGCAAGTATAAAAATGTTGTATATCCAGGAGTTACGCCTTATCAGAGTCATTGCTCCAATATGTTTGCGCCACTATTGGGACAAAGATTCACATACAATACTACTTTGGAAATGAAAGTATACTCAAACAGTACCAGCTTATTACTAAGCATGAAATGATACATAAATGTAGCATCCATTACGGTACAAAAAGCACTGACCCTTGCATTCTTTCTGTCATTACAGGACTCCATAATTTTGACATTATTATAGCTCCATTATCATATGAGTTTAACTCCATTATCGTATGAGCTCTCCATTATCATATCAGCCCTACTTTTTCCATGGGAACATCTAAATGTAAGAAATATGAACATTAGAAGGATAACAAGCAAGCCAAAAATCTGAGTTCTATGCATCCATGGCAATTCTGATCCAATTTCAGCTTTGGATAGTGGAAGTGAAACATTTTATTTAATGAATGAAGATTGATGGATCTGTATCATTTGTACAAAATTAAAGGTTTCCATCCTGAACTCCCAGTGACCTCACAACAAAAGCATCAACACTGACCTGATAGAGCCAGATATCCCAAAGGCAATCCATTAAACCCTACTGGGTTGATGGTCCATGAAATAGAGTCTCTTAAGGGGCAAAATGGCCTTGACATGACAGATACTCAAGACCATGAAGGACTCATCAAGAAACCAGCATTTAGCAATTTTTTGCTTGACATAAGCACCACCATTATCTTCTTCAGAACTCTGTAGCAGCTACTACTGCCTGATAGAAATGAAAATGTCTTATGATATGACAACGATATATTTTCATTGAGCATGTTTATTCTTTTAAAAAGTTGCTGAAGGGACATAAAATGGAATTTAGCTTCAAAACATGCTTTGTCATTATTTTTGTGGGTTAAAAAAAGCTATTTTGGGGCTGAAAAATCAAGATTAATCTCCCTTTAATTCACAGTGTCACAGAACACAAAAGTAGGACTTCTTAGCCTGAATTTTCTGGATTAGCTCTGTAAGACTTCAGCAGTTCTGTACCCTAGTTTTCTTTAACACTGGTAAAACTAGAGCTAAAATGATCTGCATCACTCCCTACATAAAACATTCCATTTTAATTTAAAAAGACACTTAAAAGAGCCCTGAAAGATGTACACACTTTCCTTTCTAAGTTGAAGCAAAAACTGTTCCCATTAGCCTCTGGGACAATGGTGACATCCAAGATTTCCTCACTCATGAAAGACAAAAAGTCACTCTTAATGGTTAAACTGGCTGATAAAGAGCCAAGCAGGAACCTTATCAAGCATATAGTCTCATTTTATTTGCCAGTCTAGATAAAGGAGGCAGAATACAGGAAAGATGTACACCGTATTTCATTTTCACTCATTTGCACCTGTTCCTAGGAAGTCCAAAAGGCTGGTGTTCAAAGCATCTATTTCTTACTCTGTTGGAGTAGAAAGCTATTTCACATGCTAATAAAATCATAACCAGAAAATATACCACCTGCATTTTCCCAATTCAGCAATGGATTTTTCCTTCCCTCTTTCCGCTCTTCACACACACCTTTTACATATCTTGTGTGCGCAGAACTGACAGCCTTCCTAACTACAGAGGAAACAAAATATCCTTTTAGGATCCTCAGAGCAGACTGGCTAAAGCAAACTATTATCAGCTCGAGAATCTGCAAAGTTTATTTGTAACTTATAAATGGATCAAGAGAACCATAGAATAAAAATGTAACCACCATTTCACAATCAATTAAGTCAAATTAAATTTCCCTAAGCAAAAACAAAAGCCTAGTCATGTGGAAATTGTAAATAGTCTGGTTGAAAAGACCACAAACAGCGAACTATGTCAGCTATTAAAACCTGAAAGTGGATGCGCCTTACAATTGTTTTCTTTGAGCTGCTCACTCAAACTTCCTCCTACACCCACAAAAGAAACACAAGTTTACTATTTCCCATACGTCTGGGGTTTACATGGCAAAATATTTAGTAAAGCCCTAGCTAGGAAATGTATGAGTTAGGATCACCAGTCAAGGGATATAGAAAGGTTTGCCTTATAAATCTTCTGGTGCAAAACAGAATACGCATACCCAGCATCTTTGAGAGATTCAGATATTTATTCAAGTTACCGAATATGAATTTTGGCACCCAACTCAACGCGTTCAAGTTTGACCAATTTGGCCTATAATTTAATTTTTATTTTTGATCTAAGCCAGGGGTTTTCAACCTTTTTTTAAGAAATGTACCCCTTCTGGTGGCAGTGGCCAGACACAGAATGGGGGAGGGAGGTTTCCACGCGGCTGCCACTGCCGCCACCCACCACCACCGCTGCCACGCTCCGCTTCCCCACGGCTGGTGGCTCCATGGGCTGCTGATGGGCCTCACACACAGCCAGTCGCACGCCGCATACCAGCAGCCCACAGAGCCACACACATGACCGGCTGTGGGAACCTCTGGTTGACAACCCCTGATCTAAGCTTTCAAAAGCTAAATATGTACATCTGTTGGAAAAAGAAGAGAGACTCATTTAAGAACAATGATGGACAACAGAGGACATATGCTTTGATTGTGTTTGTACAGTCCTTATCACAATGGGTCAATGACAAAGACTCTTACACACCTCAATAATACACATCACAAACAATAATGATTTGTTAAATATAAATACGTTACAAAGAAGTCTCATAGAAAGGATGATGTGGGGAGAGATCACACGTGGGGTTAGGTAGGTTTGAGCAGGACAATTTGGTAAAAGCTAAGCTGTATGTAACTGAAGACACCTTTTAATACTAAGTGAAGCGGAGAGGCTTGAGAAATACAAAAACCAAAATTAATCTTAAGATCTTTTCCAGCCATATTAACAAGGCACACTGCAAAACCTAGCACTGTGTATGTTTATCTAAACAGTTAATAAATCATCCCATATATAAAGAAAGCGTTTTCTATCCCTAGGAAGAAGCCACCTGTATTCAGGCCCCAATCACTGGAGCTTAAGCATATTTTAAGTGCTTTGCTGAACTGGTATCTCAAGCCCCTGCTACATGTTATATATATTATGTAAAAAATTTACACAATACATAATTGTACATTGACACAAATTTACATAATGTTACACATATTTACACATGATCTGTCATATTTATGCTTAATCATGCAATAAATTTACACCGGCCACACATGCAAAGTAAGGTTGGCCACAAGCGCAAAGTAATTATCACAATTAACTGGTTAATCATGCAATAACTTTAGACCAGCCAAACATGCAAAGTAATTATCATACTATAAAAATTACTGTCTAGCTATACAAGAGCCAAGCAGCTACAAAGTTAGTGCTTGAAAACATGTATCAACTCTATAGCTGGTTTTTATCCAGATTTCATTTGGATGTGTGGCAGGGCCCTCAGAGATTTTCCTATCTTATATGCTCCACAGGCAGCACTTAGTACACAATTTACATCAGACATTCTTGGCCCAGTTTTCAAAGAGGAAAGCGTTACCTAGATGTAAAAATGACCAAGAGTCAATAATGGACGAGTCAAGCCAGGGACTGAGAAAGATGTGATTGTATCAACTTCAGCTTATGTCTGAAAGGCAGAACCACAGGGAGGCTTTTATCTCATAGGGGGGAGAAGACAGACTTGGAAAGATAAATAAAAATCAATCTCTGTTTTGCTTCAAATAACATAAAACAAATAAGCAGCCTTCTACAGCAGCTCATAATTTGTAACACAACCTGGATAGTTTTTCAACCATCTAAATTTGGGAATAAACTCCAGATTTTCTAGGTTACGCCTAAGATTTTGCTGATTTTTTTTGGCTTGTTCAGAGCAACATTTCTCAAGGTTTCAGGCCAATGGCCATCACCTAAAAATAGCATCCGAAAATATGCTGGGAAAAATATCTTTGCCACTGAAATTGTGGAGAATAAGCTTTCTTTTTATAAGTATGAAGCATAAGTATACATATGAATTTCTCTCGCTGTACTCTTCCCACCTGATAGGCACCAGCTAAGAAAACCAAGGATTTTAGCATTCATACCTGCAAACAACTATGAACGCAAGAATAACTATCATCTATATTCAGGACTTAAACGAGACTCCAGCTAGTGTTATTTTCTCACAGCGGCACAAGACAATCAGTAAGAACAAAGACGGGAATTTTCCGTTTTCCCTCAAGATGGGCAAAGGCAGATAAAAAGGACACTTTAATACAGTCCAGTGACTGGATGCCTACTAATTTCACAACACAGTTTCCCCCAAAAATAACGAACTGTGATTTGAAAGAAGGGAAGTCCCAGTGGGATGGTACACCCACACTCTCGCACAAAACACATTTGAGGTAAATTTAGATCGGTACTTAGAAGCCTAACTTTGTGAACTAGGAGATGCGATTCTTAGCTACATTGAACACTTGGGCTAAGTACAAGTATTTGGGGAGGTGAAAGTAGGGTCAAAATAGCTGCCTGATTTAAACTTAGCTCATCCCGGTGCCGACCTTACATTTACAGACCTGGTCTCAGTGACCGGCAATCCGGCTAAACCTGTAACTGGACAGAAGTCCCACGCACACAAGCCAGTTTAAGAACTGCAGATCCCGATTTGGATCAACCTGGATCTATGCAGTATCAGAATCATTCGACTTAGGTCAAGCCAGCGCGTGGAAATGGTCCACTTCCCCTGCGCAGCCCCGGGGCTGGGAAAAGCCAGCCACTGGCCTCAGCCCTGGGGTTGCTCTTTTCACCACCCCACTCCTGCACTGGGCTATTTTTTGCTCCGCTGCCCCTTCTTTTATTGCTCCGCTGCCCCTTTCCCCCCTACCAGCCAACCCTCTCAACCCCCATCCCAAAAGCCACTCCAGGTACAGCTGCTTTTATCAGCGTTTCCCATTGCTGGAGCTCAGTAAGTGCTGGTGCAGGGAGCAGCAGGAGGGATGGAGGTGTAGGTTTGCTGCAAGGACCTCACCCACCCATGGCTCATGCTGGCTCCCTACCCACCCATGGGTTGTGCCTGCCCCCTACCCCACCTGCGGGTCATGCCTGTCCTCCATCCCCCAGCGGACCCTCAATCCCCTCCAGCCTGCTGGAGCCCCCAACCCCCCTCCTAGTCCCCCCCATTCTGACTTACCTGATATTGGGCAGCCATTTTGATCTGATTTAGCCTCCCTCTAATGCCACTGAATGTCTGCACTTAGCCATATACATGGTAGTACGTTCCAATTGTTAATAAACTTAATATTCACCTGAGCCTGTTTGCTCCAAGTTTAAAGCTATGAAGTTTCCCAGGTAAATATATCCCTTCTCTTTCTGATATATCCTCTCTATGTGCTTTTAAGCAAAGGTAAAAAAAAATATATCGTCCGAAAGCTCTGGTCCAACAGTTATATTCCTCTAAAGCCTTAATAATAAGGTTGTCCCTTAGATAATCTCAAGGTTATATTCATTTCCTTCCTCATTGCAGAGCACTGTATCTAGTTTATCTAGCATATTTCTACCTTAGCTCAGTCACAATAAATTTGATAGTGTTGACAAGAGACCTCATTTCTGAAGTGCATTTTCACTGTGCCAAGTGAGCAGCAACACTTTCAACAATGAATTTTAAAAGCCAGTGCATGTACACATGTGTACATACAATGGATCACGGTACCCACACTCCTATATCTCCTTCATAGTTTCATAGTAGGTAGGGTCAGAAAGAACCTGAGCAGATCATCAAGTCCGACCCCCTGCCATGGGCAGGAAAGGATGCTGGGGTCAAGTGACCCCGGCTAGGTGATTGTCTAGCCTCTTTTTGAAGACCCCCAGGGTAGGAGCGAGCACCACTTCCCTTGGAAGCTGGTTCCAGATCCTAGCCGCCCTGACTGTGAAGTAGCGCCTCCTGATGTCTAGCCTGAACCTACTCTCAGTCAACTTACGGCCGTTATTGCTCGTTACTGCCAGTAGTGCTCGGGGGAACCTGCTGGTCCCCCTTGGCCAGTTTGTAGACAGTCACCAGGTCCCCTCTCAGCCTTCTCTTGTGGAGGCTGAACAGGTTCAGGTCCTGTAGCCTCTCCTCGTAGGGCCTGCCCTGCCCTGATCATGCGGGTGGCCCTCCTCTGGACCCTCTCCATGTTGTCCACATCCCTCCTGAAGTGTGGCGCCCAGAACTGGACACAGTACTTCAACTGCGGCCTGACCAGTGTCGCGTAGAGGGGGAGGATCACCTCCTTGGACTTGCATCTGTGTATCCTTGAGATGCATCTGTGGATTCACGACAAGGTACGGTTGACCTTCCTGACCGCATCCCCACACTGTCGGCCCATGTTCATTTTGGAATGAATAATGACTCCGAGATCCTTTTCTGCCTCTGCACTGACGAGAAGGGAGTTCCCCAGGCTGTAGGTATGCTGCTGGTTCTTCCTCCCCAGGTGCAACACCTTGTACTTGTCTGTATTGAATCCCATCCTATTCTCATCCGCCCACCCCTGTAACCTGTCTAGATCTAGTTACAGCCTGTCCCTCTCCTCCAGCATGCCCACTTCTCCCCACATCTTAGTGTCATCCACGAATTTGAACAAGGTGCTTTTCACCCCCTTGTCCAAGTCACTAATGAAGATCCACCACCACTCTCTGGGTGCGGCCCTCCAGCCAATTTGCGACCCATCTGACAGTGTAGGCATCGATGCCACAGTTTCCTAGTTTTTTAATGAGAATGGGATGAGACAGTGTCGAAGGCCTTCCTAAAGTCCAGAAAGACTACGTCCACTGCAACACCTGCGTCTAAGGATTTTGTGACCTGGTCATAGAAGGCCACCAGGTTGGTCTGATAGGACCTGCCTCGAATGAAGCCATGTTGGTTGCCCCTAAGCATGATCTCCCCTGCTGGTCCCTCGAAGATGTGCTCCGGGATAATTTTCTCAAAGAGCTTCCCCAGGACTGACCAACGGGCCTGTAGTTTCCTGGGTCCTGCTTCCTCCCTTTTTTGAAGAGGGGATGGACGGCCTTAAAAAACAGCTCTTCAAACAGACCCTGTTCTCTTCCTTTCATCAAATATCATTATAAGTCCACTTTGCACAAATGCAACCTGTCTTGTTTCAACCTCGTGAGCTTGAGTGTACACTCGTAAAAGTCCCAATCCTCCCAATCAGATCCATGCATGCAGAAACCTAGGCTAATGCCAATCCCATGGAAGGATCAGGACCTGCATTTGCAAAGCTAGGTAATTTTTATGCCAGCTCAGTGTCAACTGTGCTTTACATCTCTGTGCATGGTTACTTTTGGTACCATTGCCTTCAACGACTAATCCCTTCATTTTAAACACATTTCTCCACAACGTTGACATGGCTTCTTGTAATGCCATCAGGCTGACATCCACAGTCACCTTATAAGAAACAGCCCCTCATTTAGACATGTGTTATGCCCTAATGTACTTTACACTAATCCAGCCCCTGGCTGTTACTGCCAACCACGGAGACGAATCCAATCCACTGGACATCAAAATTCTTGATTCTGTACATTCCAGCTACTATGGGTTTTTGAAAAAGTGGCTGGAATTTCATACCACAAGGAGACCAATATCACTAGCTTGAGGAAGAAATTGCACAACACTAGGGCAAACCAGACAATATTTCCTATTTGACCCTGCCACAGCAATTCAATTTGATCAGATGTGACCCTACTACTCCAGTCTCTTCTGATTAGAGACTGCCAGTGGTGCTCATTGGGTATATCTACACAAGATGCTTTACTGAGCAGTAGACTAATCTACTGCACAGTAAACCATCACTATCTACAAGTGTGCAGCATTTACTATGCAGTAAAATAATCTACTGCACAACTGGCCACTACCTGTAGATACAGGTAGCAGATTTACTGTACCATAGCTACTGCGCAGTAATACACGCAAATTGCTCCCGATCAGCCCAGGCAGCAGAAAGCAGGGAAACTGTCCCATCCCTCCGCAGCTGCCTGCTTCCCAGCCCAGCAGATCAAGGCATGGTGCTAGGAAATTATCCCCTGCCAAAGGCAGCTGCTTGCTTCCCAACCCCATGCCCTGATCTGGTAGTCAATGCGCAGGGCTGGTAGGCAACTGCCCCAGAGGCAGGACAGCTCTCCACACCCCCTGGAGACCAGGCTTGACCCTAATGTCCCCTGCCAGCCCAGGGCTGGCATCTGGGGGAGGCTGGCTGCTGTAGAGGGCCAGAACAGGACAGAAGTAGCCCTGCACGGAACTGCTCCCATTGGAAGCAAATTTGCTGACGGTGGGTACACATCTAGATGCACTCCCAGTGAAAGCTTATTGCACCTTATTTTACTGTGCAGTAAGCTTAAAGTGCATTAATACCACATGTAGATGCACCCATTGTCAGCTAACCCCAAAAGCTAGGGAACTTGAAGAGAGAAATCCTACACTGACCACATCTATACATGCCTGGCAACGCATTTAGGTAAGCCACATTCTATAGCAGGGCTCAGCGCCATACAGCCCATGAGCCGGATCTGGCCTGTGGAGCAGCAGGGCTCTGCTTACAACTGCTCACATTAGGGATGAGCAGCAAGAAGCTCTCCTAGAGCAGGGGACTTAGAAGCAGCACCCATGCTGCTGCCACTTCTCTTTGTCCTCCCACCCTCCTCCCCTGAGGCTGCAGTGTGAGCACAGCTCTCAGCTGTAGGGGAGCAGCACTAGGGCTGGGGATCTGGAAGCTGTGCCCATGCCTCTGCCTCTGCCTTCTGGTCCTTCCTTCCGTCTCCCCATGGCTGCAGTGCAAGCACAGCTTCCAGCTGGAGAGGAGCTGAGCCAGGATCAGGCTGGGTAAAGGGAAGGGAACCAGCAGCAGCAGCTGCATGGAAGCAGCTTCCAGATGCCAGGCCCCAGTGCAGTTCCTCTCTGGCTGGAAGCTAAGCTGTGCTTGCACTGCAGCTGGGGAGCTGGGAGAAACAGTGGCAGCACTCGCAGTTCCAAGTCGTATGGCTCCAGCGGGGGCACTACGAAAGTCGTCCTGCCACTGATATGCCCACCAAAGCCACCCAGACCAAACTGGGCCACGGATGAGGTGTTCCACCCTGCGGCATGCAAACTTTCCCAACCCCTGATCTATATGATGCGCAGGGTATTTCACAGCGCATGAAGAGAGACACAAGTAGGGAGGAATAGCCAGTGGTACCTACTTCCCTTGTTTCCAAGGCTCTCTACAGGAGCGGATATACTTCTACAAGTGCTAAATTCTGGCTGCTGGTTACAGGTGGCCCTCCATGTCAACAGCCAAAATATAAACAGCTCTTCAAAACATCAGCATATTCTGCCATTAAGCCCGGAGAGCTAAAGCAATCGTGCTACCACTGCTGAAGCCTCCCCTGTCAGAAGTCAATGCCAGACAGTGCACAACACAGCTGGCTCTCTCAATCGCCACCATAAACTATATACAGTATGCATAGTCCTGCAACAACCCAGGCTGCGATTGCTGCTCAAAAGGCATTCCCGCCCGTACAGCTGAAGGGATGGCGAGCCTCCAGGGAACGATGCTGCAGTGTGCCCAAGTACCAGAGAAGGTGAGTGCCAGCGCTGGAAAGCTGTGCTGAAATACAAACTAGGTTTTTCAAAAGCACCTAAGGAGGTGCACACCCAAACCCTCTTAATTTCTATTGGGATTCAGTGCCTAACTCCATGGTCTTTTGAATATCCCACCAACTGATGGAATTACAATGACCTCAAGGAGTTTTGCTAAGACAGAGCAGAAGAGTGATGACTATTTGTGGTTTCTTTTAAGACAGAAAATCATTTTCCCCTCCAAAACAGGAGAAACAGGCCTGCATAGATTCACTATCTCTAATACCAAGATTGTTTTCATATACTGATAAATACAGCAAAAGCGTGATTATTTAGCACATCTGTAAGGCTAGAATGCTTTCTCCTGAGTCCTCAGACTATCAAATCTTCCTGACATGCATTTTACAAGAAGCTATGTACATCTTGTCTAAATTAAACAGCCTTTTATTAGGTTGTAACCAGAGGGTCTCTTTCTCTGTACAACCCTGAAATCCACTGGACTGAATCCGTCTAGGAAAAAATTAAATATGAGTTTGGAAGGCAGTGGTTTTGACTCTTCAAAGTCCAGGGTTCAAACCTGAACTGAATGCTGCACCCATTTTCTCCAGGGTAACAATACTGAGATAATAACCACTCAATCGGTCCACATAAGAGTGAAACTCAGTGCTGCAAATGCACCAGTACAAATAAATGCCATTCAGAGATAAGCAGCAGCAGTTGAGAAGCTCAGTCACTGCCCAAGTGTTTACTTCTGAAAAGCAGCAGGCCAGTCTGGCTCCAATAGTGGTGAATGGGCAAACTCCTGGGAACTCCAGGGCCACAAGTTGGGTGCTAGGCTGCCTGCTAAAATGTCTGGAGCCTCCTGTTTCAGGTCAGACTAGACATACCAAAGGAGTGCTCCAGGAATCCTGCCCAAAAGCAGAAAGTGCAAACACATTCAAAAAAAGGACGGTAATTTGCAGGGGTAAAGAGGAAGTTAACAGACCTTTCTCCACCCAGCCTCAGGAAAGGGCTGTTTCAAGTGGTTCCTTATTTTTCTTGGAGCTGCTTCATCCTTCAGGAATAACAGAGACTTCATTTAGGAACCTGATCCTGGGCGGTGCCGCAGGCTGAACTCTGGTGACTGCTGCAGGGGAGCTGTATCTCACAGAATCAGCCTCCAAAGCAGAAGAAAACTTAAAGCAACACATGCGACTGGTAGATAGGTGATTTGCTTTCTAGGGAGAGGATCCTGTGCAGTACTGTAGCAAGTGGGGAGTAAGCGGGGTGACCGCCCCGGGTGCCGAAGCAAAGGGGTGCCAACAGGCACTGCCCAGCCGGGGAGGAGTGCAGGATGGAGCCGCGAGTGGCTTGTTTGTGGGGGGGATGACGGCTCCCGCTGCTCTGTGCAAACCCGGGCAAGCATAGGGGGGTGCATAGGGCGAGGGCAGGCTGCTGCTCTGGGCTTGCCCCAGGCACCAAACTTCCTTGCCACGGTACTGATCCTGTGACATTTCTTTCTCACTTCTGGAACGGTGGTTTAGGGAAAGCAGGCTCTGCAGCCATCTCCACCTTCACTATTGCTGCACCACACCAGAAGCTGAAAAGGGGTCTCTTATTACAGGCCAAGGTGGCTGTCGCTTGAGCCTCACAAAAAAAGTACATTGAGAATCGAATGCGTCTGAAACCCAAGATCTTCTGAAAATGACAAATTTCAAGCCTGTTTGAGTTACTAATGAGAGCGTGTGGCAGTGCAGGACCAGCACAGCAAGCAGCAGAGTTAGCTTGCAAGGAACGCTGACCTCATAAAATATTTAAGCACGTCGTGTTGACCACTGACAATACAATATTGTAAGACTGAACAATGAACTGCAATGCAATAAACACGGTTCTTTCCCAGCCCTTCAGCGGATCCGAACCTTGTGTAGAGGAAAGAAAAACAAAACACTCCGCTCAAAAATACGTCCCCTAATCTTATGGCACGTGACCTCAAAGGTATACCTGTAACAGTCAGTATATTTACATTAAAAACAGACCAAATTAAATTGTGTCACTATTTAGGCAGCGTACACAGCTTGTGAGGCCACCAAGCTTCTGGAAGAAACATGTAGCCTGGGTAAGATGGAAATGCATGAAAACCAGACACTGAAAACAAAACGTGCGACACCTACCTCCAATTGAGAAGGTAAGTAGTCAGGGTTCTCCTTTGAAGCTGGGCAAAACAAACAAGCCTGAACTTTAATAATTGATAACACCACCACCCCTGCCCAGGCATTCGATGAGCACTGATATAAACAGATTAAAATACAACAAAAACAAGTTTAAACGTGCCGTCTGAAAATTCAAACAGCTAAAGCCGATTATCTGACAAGATCAAAACCGGGATGAGAAGGTCTGGTCACAGATTTCATGTACTCTTTGTACCTATGATACATCGCTCCAGCACATTACCCAACCTAGAGACAAGGGTTTACAAACCAAGGACAAAGCTAAAGATGCTGCTTTCCTTCATCTCACCAACCTCAAAACAACAATTCCCAGTAGAAACAGGGCCAGCAGTGATCTTTCCTTTTAATAAGCTATCCAAGCAAGAGAAGGGGAGGAGTATTTAGGTGCCTCAAGGTTAGGCATAAAGAGGCTGCATTCAGGGAATAGCAAGTTCCACAGCATACAGTGGAGCCTGCCCACGTCAGCTTTGTCTGCTTACTCAGAAGACACCGGTGGGGAACTTCCATGGTGGGTGATGCCTTCCAGGAACATGTCCATCAGCATGACTATCATGTAAGTTTTGTCATCGGCTCTGATTAAAAGGTTTAAGGAAGTACTGCCTGCTTCTAGAGAGCCAACCCTTTCATAGACAGTCAACAGGAAGTTTAGTCGATGGACCATGTTCACAATGACATTACTGATCAACTTTAAAACTATCACTTGGAACATTGCATTTAATGGTTTGGGATTTTGAACATTACAGCTCACCTAACAGTTGTATTAATAAAAGCTGAGGCCTTTGTCTTGTGTATTCCTTATTCAGAAACTCTTTCTGATCCTAGTCCACGCTCTTAGTTCCTGTTCTGTTACCATTGGGGATGTCGTGCTTCTTTCTGAAGAAGAGTTGCTCCTCTTGTCATGAGACAACTAATTAGGGAATGCACACAAGGACTAACTCTCTGAAGCACATGCTCTACAAGATGGGCAGCTGCAGGAAGAGCATGCTACTCTACTTGTTTTCCTGATCAATCTTCTTCTACCAAACCACAATATCATGATGAGCAATTTAAAACCACTTACTTCAGTTTTAAAACACAGATACGCATCTCATTTATTCCCAGGGACAAAAAATAATCACTTACTTCTACTTGGACTTCTCATGTCACGACCTCTAGCTGTCATGTCCTATTTAGTGTAACCATTTAACCATTGATCTATCTTTCCGGAAATGGTGGGTGGCTGAAGACAATTTATCTGAGGATGTTACAACCCTGGGAAGACTCCAATTATTGTCTTTAGTCCTAAGAATCTCTCTTTGCCAGCCACTCACACACTAGTGAAAAATGTCTAAACAAAAATACCAAAGATGACATTACAATTGGTATAAAAGACTTCTGTGTCATGAGCTTTAAGCTTCATGCACCATTTGAGAGTTCATTTTCCAGAGCCCTGGATGCTAGCATTCGGATTTTAGAAAAAATACTATACTAAGGCAGGCAGGGAATAATTTTGAGCAGCTACAGCACTGGAACAGTTTTATGTTTTTAAAATCTAACTAGATGTAGGCCTGAATCAATTAAATCTAGCTCTGAACTTCCCAAAGTGTCCAAAGTGTTCAGATCTGGAATCCTGATTCAATGCATTATAAATATGCCTGGGTATCGAGGTTGGAACTAAAACAAAACATTCAAGTTCTTCAGTATTGAGATCTGTATGTACACGAGTATATTCACCTATTAACAGGGTTAATAAAAAACAAGCACAAGCTTTTTTAAACAACAAAAAAGTAAAAGGCTTCCACCGCATGTGTACCTGCAAATATGTGAGAGAGAACACAGAGCCTAATGTCCTATTATAGTTTAGCGCTCACCGGGCACAGAGACCTGGAACAAAAATGCAATCATAAGGCTGAAGAAGTGACTGAGATAATCCTGGTAAAGAACAATTTTGTTCCTTTGGATGATGGAATACTAGAATGATAAACACTTAACAGAAAGGACTCCAAATGGAAATACAAATGCCTGTACCACTCCAACCTCACCTGCACTAGAACTGCCAAGCTCTGCTAGCGCTGTCCTGATTTATTTATAAACTACAATTCGATTCAAGTCCTGAAGAGGAATGAAAAATTAATGTTATTGCAGAACAGGCTGTTAAAAAAAAGGTGATGCTTGGGTGCCACTTGTGCAACTCGAAATATACACTTACATTTTCTATTATTAAGCTTTCTATATGTGACGCACCTGTCACTAGGGCATGGGGCTAACAATTCCACGTAACATTCTAGCACCAGTTTCAAGTCAACATCCAGAGCAGAATAAAGAGCTTCCATTAATTTAGATGGAAGCCGGCTGAAATCCCAAGAGGTAATCAACTTCCTATGAAATCTGAATGAGTCTTTCCTTAAATAAGTCTACGTGCTTGTAAGGTAGTTAGAAAGGACTCTGAAGTCCAAAGGAAATTAACTATGACTAGAATCTAAAACAGAGTGGGCAGGGGTGCGTGTGTGCGCACGCGCATGTGTGTGTTTCTATATATCTATATCTATATATATATATATATATATATATCACTCTCTATATCTATCCTGAGTCACACATGCCTACTTGTCTATTTGTACTCCAAGGATTCATAAGGGAAGGCTGCATTCTGGGATATGTCAATTAAAATTAAGAATGAAATAACTCTGTGCAGTGGTGCTGAATGGCATTTTCTCTCAAGAGACCACAAGCCCAAATTGAGATTTCAGCACTGCAATCTTCCATTTATATACTTAACGCCTTACTTTTCCAACAACTTTATCACCACTAGTCACAACTGTTTCAATCCTTCACTAAATTCAAAGGCAGGTTATAACAAGGTTTGCATCTGCAAAATCCAAAGGCCTAGATTCTGACCTCGCTTTGGCAGGAGCATGTCCTGTGGTATACATGGAGTTATGCGAGCATGAAAATAGCACAATGGCACCAGAACTGCAAATCTTCACTACCCCCAGTCCTGTACATATAAAACAGCAGGCTCATTTGTATCCTACCTCAAACCAACAAACTTCCAACAAGAGTGGTTCCAAAAAACATACCGCTGCCTCGAATGCACTGCATGAACTACAAAATAAACTTGATTTTTGGTTATCAGAGCATGAAGTACAAAGTTAAGAGGAGGGGAAAAAGATCTTGTTTCTCCTTGTTAGTCCAAGAAAATGAACCTTGGAAGCCACTGAGGAACTAGAAACACTAAGACGTTGTTTTTGAATGTCACTCTTTCATGTCTCACTATCTTTAAAATAAAAGGAAGTTCACAGCGTAATTGTCTTCAGTTTCCACCCATGATAAACCCAATTTTAGACTCACTTGTGTTTAAATAAAGAACACCTTGGATTTCAAAGATCTCAGGGAGGAATAAACCCCCCCCCCCCCTTAAATAGTCTGTCTTAAAAACAGGAAGGGGGGGGGAAGAACCCAAGAATCTTTAGGAAATAGTTTTGCAATACCAGCTGCCAAAACAGTATCCACATAGTGCACAATACATCAGCCAAGTTTCTTTGGACACAATAAAACTGAAAGAGCAGTAATTTTAGAAATGCACCCACACATTTAAGTACAGAATATTTATTATACACACATGGCATTTGAACCTCTGTGGACCAAAGTCTTTTTCAGCTATCTCGTTGTACATAGCAGATGTTGATTTTATCAATGTTTCTTTTTTCTGGAAAGTCCTTGGAGTGCAGCCAAACTCTGGGGGGGTCATACAATATTTGCTCTGCCTGTTGGTATAGACAGCAAAGCAGGGGGATTACATTTTATTTGGGCATTAAACTTTGTGCTGACATTATTTATAACTGGAGTTTAAAAAATGTCAGCTTTGTGAAATAAGGAAAAATAAAAAGAGTCTGATCTCACACAATTAAAGCAAAAAAGTCACAACTGCTATGCTAAGGCTTCTCCAATCAAGGAGGAGAAAAAAAATCACAAGTAAAAAGTGTCTAATAACCAATTTAAAGCACAAAGGACCCAGATTTTCCCAGTCCTTACTTGTGCACAAAAAATAAGTAGCCAGATTTTGGAAAAAAATACTTGAAAATCTGATTAAGCATCACATTTGGACACAATAAAACTTTTGAAAACCCAGCTCTTATTTAGCTGGCTATATAAGAGAGATGCTCTTCTGAAAACTCTGGCTCGTAGAGCAATGGCCAAAAAAACCCCAAACAGCACTATGTGTTATTTCGGGTCCTTCGTATTAAAATTACCATAACGACTTCAGCCAGAGACTAATATACAATTCCCTCTCTCCCCCTAATGTTCATGTTAAGTTAATGAAAAACATTAAAAAAATCCCACTAAACTATGGCCACTGTAACTATAAATATGTTTAACAAACAGAATTAGCATTGCCTTGCACTTCCTTCTACTGCTTTAGTAAAGAGAGGAGAGCTTAAAATGTCATCTCTTGTTTTCTTTATATTTATTATTTGTCATTCAAGAAGCCCCCTTTTATTTCCTAGGGCTAAAATGATCGATGGCTGGCCCTTTCAATGTAATTACAAATGCCTCTTCCCTCCAGAAATATCCTATTAAAAAGAATATTGTACCTGAGAAATCAAGTACCACCCTTAAAACTGCCAGCGGTATGCATGCAGTAATACACAGTCCTAGTATTACCGTGCCACTAGCTTGTGTCAGGACTGTCACTGGTGGATGAAAGGTTGAACAGGAGACAGCAGAGAAATGGGCTGTGATAAGATCACATCATAAAATACAAGATAAATGTGTCGCCTGGATCACAATGTGTTCTAACCCCAGGAAATACAGCAGCATTTGGTGGAAAAAGAAGAAGAAATGACCCAGATAAAATGAAATTGCTAGGGACAAATATGAAATGTTTATCATGTTCCTTTTGATGCATATATTTATATGTATTTTACCATATTTACATATGCTAATGTACGCTTTAGGATTAAAAAACAAAAATCTCCCAACCCCCACTCAATCTATTTTCTTTCCAACTTGCTCAGAGAAAAGAATGATTTATTGTACAGCTGCAGATGCTTGAACCATCATCCCCAAACAGAAATTCAACTCAAGTTCGAAATAAAGCCCCACCGCTGTGGAACCCAACTAACATGATTGGCTCGTACAGATGCCAATCTACTAAGTTACCTGTCAGCACTAGAAAAAAAAGAAACGCATCTAACACGAAACAATTGGGCACGAGAGTTCATTCCTAACCTGCATCCAGGAAACTCCTAATGTGCTTAATTCACGAGTCAATATTGTGTTATTCACTACTAGATGTCATGACCCAAAGGTCTGATTTTTTTGTGTGCGCTTCGGCACTAAGAATTATCCCCGTGGGTTTGCAACTTCACTGCACGGAGGAGTTCTGCTGCGCAGAGAATCCGCATGCAGGGAAGTGTTCCCGCCACTTTGCAGCGATCTTTGCAGGGTGCATTTCATTTGCAGCACAGAAATGCACGGTGCAAAGATTTCCCGCTCGTCGTATGCAAATTCGTGCCCCGCAATTGGCTAGTTCTAAATTATTCACACGTGGCGGCTAGCGATTGGCCTGCTAGCCGTATAAGAGGCTTGAGCAGTTTCCGCCCAAGCTGAAGAGGACTCCGCATCCATCTCGTGGGGACTCTGGGTGTGCGCGGCAGGGTAATAGAAACCCTGCGTGTCGCTCAGAGGGGTTTGGCGGCCTGATCCACTGCCCACCTCTTCCCGTCTTCGAACGGAGCCTACTATAAGACGTAACGACGAGTTTAATGCGCGCTTGTCCTGGACATCCGGAGTTTGTCTGCGTGGAGCCTAGCAAGCTTCACGTGATTGTTCGTGTTCTGTCTGCGTGGAGCCTTGCAACCTCCACGTGTGTTCGTGTTTTCTGTTGTAACCGCAACTCAAGCAAGTTCTCAGCCTACACCACGACCATCTCGGTGTAAGTAAAATAATCTTAAAATCAACCGTTACGTGTCTGTGCCTAATTCTAGCTCGGCGCCCGCCCTCTCCGACCCGGCCTGCCCAGGCTGCTGGCCACAGCCCGCGTGCAGAGCGACGAAAGCGACCCGGGGTCAGACCCGGCGCGCACACTAGAAACCACCCACCATACAAATTATTTGTGTCAAAAATTGGCAACATATATGCATATGCTATTGGGCTGGAGTGGAAGCGACAAGAGAAGGACTATACTCTGGCTCCTTCATTTGTGCAGCACACAAGCCATCTATCTGAAGCTACCACAAAGCGACTTGGGGTTTAAGGGCATGTGTAGACGAAACAGGGGGTTTTAAAAACACCGCTTCAATTTAAGGCTGATTAAACCCCCATGTCATGCACACACCCCATTGATTTACCTGACTCTCTGGCGGCGGGGAGGGGAGGGTGAGCTGCCAGTGGGCGAAGTGGTCCCTGGGCTGTGGGAGGGGGCTGGTGCAGCCACGGAGAGAAGCACTGGGCCCCCGCACAGCTCAGGCAGGCTTTGGGGGGGTGGAAAATCAGGCTCACCGCTTTTCTTGAGCAGAGCCTGCTCTCCCGGGCTGCTGCCAGGCTGCCTGCAGGGCTTCCTGCACAGCCGTGGAGCTGAACGGAGCCTGGTGCTTCGCTCCATAGCTGAAGGCTGCGCCCCAAGTCATCTAAGGCGCATTATGCCACCCAATTTCCTACAGTACCTGGAATTAATTGGCAATACACCGCTAAGGCATGCGAACACCAACACCATTAAAGCAGTGCAAAAGCATTTAGCCCATTTAAAGTGTCGTGTGCACGTGCCCCTCGTTTCGTCTACACATGGCTTAAAAGTATAACGCCCTGGCTTGCAGTGATGTTGACTACACTGATAAGTTTGGGAAGAAACATTTTAAATACTGCCATTACAAGTGCCAGTGAGGGGAGGAAGATACATTTTTTTCTGCTGATTAGGTACAGCATATTAGAGCTATCATTTCAGGGGTGCTTTCATCCACGGTTCACATTCTTTTCATAAACACAGAAAGGTGAATAGCAGCAAATAAGAAACTGAAGCACCCGATAGAGGGGAATATCTCACCCATGAAGTCCAATCATCTCTCTTCCATGAGTGTTCAGCAATCATGCAGCGCTTGTGAGATATGAAAGCCCTTTCTTCTCGAACACTGATTTATGGCTGCATTTTATAAGAACTGGCAGCAATAAAAGAAAAAGGTGATAAGCAACTACTGGGTAAAGAATTTTTTGGCTATATGCCAGTAATTGCAAAACACTATCATCAGCTCCATGGAAAGAGCTAAGCCATGATAATCCACAAACCAATCAACATTAAAAAGAACTGATGAAACTGTGCAGGATTTTTTAAAATTATAAAATACCAAAAAAAAGTTCCCTTTCATTAAAGAGAAACAGTGAAATATAATTTACTAGCATTGTTAGATATTAAAAAATAAGTGCAAAATATGTGGGGATGGAGAAAAATTTTAGAGCCAGATTCTCTGAAAGCTATGAACTTTAATGCCATCTGATAACCTGAATTAATTAATGGACACCAGAGTAAAATTCTATCATTAGTAAGCAACATTGCCATGTCTTACTTGCACACAAAAACCCACACAAACTACTTTCTTTTGGCTACATTTAAACCTTTAAGAAGTGAAAAGAAGTATTTGTTCTTGATCTACCATATTTACTCAACTATAAGATGAGGTACACCCCTCTCCCCCCCATCAGCATGGGGAAAAAGCCCGTCGTCTTATGCTTGCATACCAGCAAGCCGCATTTTCTATCATTAAACTGCCGCTAGAAGCAGCATGTGCTCAGTCATGGAAACCAACTGCAAAATTGATTGAATGCAGCCCACACCGAGCATGCTCATAAAACACATGGCCCACATTGGGCAAACACACTGATGGGAACGTGTGTTAAAAAAAAAGGGGATGGGTGCAGTTGTGTCCTCTACCGGCCTGAAGGTACTGCAATACCAGGCCAGCACTCCTCTTCACTCCCATAGCTGAGCCGTGCCTTTCTTTCCAATTTCCAATGATTCCTGTTTCTTCACTACCCTTAAATGTCTGGCAAACATGCAGCTTCTATGTAACTGAGACACTGTTGCCCCCTCTCTCAGCTTGTTGCATGTTAATACTATTAGAGTGGCCCTGCCCTGTAGGGGGTAGAGATGGACCAGACAGCCCTGTGCTTCATCTGCATATACATTTTTGAAGGGTCCCAGGACATGTGACAAGAACACCCAATTCCAACCATGAATGGTGGCTAATTAGCACATGGCTCCTTTGCAGGGGTTATCTGCAGTACACACACACATACTGAGCAGCGCTGAGCTGTGGGATCACCTTGGCTTGAAATGTTGTTGACTTTGCTGGGGCCCAGCCCAATTAACTATATACATACTAAGTTATGAGCCTTTTGGCTCTGTACTGATATCGTGCATAGTTTTTGATGTGTGTATATATATATATATATATAGAGGTACAAAGGTGCTGCTCAAAATTATGTGCATTGAGTACCTGTGCTGAAACTTGCAGCAGTTTGTAACAAATGAAAATGCATCAATTCTGGAGGATCTTCCCCATAGTGGTTTTTAAATATGTAAGTCACTACGAATATGTTTATTGCAATGGAACTGCTTTTTGGTCCCCTGCATTTCAAGTTAACAAAGAGGGGAAGGGAAGGGAAACATGCAACTGCTGTGGTTATGACTGTAGTCCTGAGTCTGGGTCAGGGCCAGAGTCAGACCAACAGCAGTCTTCTGCCCCCCTCTGCTGCCCTCCTCTCTGTCCCTCCCACCCCCTCTTCTTTACTGTCATGTGCAGCTCTTCCTTTCCTGCCGTGTTCTGGGTGGGAACAAAGCCTGAACTGTCTAGCAGTACAGGGGGCAGGTAGTCTTCAGGGGGAAGAAGTTGAGAGGGCAGAGGGCAAGGGGACCACCTGAACAGCTCCCCCTTCCCACCACTTGCCTTGCCATAGCAGTGGGAGGGAATGAATTCAAGACAACCCTCTCATAATTAGACTCAACTCTTAGAAAATTATAACAAATGTATACATTTTCCATATATAGAATCTAATTATTGGGGGGATGTCTTATATTTGGGGTCATCTTATAGTCAAAGGAATACAGTATTAAAATACCATGTATAGTCTGTAAAACTCTGACTTCTTAAAATATTTAGAAATGGGGAGAAGATCACCAAAATGGCTCAGGTGGGCGTGATTTTTGTCCCAAAGCCTATTGGCAGTTTTTAAGAGCCATTGAGCACAACTGAAATTTAGGGCAATAACACACAGCATCTGCCGGAGTCAATTATGAAGATAGCATATTGTTTCTAATTTAAAGTATACCGAGTAGTGGTTTTCAACCTTTTTAGTCCCAAGGCACCCCTCGGGAAATGCCAGCTCTTAAATTTTTTGACTACAGAAAATAATATAGCAATTCTTCTGTTGCAAAGAGCTCAGAAAGACCAAAACAAGTCAAGATGTTTTTAATACTATGGATTCCTATTTGAAATATCTGGGTTTACCTTGTGAATCGTGTTGGCACACCTAACATTGTGTGGTACCCAGCAGCACCCTTGAAAGCATCTCAGGGTGCTGCAGCAGCCTGGTTGAGAATCACTGATATAGAGCAGTGGTGCCCTACCTGTTTGCCCCATGGGATGGGCAATGCCAGGTCCATCTGCAGGCTGGATTCAGCCAGTAGGCCTCATCTGACATGGATCTGGCCATGCTAGGGAAGGGGGCGTATCCAGTCCCACCGGGGGAGGGGCTTGAGAATTTGGCAGCAGGGGAGAGGTGGCAGTATTAATTGCCACTGTTCCCCCACTGCCAAATTTCCCAACCTGTGGGGACTCTGCGGACCAGATGCTATGGCTCTGTGGGTCAGATCTGGCTTGTGCACCAGGGGTTGAGCACCCTGATGTAGAGCAATAGGCGAGTAACACTGTGTACCAGTTTCTAGCATTAGCAAGAAAATGTAAGAAACAGTGTAACTGCATGACCAGTTGGCAAGCGTGTTCAGCTTTGAGCACGTGAGAAGTTTCACTAGCTATCGCAGAACTATAGCATTGCCCAGGTTAAGCAACTATACGTGACTCAAGTTACTCAGGTGAAGTTCTCACTCATAAAGAGCACCACTATAATTCCTGAAAGTAGGATGTAAAGGCTCATAAAGAGATTAATTTTTTTTTTAATTAAGCCACCTGTACAACCGGAGTATAAACAACTCTATATGCCCTTCCATCTACATTGAAAGATGATTTGGTTTACCTTATTGTTTAAATCAGTACATATAGCAGATGTAACTCAATATAGTGAGAAGTACAGTAGATAGTTTTTACATACCAGCTTCCCTTTCATGCTTCTCTCTAGAGCTACTTAAAATTTACATACTGTCAATAGTCCTTATTAAGCTCCTTAGCTGCAAAACCCCATTTCATTCAAGTTTGTAAAGCTCTAATCTTTGTATAACATTTCCCTGTACTTTCTGGTTTATTTCTTTGTCAAGTGTCTCAGAAAACAAACCAGCAAGGGCCTTTATACTGCTGTGGCTGAAAGCACCAAGGCCTTTATGCTGACAGAGGTGCATTCCCTTGACAATTATATCATCAAGGGAAACTTAAATGGCTGAAGATGCAAAATATGCTAAAATGATTTGTAAAAGGTTTACATTTTGAATACCAGAACAATCCTGAGCATGCACAGGAATTCTGTTCGTGTCTCAGGGTTTTGCTGCTCATAAACACAGTCAGATGCCCTATCTCATATCAGATCCCCAGAGAATTACAACCCTGCTTTCAAACAGAAGCCTAGACGGTAGGGCAGATCTGGTCTCTCTCGCAGCAGCATCAATTCAGAATAACTCCACTTAAATCCAGCCACTTGATTTGGATCTTCGTTAAGTCTATATAAATTCCCCAAGTTAATGCCCACAGTGCATTCCTCTGCCATTTAAAAAACAGGCTGTAGCACCGTTGCTTGACATCAGGCCTTGTGGTGATTTCTCAAGCCTGCAGGCATACCTCCAACATTTCAGGATATCACAGTTGCCACAACTGTGAAAGGGTTACTAACTAAAATGAGAAGTAGAACCAAGCGATTTAGCCTGAGCAGGCAGGCTGCAATTCCTGAATCCAAATACTCTTTGGGTTATTCAATATATTTCTCAAATACCAAGGAGAAAAGCCACGATGAAAAGGGTAAAGGCATGAGATTAGCCATGAGGAAAAATCTCATAATGGTAGATTTACCATTCCTACTACTGCCTCACTGTGCCTCCATAGTGCTGTGAGGAAGCAAGATCCACTGGAGCTTTTCCAATCTGACCTAGTGGGAATAAATTCCTCCTTTAAAAAGTAAAAATGTGCAACATATTAACACTTGGGAGGACAGAGCAAGTTCCTGACAGAGCAACATGTCAATTATCCACTGGTTCCCTCCCACGGGCAACTTTAAATTTGCCCTCTAAGTTTTGCAAAAGTCTGCGCAAAGGCCAAAATAAATTGTTGTGGAGCGCAGTTGAAGATTTCTTGGATATCTGACGTCAGAAGGCAGATCATCATAAAACTATTAAAAACTACTTGAAGTTAAAGGCGATATGCACAATTTCAGGGTGGTTTCTTTTAGGAAGAGTAAGGTGTTAAATATTAAGAATGTAAAGGGAGGTTCTCTTCCACTGCCGCATCCTCTATTTTAAGTACTTACAGAATATTTAGGACAAAGGCAGCAATATAAATTTATCATGTCATTATGAGATGCTTCCGATAGTTTTACTACATGCTTCAAATAAAGTGGCAGGTCTGTTGAAATAACTTGCCTTGAACATAGTCCCAGAATTTTGCAAATGTTATCAAGGAAAAAAATTAAACTAGCGTGTCTAAGAAAAAATGTAGGAAGCCATAAAAGGATACTGAGAACTCCTGTTAAAACCCCAGTGCTCAGAGAAATGCCTCATTTGCTGTAACAGGAATTATTTAACACTTAAGTGTGAAGACATTTCACACATGCCATAACTATTTTCACCTAACAAGCCCAATCCTATTCCTGCTGAAGTTAATATCATAACTCCCATTTGGCTTCAGCAGAAGCAGCATCAGATCCAAACTCCTTAACTAGAAGTGAAACCATCTAACATGTTTGAGAGCTCATGTTTTTCAATGCTGACCCCCTGTCTACAATTGTTTATACTGATACTGCTAACTGATTCCCACGATAATTTAGATGTCTGTTCTCAATGTACACATCACCTTTTGCACTTAATTTTATTTCTGGTAACCGGAGAGGAACTTAAATAAAAACAGAACTATCTGTGCGGTGTGAAATGGTTCACCTTACGCCCCTTGCGACAGGTGGTTAAATGACACACACCCCCAAGAAGTGTAATAACCAGGCTGGAATGCTTTACTTGGCATGTCTTCCTGCTGTTAGGAAGCATGATTAACACACACATATAGGTATGGGGATTGGGTGTTATAAATATTGGTATCCCATGACAACACACTTAACAGAAGACCCTTCTCAGACAACCATGTCGTTTAGACAGCATCTCTTCCTTTGTACACCATTCGTGCTGTATTACCATGGCACCTAGGAGCATCTAGGAGCCCTAATCATGGACCAGGACCCAATAAGGGTGCATAAGCCCCTCTCTACCCTAAAAAGGGTTTTATAGCAACTTGTTGCAGCATGCCTAGCCCTTTCTTCAGACACGATAACACAGTGTAAGGGCAACATAAGCTGCTAGCAACAGATCCGCTTTTCACTAGGATACATAGGCCATTTGCAGGTTAAAACTCATGGACGTTGGTGAGGTTTTTTTCCTGAGCAGCTCAGGAAGGTAGCGCCCAAAAACAATCTACCCTGGGAAGGTACATTTAAGGCTACATGTTCAGTCCTAAAAAACACAACGGGTTCAGCAAGTACAGAGAGATGTATGTCAACCTAAGAAAGGACCTGTGTCAGAAATCCAGCTGCTTTGGTTTTGCCCGCACTAGCTAAATCATAATGGAAACCAGTTTAGGTGCAACAATGTTTACATTTGGTTTATAATTTTTTTTTTTCTAGCAACATTTTCTTCAAGTTTCCCACCATCAATGGTGCCCAAGATATGGTAGTATGCAGACAGGCCACCAGCATTTTAACCACTTTATTATTTGGTTCTGCCCAGATCACATGTAAGAGTACGCTGTGGTCAAACTGTAGGACAGCCTGTCTACACAGTCTCGCACTGCAACCACCGTCCTTCTATGTCAACAGAAAAGGAACATTTGGAAATTTGAGGGAAAAGTCTAACAAAGGCCTGGTCCCAGTAAGCGTTTTCGGGTTAGTGTCAATTCCCCAGTGACACGCCATGCTCTGCTGGAAGACTTCAGACCTGCAAGCGTCCAGGAGAAGAGTCTCAATAGGAGTGACGTCTGAGGTAGAAGTATCCACAGAAAGTACATGAATCGAGATCGATGATGCGGGATCCACACCTGAGCAGTACGGTGGCAGAAGTCATAATAGAATCCAAATCAATCCTCCCGCCTCTTCCTCCACACCTTCTAGTAGCAAAAAATGGAGTCCTCAGATGACAGAAATTGTAATCAAACTGTAGATATTGACACCGGCTTAAAGACAAAACGTGAGCCACTGTTTGAAATCAGTGACAGGTTAGACGCAAAACTCTATGCCCAAATCTCAGATCTGGACTGAAGTTCACACTGCTGTAGTACATGGGTTTGGTTTCATCATCTGAATGTTCCCACGCTTTCGAGAATATTCAATCTAGATCCAAAAGCTTTCCTTTGTTCAGACTTGGTATTTGCATTTAGCCCATTAGAGAGCTGTTTGAAACTGCAAATTGATCAAGACTTAAATTGGAGTTCTGACTGACAAAATGTGACAAGATATGTCTGTAGAAAAAGTCCCTAATAACTAAGAACTGGTACTGAAATCATGCCATGTTACCAATACGCTGTGGATGTCTACTTTGTATGTTCAGGGCTGAAATGAGATTCTCCAGTGCATACTACTACTATCCCAAACATCAGGATAACGCTGTTGCTGCCCAAATTTTGGAACCAGCTGACAACTCTTAATAAAAACCTGAGAGGATGGCTGAAGGTTACTGCTGGTTCCTTTAATGACGATTTAAAATCCATGAATATTTGGCAGGGTTTCAGATGTTTTGTGTTGTTAAAGTGTCAGTGGTATTACTGGGCAAATATTTGTCTGAGAGCTTAGAATTAATTTTCAGCTAGTAGAAATGCAAACAAGGTGTAACAGTATAATTTTAGAATAAATCAAAATCCATTAGTTCACTTGAGGCAAAGAATGCAATGCTGATCCAAGCTGCTCTGGTGTATGTTAGCCGTAACACTGCTGTGTAGAGATCAGAACCAACTTTACAACCAGTGCCCCTTCACAGCCCTCTCTTCATTATAGTAACTGTTGTAAGAATGTCCCGTATGACTGAATACATGTTTTACATATAAAAGGCTTCTCTGTTCTTTTCACTTCACTTCACCCCTTCTCTATTATTTTAGATTGCTCTCTGGTCTATCTCAGACTTGTTGCCTATATTTTGTTCACAGAATGCACATCTAACTATGAGCCACTTGGCCTAGATTTAAGCAAGCGGGATTATTATAAAAAACAAACAAAAAAAACCTTACTTCCTACATTTCCACATTCACAATAAATTAGATCGACAGCACACAGTGTAAGAACCACCACTCTTTATATAATGAGCTTTCTAATGTACAACCACCGGAGCAACTTGAAGAATTACACTGCAAAATGACTCCCGTGAATCCAGCATCCATGTTTCACTGGGCAGAAATTTTGTCTGATCCTGCTCCCTAATAGGCCGACTTGAAATTAAAGCCACAATACAACCGTGTTCTGAAATTGAAAATGGATTTACATGGAGAAACTAACTGCCACGTACAACTCCAGAGCAGTTAAGGGTAATCTTCTATTCCCTTCCATGCTCTTCCTCTTATCCAGACACTCAGGTCTGATCATATCACATGTGCCTTTTTGATAGTTAGCATTCAATTCGTTACCTCCAGGTTTTTTCTCTCAGTGGAAAAATATCAAAGGAGACAGGTTTCTGTTGATAACTTTGTGTACGTCAACAACCAACTACATGTAATTTGACAGCCACAATAGTTTGAGGGCAGAGATTATGAACAGGTAAAAAAGAAACTAGTGTTTCCTCCCTGAGACGTCCACAGGTGGTGCAAAACACAAGCAATATAGCCAAACATGTACCTAAAAATTATAGGAATCTTTGCCATCTCTACTAGAAAGGTCAATGGCTACAAGGACTACCTGCACATACAGGAGTATAGTGGTAATCATGCAGGGATTCTCACAAAGCCCAGGCAAGAACGTGACTTTTCTCAAAAAAGCATTGATACCAGGGGTGTTTGGAGAAATCCGTTCAACCCTCTGTCACTAAGGTGCATGACAAGTCAACCTAATATATTCAAAGCAGGCTGAATCATCACCAATAGGCTAGGCTACCCCACATTAATGTATAGGAGCGTCATCAGCATATTTTATTCCCATTGTCCCAACACAGAAAGCATTAGGATGCACTAAAACTAAGGTTTTAGAAACTTATACAAGTTTGTGAAGCAGCTCTCCACTCCCTCTGCAGCTACCTGAATTTACAAGTTATCTTGCTGGCTTATAAGATGCCTTGAAGAAGGTAAACAAGAAAAGCACCCATAAATTACAGAAGTCTATATGATCTCTATTTATTCATGCCTAGCCTGCAAAAGCTTTGCCCTACAATTCCCAATGACACTCCAAGGTAAGGAGGAATATTTCAGTTTTTCCACAGAGTCCTAACACCAGCCCAGTGTTTGACATTATTGATAAGAGGTTTGTTTCAATCAACTTTAAGGTTTCATTTTAGACATTTCCCCTGTATATTAAACAGCAAAGTAAAAGGGAAAGCAACAGAATGCTGTATGGAGAACGAACATGTAACAATAACACAATGGCAAGCTTTTTTTTAAAAAAAAAAAAAAGAGACTATTTCTAGCTGTTCACTGTCAAAGAGTTCCCTGGATTTATTGAGTAGGTCTGGAAGGTCAAAGGAAACAATAGTTTGCTTTTCTTGAGGGTCTCAGCAGTTAATACAAGGGAGACAAAAGCAAAAGCTCTCTCAAACAGTCTGCTAGAAGAGAAGCTTGGATTTCTCTCCCAGCCCTCTTGATAAAAATCACCTTGGTCGCTCTCCCCCAGACAGACAACAGCAGAGCTACCGAACACAGACATGCATAAATAAAAGCAGATCTATAACAGGCACAGGGGAGAAGGGTGGGAGCCACGTAAGTTCTGCACTAACCTGTTTGAGTTCTGCAGGCATTTATGCAAGGTGCCAGTTTTACAGTCCCTACTGGGCAAACTCCAGCTTACGGCAGGTTCTTCGTGGACCCAGATCTCTAGCTTTGACAGCCCGGTTCCCTTGCCCTCCCAAGCCTCTACCCTCAATGAATCTCTCTCTCTTTCTCTCTTTGTAATCTGATCAACTGCAGTTTGAGCGCCTCTCTGCAGAGTCGATCTAGGGAAGAACCAATCCAGGGAAGAAAAATCACAATCAAAGCAGCTCAGAGGAAAAACTGCTGGTGGTAGTAAAGGAGGGGCTTCTTCACATGGCTTATTTCCTCTCCCACTGCCCCGCTAAAAGCCACCCTGGTCTCTTGGTGCCGCTGCTCTCACCCCAGCTCCCAGTGTCCGCAAACTCAGTCCCCTTTGGGGGCGGAAGCTGACAGACAGTCACAGCTGGAAGCTCCAGCAAGGCAGGCAGTAGCCACACCCAGTGAGCAGGAGCAGCAGCAGCAGCCTGCGAGGGAGACACAGGCTGGAGCCCGTGCAAAACACCATAGCACAAGGTTTCAGCTAAAGGATCTTCCTCCTTGCTGCTGAGATCCTGCCTGCTGCTAGCTTCCCAAAGGGGGGAATAGGAGCCCTCTTACCTTAAGGAGACCCTGCCAACTTGGCAATCTAGTCAGTTACTTGGAAATCTAGTCAGTTACTTGGCAATCTGGTCAGTTTCTCTTGCTGGAGGTAGTTTTCAGGTGCTGCACCTGCTTTTAGATCTCATGGGCCAATGTCCTGGGGTGTTCTACCACTCCCCAGATTTCCATAGTTAAAGTTCCCCCCTTCTTTAGTGGAAAAGACCCATGTCAAAAACGGGAAAATAAGTGACCCCCCTAAGAGAACCCCTGGCCCAGGTTAAACACTATCTGGGGTCACACATGCAAGGTAAACTACACTTGACTCTTTTTCATGTTAGTTACAACAGCCTATTACCTGTCACTTGCAGGCAAGTGCCCAGGTAGAAAGTTGACCATTAAGTCAACAAGATTTCCAGTAACATTCACTTGAGCAGACATTCCTTACAAGTATCATTCTTTAACCTGAGGAGCTGCTGGAATACTAGTAAGCCATACTATGTTTTTAAACTCCAAGAGGAAAATCCTCCTGCCTGTTTACTTTTTGCATCTAGCTTGCTTTGGACAATGGATAAAAACCAGCCAGGTGGCATGCACTAGCAGAAAAGAAAGAACATTCACGTTTGATGATAATCACCTCCTCTTTTAGATCACCAGCACAGAAGAATCAGGATTTACATTTCCAAATCATATTGGCCACATTTTTTAAAACTATTTAACCTGCGCATGCACACTGCAAACACTTTATCAGGCACTCCCATAATACACACAAATGCACTTGCTCGAAT
Organism: Alligator mississippiensis; assembly: GCF_030867095.1. Taxonomy (NCBI): domain Eukaryota; kingdom Metazoa; phylum Chordata; order Crocodylia; family Alligatoridae; genus Alligator; species Alligator mississippiensis. The sequence goes on along the minus strand of NC_081833.1, from coordinate 13,828,806 downwards.
TGGGCTCTAGTTTTCTTAATAAAACATGAATAATGCAGACTTCACACCTGGATATTTCATTAATTTTGATATCCATTTTAATGTAAAGAAGCTGGAGGTGCTCTAACTTTCATACCTACCTTCTAACAAACACCTCATCTGCTTAGCTGCTCAGCTCAGTTATTGTAAAGAAAAAGTGCTCTCCATGCTAAATCTAAGCTCTGACCCCCTCAACCCTCCCTTTTTGCATTTTGCAAAAACTGCAGCAGAGATGCATATCAATGCACCGTATATATTCTTAAGGTATATTATACATTAATTCTCCTGAGGAGGCCCCTTCTCAGAAACCCACCTTAACTAGGTGACCACCATTCACGGGCTGACCCAAAACAGGGGTAGGAGAGGACATTTCACTGGCACTCTTAACACTGAAACACTGCCTTTCAGATAGACGCAGTCAGCAGGATTTGAGAGTCAGCCAACTAAGCCCTGCCTCCAGTACTAAATAACTGACATTGCTCTCAATGACTAGCCAATGGGTTGAGGATATTTTTTCTTCTCTTTCATGCTAGCTTCCTGCAGCAAACCAAAGCAGTAAATAAAGAGCCAAGAGCCAGTGGCTGAACACTGGTAATTAGGGACTGACAGCTAGCTGTGCTGCTGGGACACCAAGACCCAAATTAGAGACTGTCCCTGGAAAATAGGGATAGTTGAGAGCAGTCTACAGCCAGCTACCAAACAGAGTCAGGAAATAAGGTCACAGTTAAATATTCTTTCATTTTCAGAGCAGATGTTTTCATGCAGTGAGCTTGCTCCTTGTATCCCACAGTTCCCCACCTAACTCAGGCTCACTTGCCTTTCTCGAAAATTCTTCCAGTGTCAGTATTACTAACAGGATAATTGCTGTCAATTTTCACAAAAAATGAGACGTCATCTCCTCTAGTAATATGTAAGAACAGGAAGGAGGTCTATTTAAGTTTAATTTCACGTTACCCTACTGGGATCAAACAGTGTGAGGAGTCCAGCTGGACATCAGCCCCATGAAACATTTGCTTTCCACTTTGTATTTGAGAAGACAGAGAACTAAACAGAACTACGTTAACTTCACTTTTAACTGCTCCAGGCCCCTCTGGTTGACAGCACTGGGAGATACTAAACTATACAGGGTTTTATATCTGCCTGAAGGATTTTCTCCAATAGGCAAAAAACTGTTCACAGTTCATCTAATGTGGAGCAGGTCTAGATGACAGGCAGCTGGTGATGGGCTTCGATAACATTCTCAAAGGTCATGGCAAGGCAAAAAGAGGAATGCATCTTCCTGTGAATTCCTCCTGTGCAAACTATATTTCAGGTCCTATGAATTTTAAGCCATCTGTGATGTTTTGGAGGCCTGACTCAGGATTTTTGAATGCTTGGGGGATTGTCAGTCTTGAGTCTGATGCTGAAAACAATGGAACAACCTGAGTGAATAAGTGTTTGAAGGATTAGGTCCTTATAGAATTTGCTGAACTTCAGATTTTGGCAGCTGGCTGCCCTTCCTTTGCCATGCAAGTATTGACTCTAGTTCATCTGTTTCATTCATTCATCTGTTTCATTGTTGTTCACACTGATCCTTCCTACATTTCGCCTCATGTTATTTTTTTATTTAATGTGATACATTTCTTCCAACTGTACAACAGCCAGAATGACAAGTTGTGGGGGGGTTCTCTTCTAGAAATTAGAGGTAAAGAAATAGGAGATACAAGTTCAATCCCCTAGAAACCCATACTGGATTTTCTCATAGAGCATAGTAACATTTATTTAGTTCTTTTTCCAGACTTGTTTCATCACAACCCCAGCTCGCACAAGCAGAATATTTTTTCTAGTGTTTGGCCCAAGTTTTCTTCTTTTATTTCATTGCACTGCTCCTGAAAAAAAATCATTCCCCATCACCACTACAGCTCTACGGATTGATCTGCTCAGGAGGGCAGTAAAAATGAAATGGTTTACAACCCTGCCTGGAGACATAACATATGGCTTCAGTGACATGTAGCTTCCATAAACCCAGCAGAGCAAGAGCTCCCACAGAGGATCAGAAAACCTGTTTTCCATATAGTCAGAAGCATTGTGATTACCCATCGTAGTACTGACTACTAGTCAGGCTATTTGTATTACTTCAGTGTTGTGGATAAACACCTTCCCTTTATTCTATTTAATACACATTTCCAAATGTGCTTTAAGAATGACACAAGCTGTTTCAGAATACAAGCTTCTGTTCCAAGGAGTATGTAGTGTTGTAGTGGGATAAAGCCATTAAGATATTTTTGATATGCTCTTCACCCTGGTTTGGAGCCTCCTGTCACATTCATGCCCACCTACAGGGCATTGCGATAGTCAAGCAAAGAGGTCAGAAATAAGTGAGAATCAAGTCTACATCAGCTTTAGTCAAGAACAGTTGCAACCTCCCAGCCCGCAATAGGTGGATATTGTTTTTAGCTGTCACTGCTATTTGTGAATCCAATGTTAAGAAGAGGGCCAGAAGGACCACAAGACTGAAGACGAAAGTGCCAATATGGAAAAGGAATCAAAACTCGTGGAAGAGGTGATATCTTTTATGAGACTAACTAGATATTTGCAAACAAATTATTTTATTTATTTGCAAGTTCAGGCGCACTCAGCCTTCATCAGGCATAGGAGAGAGCAGAGACTGTCAAATATTGTAAAATATGGAAGAAGAACACTGGACAGGGAGTGGCCTCCTGGACCGTTTAGTCCAGTCCAAAAGAAAGAAACATTATGACAACCGGAAACTCAGTTGTGATCCCTCTGCTGACTGACACAGTTCCTGTCTTGTCTGCTTCTACCTTCCATTAACTCTACTAAATTTTTAACATGACATTAGGAGAGCTGGGTAACAGCTATGACAGCATTAGAGTTCAAGGACATATGAAGGTACAAGTCATTGCACATTGCTGATAGCTGAATGTATGTTGACCCACGTTCCTTCCTAGCGGCTTCACATAGATGGGGAGAGTGCTACATCATCATGCAATTCAGCAGGCAGATCACAAGACACAACCCTTTTTCTTAAGCAAACAAAATAATAGAGTAACAAGACAAAATGATAAGAGTAAAGCAAGTCTAGGTTAAGGTTGGGAATGTCACCTCAACTGTCATGCTGCAGTCACGAAGAAAAGGAAATAAACAAAGAGACAGGTGTATAAGAAAAATACCCAGAACTGGTCATTTTGACTTTTTTACATTTTTTTATACTTTTCCAAATAATTTGCAGAGAATTGCAATCTGTACATTATTCAGTATCTTTTGAGCAAGTGGTTATAAGTTTATACCCTCCCTTCCAGGCCAAAGGCCAAGCATGTGGCTTGCCATTAAAAACTGGCTAAAGCTCTTTCTGTATTCTCAATTGATTTTTGTGACAAGTACTATGTTGATATTTTTCTGAGCAGTAATTGGATACTACATAAAGGAAGAAAACTCCTTTTTCATTATGTGGGATAGGTTTTGTGCATTATATTCTGTAATGTTCAGAGATAGACGTGCATGCTAATATTTCTATTTAAATTGCCCACTAAATTCCAGTCAAGGAAATGAGCTTCTAAATGATTTCCTTGCATGCTATTTTGGGAGCAAATTATTGGGGTTAATTTGTGTAGGGCACTATCTACGTGCTATGTCTCGTAGGACATCTTTAATTTGTCAGAATTCAAAGGTTCATTGGAAGACGGTGGCTGGTTTGTTTCTTTCATTTTCAAAATGCCAAAGGCCATTAGGAGAGTTAGTGCTTCCTAATCTAGTAGTGTTTCTTTTTCATTTTATTTAAAAACATTCTCCCCCCCCAAACAGTTCTTGAAACTATCTTACATTTTTTTTATAAATAATGGTCAAGGTTTCTTGTATGAAGGCCATAGGTCTTCTTGTATGCTAAGCTTTTAGGCCCAGGCAAAATTATTGTGCTTTAGAGCTAAGTACAGACAGTCAAAAAGCCTGAGGCTGAATTGATTCAATCTTTGCAGGTTCGTCTAAGCTGCATAGACTGAACCATTAAGCAAGTAAACAGACATTCACTTTTGATTCCAGAAACACATATGCCTGTAGTGGGGCAGGCCAGAAGCTGGGGGTACTGGAGCATGCCTCCCTGCTCAGCTGGAGCAGAAAGCATGGGCCAAGGCTAGCCTGCCCACTCTGCAAAGGGGGATTTGTGAGGGAGGTGCAAAGCATCCTGGAAGGCTGGGGGACTGGGAGTTAACTTGAATCTGGAAGGGATCTGGGGCAGAAGTTCAATAAATCAATTTAACTTGAATCATTTAAGTCTGATACTACATCCTTCCAGGTTTATTTTAAACCAGTTTCAGCCATTTTGAAAGTGGTTATGTGCATTGACCTTCTGTTGTGTTACAGATTTGAACCGGTTTCCAACTCACTTATACCAGTTTAGAGTAACTTCTGTCCCTAGCCTAGATGCTCACACATGAAATAAGGTTGCCAAAAGAAGAGAAGAACTTACAGAAATCCACCTTCAAGTTTGGAAGCAAGGAAAGTACAGTTATTAACTATAACTACAGGGTCCTAAAAAAACCCACAGCCATATGTCTGTGGCTAACGAGACATCTTCACCATAAGTTTGCTTCCTAAAATGTATCCTGTAACATTCCCCATCACCACAGCTGTAGTTAAGACCATTTTGTTCATCCCTACAATTTCGTAGTTTGAAAGGGAAGATGCCTCTTATACCACAAATAAACTGTGACATTTATTTTAAAATGAAGGCCATAATTACAGCTGGCTCTCAGCCAAAGGAGCCTGCTGATGGCTATGCTGGTCCATTCTGTTTGCAGTCAAAGAAATGGGAGTTTACCAACTTAGATGAATTCCTTCAATCAGAAAGAGTCAGTAATTCAACAGCATCAGCTGTAATCCTAAACTTCAGTTTCAATCTCCTTTCTCTGTTCATTCAGAAAGCAAATTCAGTATTCAGTTCTGAGCTTCCAAACTGCAAAACTGTACCAAATGGGAGGATTTCCATTTTAGAAAAGTTTAAACAGTTTTGACTAAAAAACAGGCTCACTCCCAAAGGTCTTTGGAACAAAATTAAGAAAACTGCTCACCTCTATTTGGTTTCCAAACCTCCTTCAACAAAGATTCACTTTAAAAATTGAGAATTTGCAACAGTGAAGTCAAATTAAGCAACCAAAGATATCCGTGAATAGTGTGAGGAGAATACACTCATGGGTTTGCCCCGTTATAATTGTCAGTGTAAGAAGCTGCCATCCTGCTAACAAACATTAGATGGCACTTTGGAATTTTGCAGCTACTGTATAATGTTATACAATACATACTTGAGAGATGTAGTCACACATGACAGTCAGGTGCTGCTAGCTATGGAAAGAACAGCAAGGTATTCCACAGCAACAAGAGTCTTCACGCTAACATACAAATATTTTCAACTATCTGCAGAGCCTACGTAGCTAAAATACCACCACCCATATTTAGAATGTGCTCTGAAAACACTACGTAGCGTGTGTCCTTACAGAATTAAATTATGTTATAGGAATTAAAATGATTCGTATCCGTCTCTAAAACAAAGGCCAATTTTTCAGGCATTGGCTCTCTAACTTTTTTGGTTTGATAGAATTCCTCCATAAGGATATTAAAATTAGGTAGCTTGGAGCAACTAGATTCAGTGTAGGCTGTGCTAGCACTCTCATCAGAAGCAGTTCTCTGCAGGTAACGCACAAGATCTTGGCTTGAGTCTGCTACATGCTGGCACAGCAGAAGTTAGGAGTGCTCACACAAGGTTAAGTCCCTGACAGAAGGCACTTTAAACCCTATATCCATAGATCCACTTTAAACCCAGTCACTACTGAAATCAATTAATAATATTCCTACTGGCTTTTTGGATATGCACTTTGATCATCTGAGGTCTTTCCTGAAACCTGCCGGCTAATCGTGTGGGGCTATATTCTGCCTAACACCCACGTAACCATGTAACCTCTAAAGCCCCTAGGAGGAACAGCAGCTCACTCAGCCAACACTCCTTTCAGGGCCTTCCAAGTACTACACAGCAGCATGCGTGGGGCACTGACTTTGGCCCTACGCTGTTCTCACCTCGCTCCAGATACTTACCATCTTTTCTGCCATAGGAGTAAGAAGATGCTACGATTCCTGTTGGAATTTTGGCCAGTCCCAGCAACAAAGCACAGAACAGGAGTGTCTTGTATACCCATGCAGGAGCGGATCAAAATCTGATTTGGGTCTTTCCCAGAAAGTCAACGGGACTCCTGTTCATTACACTGCTATGACTGGGCCCTACATATTGAGGGTCTCAGGCAAATTCTTAATAAAACTAAATCCAAACTGGAAAAATTCTAGCATCTTTAACAGTCTGCTCAATATCTGCAATGATACAATCGGCATGGATTAAATCCCCCTTAACCCATTCTAAGGTGGGGGGTTATGGCACTGAAGCTGAGAAACAGAACTGTGACAGCATAGACTACTTGAAAAGCAACTGGGTTCTTGCCTGCGCTGAGCTTACCTGCAAGGAAGGTGCTGTCAATCTACTAATGTGGGCACAAACATTACTCACAAGAAAAAATAGACTCTACAACCAAAGGGCACCATAGACTGTAGCTAATTAAATAAAATGACACACCAGGCAAAAAGGGAACCTTTTGCCCCTGCAGAAGAGCTGGAGTAGAGGAATGGAAAGAAGAATAAGAGAAGCAAGAGACCTGTGTACTCAAGAAAAGCCTCAGTATAGTATTTTAACACAAGTGTGCTAGCTGTAATTATATATATGTATATATATATATATATGCATTTCTAATAAACCTGTCACTGTAATATCAAGACACTAGAGATGATCCCTAAACTACTATCAAATTCTAAAACCCAATATTTTCAGTTTTTGGCAGAGAATCTTGGATACATTTCAGTAAGTTGATCAAAGAAACTGATTAATCGCTGTAATTTAGAAGTAAATACAAAAAATACATCCATTAGTTGCCCAAATCTATCAAGAACGCTCTATATTGTATGGGACACCAACACAAATAGGCCTGATTCTGCTGTCATTGATTTTGCGCAGGTAAAACTTCATTAATTGCAACTGAACTATCCTCCCCTTACACCAGCTTGAGAGTAGAGCTGGAATCAGATGTCTCCCCTCTCCTCTTAGAAAGGACACAGTCACACACAGGGGAATTGGTAATATAAATCCCAGGATACAAGTTAAAAGCTGGACTTGGTGGCACTTTCTCAACAAACATCTGCATTGATTTTGCCCTGTATTTTTGCATTCCTGCTGTGTGCTCTGCTGTACTTTTCAGTTTATCTTTCACTTGAACCTGAACCTCACTTCACAAAAAAGGAGTGTCACTTTTGGCAGGAACCAAAGATAGCTCAGAATTAATATGCAACTCAGAACAATACATCATACAGCAAACCTCCTTATCAAAAAAAGGGAGCGGCGGGGGGTAGGGAGGAATCCACTGTTAATTTTTAACTGGTCTGCTGTTTCCACTGGCAAACCAAACCATATGCTCCAGAGAAACAAGTGATCAGAATCTTAAACACAAAATGTTCTGTAGCTTTCTTTCCAGAGGGTGGTTTTGCTTGAGCAGCTAGAAGCACGTCTGCACAGTAGAAAAAGAATGAATTGGGTGTTATTGTTAACTTGGTTGATTAATGACATTTCAAGCGGTTCTTTCAAGTTGTCTTCACAAACAGAACCAGTTTGGGATCTCTCTCAAGGCTCTTAATTCCTCCCTCACCTTCATGTCAACTCCTACTTCTCCCTAATGTCTTGGTTAAGTTTGAAGGAAAGCAGAGCAAACATTTAAACCATTTACTGATTTTATGTAAGGCTCAATTTAAGAGCATGCCTATGCTGAAGAAAATAATAAAAAATGTTACCACCTGTTTTAAGGCATAGGAAGGCAAGATTCAGCAGTTTGAAATCAAGCTGACTCCTGGGTTGGCTAAACGTGATACACGGCAAGTCTAATTAAAATGGCAATAGGGCCTGATTCTAGAGACAAAGCAGCCAGTTGTGCTTGGGAATTTGCAGGGGGAGGGAGAAGGAGTGGGAGGCAGCATGGGAAGGTAGGACATTAAACTTGTTTAGTTTAATAACAATCTGGTCTACCCAGCATTTTTGTATTATACCACTATGAAACCAGTATAACCAGAGCATTACAAATGCCCAATGTAGACATAGTTATACGAGCATAATGGCCCTTCAGACCAATGTAACTGCATCCACACTACAGGCTATAATGGTTTAACCATTTCAGAATTTAAAAAAAAAGAGCAAAAAATTGATACCCTGAAATAAAAGTTAAATTAGTATTAAAATATCCTAGACCTCAGTGACTCTTTAATAATCCTTTATAAATGGGATAACCACAAGCCCTGCTGCAGAGAAATCCTCCATTCAATTAGTCACTTCTAAGAGAGAAAAATTACTAAGCATTGCATAACAAAAGGTACAAACAGGACACTTAATCTTGCCCCCCATTGCACAGACATGCAATAAGAGCAACCATATTCTCATGGCCATTCAGAGGTGCTGGTTGTACAAGACAGACATACACCTCACCCTTTGCTGTGTGATCAGGCCCTACATAGCTAAATGCAAGAATAAAAAACAGCTATAATTACATTTGGAAATGTTACATCACCCCATATGGCTAATTTAGAGCAATACTGTTCAAATGGCACACAAGGATTAATTTCCCAACACAGCAAGATTCACACTGTGAAACCATGAAACCAAGAACACTATGTTGACAATGTAGCTCATTGCCCCTGCTCCTCACTACACCCACCTGCACACGCACAGGGTGTGCCTTAATTTCATGTGAAATTAAGGCAAACCAGTCAACTCTGGAGCACTTTCAGCTGGAGTAAACTGCTCCCAGGCACAGTGTCTACATGTGTGCCTCGGACAACAGTAATTTGAGCTTGGATGGAGCAGTCTTGGGCTGGGAGGAGGTACGGGGTTTTGGCTCTGAGTTCTGGGTGGCAGTGTTGGGGCTGGCTGGGCCATGAGGGTACTGACCCTGTGGAGCTGTGTGGCTAGGCAGCAGGCAGAAGTCTGGCCCCTGTCCGGTCACTGTCTACATGTGCGTTTCAGCGCAGTAATTGACCCCGCCATAAGATAGTACTATCTCATGGCAGAGTTAATTAGTTTGCTGCAGCCTAATACCAGTGCACATGTAGACGGTGACACTTTACTGCAGAGCTAATTAGCAGTAAGGCACACGTGTATATGCGCCCACACACACACACACACACACACACTTCTACCTCTAAAAATGTCAACAGAGGAAGCTGTAGTTGTTCACGCCATGTGGTCTCAACCACAGCAGTTTCAGAGGATGAAATCTTTATAACTGTGGAATTGTAGGACTAACAACCCTTAAACCATCTGTGGTGGGCTCGCCACTTTTGCCCAGCAAGCCCGGCTTGGCGAAGGACACTTTGGATTGGTGGAACATTTCTACCAATCAGGTAACAGCTGGGAGGGGCTTGCCCTGCCCCTGCTCGGGGGGGGGGAGGGGGAGGAGCCCCTGCACCTGATCGAAGACTGCGCTTTGCAGGTCTGGCAGACTTCAGGGGCGGGGCCTCTGGTGTAGATAAAAGCCCAGTATGCTCAGCACACTTGGCAGAGATGGCGAGGAACACTGGAGAGGGAAGCACCTCCGCAGGATCCCTTCTTTGCCCCAGCGGTGTGCAGGCTGAGCACAGCGCTCAGGCTCCGGGAGCCGCATTGAGGCAGCTCAAGTCTACATCCTCAGCAGAGGGCTGGACAGAGCAGTGTACAGACTGGCACATGGAGAGCCAGCCCTGGGAGCAGCTCGAGGCTGCTCAGGCCCCATGCGGTGTGCAGTCCAGCACATGGAGAACCTACCATGGGAGCAGCTTGAGGCTGCTCAGGTTAGCCCTGGCATAAGCTGGAGCCCCGCAGTGTGGCCTAGCCAAAGAACTAAAAGAGCCCCAGAGCCTAGAGCACAGCCCGGGAAAGGGGAGGCCTAGGCATAAGGCTAGGTAAACCCAGCCAGTGGTGGCTAGGTTCCCCTCCACGAGAGCTGGAAGAACCCTTGGTGCCCAAAGCGGGGCACAGGGCCAGAAGGGGAGGTTTTGGAGTGATGCAGACAACACTGGTGGGGCCTCTGATTGAGCGAAGGGCTCTGAGGCCCGGTCGACAGCTCCTCAAAGAAAGCTGTAAGCTGGTGGCGGAATCGGGTCCCACAGCGGAGGCATTCCTGAAATAAGGCAACCGCCCCCCGAGGGAAGCCCCAGATGGAAGTTTCCCTCCCAAGACTCATAGAAGGGGAAGTGCTCCTTGCTAGCTGGGATCCAGGGGTAAACACACCTTAAAACTGCACCTCATATTTTTTATAATTATCATAATTATGAATATGTTGTACAAAATGTTATGGAATTGGGTTAGTTTGGTATAATGGGTTTTTGGCTTATTGTATTGTAAATATTTATCTGTATACCTTTGGTGTTGTGAAAAGATATTGCTAAGAATATTTTTGGAAAGATTTCTTTTGTTACCTATTAGAATATTTACCTACGTATATACAGAATAAGAAATATAATCCAATAAACTGTAAATCGTTAAGAACACTGAAAGATTTCTTTTGTTACCTATTAGAATATTTACCTACGTATATACAGAATAAGAAATATAATCCAATAAACTGTAAATCGTTAAGAACACTGGCGTGGAGTTGACTCTATAGAGGAAAGAGGGACCCGTGCTCAAATCACTGGTGTCCCTCTCACAGCACTGTCGCCTGCCTCATCTATCCCTTCCAATTGAGGACGGGCACACCCTTAGGTGTTCCTGGGTTACACACAGAAAGGACATAAATCATTTCAAAGGCCTTGTAACAGATTATGCTAATTCCCTGGACTGATGCAGGAGGAATGAGCACTGGCCAGGGAAAAAGAGGGCAAGCAGTAATGGCATTCACTTGGGCTGTGTGAAATTTCGCCAGCAGTTTCGTTTCAATGCTATTTTGACTCATTTCAAGCTTGAAACAGCAAAATTGAAACAAAACAGAGAGCTTCAAAACAGCCTCAAAACAAAACGAGGCAAGTTGAAATGTTTTGAGATTTTTGAAATGTTTCGAGTTTCAAAGCTCAAGCTGGGCTTGCCTGCAGAGAAACAGAAGCTAAAGTAATGAGAAGGAGGGGGAAATGAGAGGAAGGAGTGCTCTCATTATTGACTGTGTAGCTGGCCAGTGACTGGCATCCTTACCTAAGGTCCCTTCCAATCCCAGTGCTCTGGGGGAGGGATGGAAAAACTGCATAAATGGCAGCTTTATTTGAACTGCCCTGCTTTCTGCCTTGGTGTCAGTTGAGTGAGAGCGAACCTTAACACACACATGGTGTCACCCACCCATGTCACAAGTTTTGCCTGTTAGCAGCCGGAGGTGCAGGGCCCCAGGACCCAGACTCCCCCTGCACCCATCTCCTTGACATCTGGCAGGCTTTGTGACCTCAGCAGGGGCTAGCATGCCTGCAGCTTTCACCCTGCTGCGCTTTAACACACACAGTGTCACCCATGTCACGAGTTTTGCTTGTCTGCAGCTTGAGGTGCAGTTCCCCCCAAACCTCTGCACCTATCTCCTTGAAACCTGGCAGGCTTTGTGCCCTCAGAAAGGGCTACCATTCAAGTTTCATCCAAATCAGGCCAGAAATGACAAAAGTTATAAGCTGTTTCAAGCTTCCCCATTATAGCCTATGGGTGAAACGTTGAAACAGCATCGAAACAGCGAAACTGTTTTGACGAATTGAAACAAAACGGTATTCTGTCGAAATGTCGAAACACAAGTCGAAACAGAACGGTGTCATTTTGCACAGCCCTAGTTCGTGCCTGGGGTCCTGGAGCTATGCCAAAGCAGCAGCTCCTGATGATGATCTCACTGCGCAGGTACAGCACAGCTAAGGTGGGGTAAAACTATACCCCTCTGGATACCCCCCTGGCCAATTCTGTGGTGTAAGGATAATACCAAACCCAGTTTTCTTTCCACATAGGAACGACTATTTACATGGAACAGATATGAGGAAAAGCTTCCTAACAGTATGAATATTAGGACAATGTAGAACAAGCTGGTTTAGGAATAGTGAATCTTGCATTTGTACCAGGGTTAGACTAGATGACCCCACCAGGTTCCTTCCAACCATCTCATTCATTATGTAAAATACCCTATTAAGCAAAGTGGAGATCCAAAAAGCTCCCTTCAACAACACAGTCTGTTAACAGAACAAGAATGCAAAATACTGATACAGAGTTAACAATCAACGAGAAATTCCTTTTAATATCAGTTTTAGTGAAGGGGTATATGTGTGTGTGTGTGTGTGTGTGTGCGTGCATGTGAGAGAGAGAGAGAGAGCACACATGCATGTGCACACATACAAAACTCTATTTTGATTTAAGCTGTCTGGTAGTGTCTCTGTAGACAACTGTTAAAAAAACACTTAAGTTCTAGTTCAGCCAGAGAAGTCACCAAATAAAAATTGAAAAAACAGGCAATAAAGGTCAAACATATGAAATACAGCAAACCTTTTTATCCAAGAGATAACTATAAAAAGTGTTGTGTATTGTTATACTTCCTTTTAACTACCACAATTTTAAATGCCAGAGAGGAAGTCTTGTAGGTAAGGCACAGGACCAGGAGTTAAAGATCTGGAATATATTTAATTCTGTGCAACCCCTTCGTGTCACACAGCTGCTTTCTTTCTATCGTATATCCTGTAAAATAGCAATAATACCTGCTGACTTTTCAAGGGAAGGGGAAGACTGAAATTCTCAAAAAATGCTGCAAATGTTTTGCAGATTAAAGTATCGTTGCATTTTTTTTTACTAAGGTGGTAGGCTAGTCAAATTAATAGCATACCATATTTTAATTCTCCAACATCAGCATGAAAAAAGTTGTCTATGTGTACTGACAGAGGCAGATGTGTTTGAATGTGAACATTTTTGGTCAGAACTCCATCTGATGCGAGTTGATTGACATAGCTCCAATGAAGTCCATGGAAAGATGCCAACTTAAACCAGCTAAGGATCTGCCCCTTTATTTTTAATAAGTCTCACATGTGTGAGATGTTTTAATAAAAAAAATATTCTTTAATAATTAAAAAATGCTGTGTTATGAACGGCTGGTGAGCCAACGATAACATTGTAGTTCAGGGTACTGCAGCCCAGATCCTACTCATGTGCATTTTCATATCTTCCCCCCATCCCCCACCTTATTTCTTCGCATCAGTAGGAATTAAGTAGAAGTTTGATTTGGAACAAAGTGAAATAAAACTGGGCAGATTAAACAAGATCTCTCACACGTGACGGGTATCACAGTTTATCAAGCTTACAGAAAAAAGAAACCCCATTACTGATGGAGCCTTTAACATTTGTGGGGGAAAAACATTATTCATAGGCTTCAGAAGTGACATATTTCAAAGCTTATTGTACTATATCTGCGCTGGTGAAATGATAAAATGGCCAAGGCCATCTACACTGCTGGCAGTCCAACAGCTGGGGACATCAAACAACAAAGGTCCTGTCTATGCTAGAAAGATCTATTGACAGGTTGTCAGCATACACCAACCACCATTTCCAAGCCACCAAATGCTATACACATCACCATGCTTCTGCCAGCTCCACACATCCCCACCATAAGCAGCTGTGCCTGACAGATGTGAAACACACCTTAGGAAGGCATCCCACTACCCCTTCCAGCATCTTTCAAGCCAATGCATTGTGGGATAGAGGTAAATTTGGCATTGTGAGATGCCCAGATCCTCCCATTAGGATTTCCACCAACAGAATGAAAGCTGTTAGGCTACAAAATATTTAATCTTTATATTTTTAAAATGTTGTAAGCCAGGAAAGGTTTCCATCCCCCTGCTTTTAACTACACATCCACTTTGGGTCCAAGTGGCTCCATGTCATGTGATACTCTTGTGCGACTTCTCTTGACAACCATCACCCTTTTGGTGGCCTACCCAGGCTTGTTTTCAAATTGTATTTATGTCGGGATTTGGAGCATTTATTTTGGAACCAGACCTCAGCAATGTAATCTCCCCCTTTACAGACTTGGATAACTTCAATGCACTCTCCTCAGACACCTCTGGAGACCATTTGGAAGCTACACACTGAACTAAATGGATTTAACCATTTGCTCAACCTCATTAACCACCTGGTACACATTATCTCTGTTCTCCAGAAACTGCACTGGCCTGAGCTAGCTGTCTACATGGAAGTAAACTTCCATGTAGACAGCTAGCTCAGTAAAGGTGGAGTACATAGCCTCTGCACACACCGGAGCTTTTGGCAAGCTTGCTATTTACAGTAACGGACTATGTAAGCACGGCACCACTTGTTTTTATCAGGCCAAACTCACACTAAAGTCAAAGGGAGTTAACTAATACAGGCAATCCCTGCTTACCGCTGTTTTGCTTAGCGCTATTTCGCTATAACGCTCATTTTCCATTGATACCCAATTCCACCTAGCACTCAGCGAGTTTCGTTATAACACTCACAGGCAACGTACAGCCGGCAGCAGGGAGTGTACACTAGTGCCAGAGCACATCGGTGGCGCGCAGCCTCGTTGCACAATTTAGCACCAGTTGGTTTGTGTTGCCATCTTGATTCATCAAAAAAAAATGATTTTGCTTCACGCTATTCCGCTTAACACTCATTTTCTCAGGAACCAATTAAGAGCGTTAAGCAGGGGTTGCCTGTACTTGGCAAGCTTCAGGGTTTCAAAGTGTAGCAATTTTTAAGCAGATCTTCCTCTCGATGGTATGAGTCTAACCTGTATACAGGACCTCCACCTGACACAGGAGGTGCATGGTCCCACTAGGGGGAATGCCATACTGGATCTGGTATTGGCAACAGGGGATGATATGATAGGGGACCTCCAGATCGGTAGCCATTTGGGAGACAGTGATCACCTAATAAAAGAATTCAGCATAAGACGGCGAGTGGGTAAGGTAACTAGTAGGGTGAAAGTGCTAGACTTTAGGAAAGCTGATCTCAATGAACTCAGGTGATTAGTCAAGGACGCACTGCAGAGGAGGAGTTTTGAAGGGATGGGAGCCCAAGAAGGGTGGCTGTGCCTAAAGGAAACGATCCTTCGGGCACAAAGCATGACGATCCCCGAGCGAGGCAAAAGAGGGAAAGGGGCCAGGAGGCTTCCATGGCTGACCAGAGAAATCCAGGGCAGCCTAAGGGCCAAAAGGGGAGCACATAAAAAGTGGAAACAGGGTGAGATCACTAAAGATGAATATACCTCCTCTGCTCGTGCTTGTAGGGAGGCAGTTAGGCGGGCCAAAGCTACCATGGAGCTGAGGATGGCAACCCAAGTAAAAGACAACAAGAAATTGTTTTATAGATATATTGGGAGTAAAAGGAAGGCCCAGGGAGGAATAGGACCTCTGCTAAATGGGCAGAAACAATTGGTGACAGACAGGGGGGACAAGGCTGAACTCCTCAACGAGTTCTTTGCCTCAGTGTTCCTAAGTGAGGGGCATGACAAGTCTCTCACTGGGGTTGTAGAGAGGCAGCAGCAAGGCGCCAGACTGCCATGCGTAGATCCTGAGGTGGTGCAGAGTCACTTGGAAGAACTGGATGCCTTTAAGTCGGCAGGCCCGGATGGGCTCCATCCGAGGGTGCTGAAGGCACTGGCCGACATCATTGCAGAGCCACTGGCGGGAATATTCAAACGCTCGTGGCGCATGGGCCAAGTCCCAGAGGACTGGAAAAGGGCTTATGTGGTCCCCATTTTCAAAAAGAGGAGGAAGGAGGACCCGGGCAACTATAGGCCAGTCAGTCTCACCTCCATCCTTGGCAAAATCTTTGAAAAAATTATCAAGGCTCACATTTGTGAGAGCCCGGCAGGGCAAATTATGCTGAGGGGAAACCAGCATGGGTCTGTGGCGGGCAGATCGTGCCTGACCAACCTAGTCTCTTTCTATGACCAGGTTACGAAACGCCTGGACACAGGAGGAGGGGTGGATGTCGTATACTTAGACTTCAGGAAGGCCTTCGATACGGTATCCCACCCCATACTGGTGAACAAGCTAAGAGGCTGTGATGTGGATGACTACACAGTCCGGTGGGTGGCGAATTGGCTAGAGGGTCGCACCCAGAGAGTC